>NC_056725.1:797965222-798280222 GCF_019279795.1 Protopterus annectens
ACAGATTATCTCATAGGAATACAAAGTAAATATAAGAAAAGGTTAACAATGATAGACTACATCCATATAGTTTGTAAAACAGCAATAAAAAGCTTTTTTTTTTTTTTTTTTTTTTTTTTTACAAAAAAGTAGCAGCATAGGGTAACTGTTAAGTAGTTGGTCAAATAGTTCATTAGAGCTGTGGAACTATAGGAGGCAGCAGTGGCATCTTTAGTTCTAGGAGAGTAGGAAGTGGGAAGATGGGAACAGGAGCACTTCCACTGTGAAGTTAGGTGTGAGTGCAGCAAAGTTTTAAATGAGGAGAGACTGCTGGTGATGAGGATAGGAGATGGTAGAGAATTCCAGAGGCATGCAAGAGAGAATGACATTAGATGATTCCCAGCTGGATGTGTGGGTTTGTGCAATTTAATTAGTTTTGGGAATCAGATCTTAGAAGTCATTCTGGTTCATGCATTTCAAAGGTAGTGGCTAGGGAGGGACAAAGAGAGGGGTTGTAAATGAGTTTGTGTGCTTGGATGAGTTGGGTATAAGTGAGGAGGTTAGGTAGCTCAAGCCAGTTTAGCTGGGGAAGAGAATTACAATGGTGAGAAATGGCTCTGTGACCTGCCGCAAAATCCAATATCTTTTTATAACAAGAGGAGAGTTTTGTTTTGAGGCAGGATTGCAGGTTGGTGAGGATAGATGCACCATATAGGAGGGATGGGATGAGATAAGTATTGGCTAGTATGAGCCTGGTGGAAGGAGAGATATAATGATCATAACAGTATAGCATACCAAATTTTTGTGTTTTTTTTTATATTTACTTGTAAATGTTTGTCAAATTTTAGTTGATCATCTATGAGTACTCCTAGTAGTTATGCTTAGAAAGGAGAACTGTACCCAAAAACTGGAAAAAATGTTTTTTAGCATATCTTAAACTTTTTTGCAGTACTAATGTCTGTGTGTCGAAGTAAGTGTTTATTATTATTTTCTAATTTGTACCCCAAAATAGCCAGAAAGGGGGCTGCCATGGGAAGTATGATTTTGTTTTACAGTCAATCCCATCATCTCTCTGATGTCATTTTAGACGGACAAAGAGAAATTCCTAGGATGAGTGAATCATTTACTTGTTTTTCTCTGTCATCAGCTTACAATGGCACAGTGACTGCATACTCTTTACTGTCAGCATCAATCCACTTTTCTATTTACTTGGCTTTCTTTGATTTTCATTAGTGGCCATCTCTGATACAGCATTTTAAGGAATATTTGAATGGTAGGCTTAAAATTCCATCCAGCCAGCCATCCACAACCCCTTTCCCATTTTTGCACATGTGGTCAGGGTGTCACATCAACAGTGACAATCATCTAGAGCCAAAGTTTATACTGCCGGGTGACTAGCCCTGCCACAACAGTTCTTCTGCACTACACACTTGCATGCACACAGACACAGTTTAAAGTGTCCAATCCACCTACTGCATGTCCTCGGAATGTAAGCAGAAACCAGACCACACAAAGGAAACTCACGCAAACACAGGGAGGACATGCATACTCCACACAGAAGGCACTTCAGCTGAGAACTGAACCAGGGAACCTCTTGCTATGAGGCGACAACAATACAACAATATAGCTGAGTTCATTGTTCTTCATAGGTTCATAGGTTCATAGGTTGGTACTAGGCTATCAGCCCTAGGGCCTATACAAGCCCAGCCATAACAATTCCCTGGATATTTCTTCCCACAATATTTACTTCCCTGGATCCCTGTCTAGCAGGGTGACTGATGTGATCCCCAGGGTGAATTTCCTATCTCCCATCCAATCGTCAAGGTTCCTTTTGAAGAGGGCCAAGGAGGTGCTCTGCTTGACATGTATGGGCAGTCTATTCCAGAGTATGGGAGTCTCTTGGTCAGGAACCTATCCCTCCAGCATGTTTTGTTCATTGTGATGACAATGTTTAGATCCCTGGAGTGTGCAGCTCTGAGGGATTGAGATTTCTTTAAGTGGAGCATGTCCAACAGCTCAGGGTTTGATATGGCCTTGTATGTTAAGCAGAGATCGCCTCTGAGTAGATGATATGCCACAGAGTATAGCTGGGGTTTTTTTTAGACAGTCAGCATAGGGCATCTGCTTTAGGCCTGTGATTCTTTTAGTGAGGTATTTCTGCGGCCTTTCCAGCTGTTACAGATGTCTTGTGAGGTACATACCAAACAGGTTGTTGTACTCTATAATGGTCTGATGAGGGATGAGTACAGTGGGACAATGACTTCCTTTTTTCTGGATGAAAAGCCCTTAGTGATGAGGTGTGCCCCATAGAAGAATTTCCTGACTGTTGTGGCGATGTGATTATTGAAGATGAAACCACTGTCCACCTGTGTCCTTAAGTCTCTCATCACACTTTCGGTGTTTAGTGTACTGCCACCTATGTCGTAATTCATGGATACATGTTTTTTCCCAAAGGGGATAACTATACTTTTCTTGGCATTAAGCTTGAGCCCATGGCTCTGGCACCATGCATCTGTTTCTGTAAGGCCTTTTTGTAGAATAGCCACATAATTTGGGGATTCAGTAATGGCTCCCAGTTTGCAGTCATCTTTGAACTTTGTTAGCCAGAGTCCCTTAGTGTTGGCATGTACTTCTGAGAAGTAGATGCCAAGCAAGATTGGTCCCAGGACTGAACCCTGAGATACTCCACTTGTCACTTATCTGGAGTTGGATTTGGAGTCGGCTACTTTTGCAGTCTGGGTTCTGTCAGTAAGCCAGTTGGCAACCCATTGAGTGATGTAGGGATTTATGCCCAGCTTAGTAAGTTTATCTATAATTTCAGAGTGGGGGATGGTGTTGAAGACCTTGGCGAGGTCCAGATAGGCTGTGTGGACTGCTTTACCCTCGTCCACAGCTCTGGAGACTGATTTGAAGAAGTCAGTCAGATACAGGAGACAAGATCTGCCCTTCATGAACTCAAACTGGGTATGGTCCAGTATTTGAAGGTTGCCAATGTCTTTGTTTATAAGTTCCATGATAATGTGTTCCATGCCCTTGCAGATCAGGCTCATCAGACTGATGGGACAGTAGTTCCCGGGATCCAAGGTGGATCCCCCTTGTGGAGTGGGATAATTGTAGCTGTGTGCCACTCAGTGGGCATGAAGCCTGAGGTGAGGCTATGATTAAACATGACACTTAGGTGAGGTGCCAGTTCATTTTGTAGTTCATGTAATACACAGCCTGGGATGTCATTTGGTCTCATGGGTGCTGTATTCTTAGCTTTGGTGAGTGCGGTTTATACCTGTGTGGCCGTGATTACCGGAATTTGGCAATCTTTTGGTACTGAGATGGGCCCTTTAGGGGGTGAGAGGGGGTGAAGTTGGCATTAAACCGATCTGCCAGGTTATTGGCAATGTCCTTGGGATCAGTATATTTAATGCCATTCTGTTGTAGCTCAGAGTATATCTGGGCATTGCCATTTAGATTCTTGACATAACTATAGAATGCCTTGTGGTTGTCTTTGGAATCGCACCTATGGTCACCCCCTCGTTGGTCAGGTCAGAGCATAAGCTAATCACCCTTAACATCTATATCCCACCCCCACCCCTCAGTAAGGAAACCTCCATAAAAAACTTCTCCAAGGCCAACTTCATGCTACTCAAGTCAGAAGTTACAAATTAATGACACCCATGCAGATGGGAACTGAAAGTTCGACAGCTGAGTCCTACACTAAGGCACTGTATGAGCACATCCACTCATGCATGAATCGTGCCATCCCAAATAGAACCAAGATGCTCTCCTCCAAAAAAAGGAAGCCAATCTGGCGGCCCTTTGTCATGAACAAACTTTACAACAAAAGGAAAAAACTGTTGCAGAAAAGAGGAAAATCCCAGGATGCAAAAAACTCCCTTACCAGCCTCAGTAAGAAGCTGAGATCCCTCAAAAATCCCCCAAAGCTAGTTAAGAAAATAAAATTTCCAAAGACAACCACAAGGCATTCTATAACTATGCCAATAATCTAAATGGCAATGCTCAGATCTGCTCTAAGCTACAACAGAATGGCATTAAATATACTGATCCCAAGGATATTGCCAATATCCTTGCAGATCGATTCAGTGCCAACTTCATCCCCTTCTCACCCCCTAAATGGCCCATCTCAATACTGGAAGATTGCCAGATTCTGGTAATAACGGCCACACAGGTAAATAACGCGCTCTCCAAAGCTAAGAATACAGCATCCATGGGACCAAATGACATCCCGGGCTGTGTACTACATGAACTACAAAATAAACTGGCACCTCACCTAAGTTTCATGTTTAATCATAACCTCACCTCAGGCTTCATGCCCACTGAGTGGCGCACAGCTACAATTATCCCATTCCACAAGGGGTGATCCACCTTGGATCCCGGGAACTACTGCCCCATCAGTCTGACGAGCCTGATCTGCAAGGCCACGGAACGTATTATTATGGAACTTATAAACAAAGACATTGGCAACCTTAAAACACTTGACCCCACCCAGTTTGGGTTTCTGAAGGGCTGATCTTGTCTCCTGAACCTTATTAACTTCTTCAAATCAGTTTCCAGAGCCATGGACGAGGGTAAGGCAGTCCACACGGCCTATCTGGACCTCACCAAGGCCTTTGACACCACCCCCCACTCTGGAATCATAGACAAACTTACTAAGCTGGGCATTAATCCCTACGTCACTTGATGGGTTGCCAACTGGCTTACTGAAAGAACCCACACTGTAAAAGTAGCTGACTCAAAATCCAGCTCCAGACAAGTGTTAGTCCTCGGGGTTCAGTCCTGGCACCTATCTTGTTTGGCATCTAGTTCTCTGAAGTACAGATCAACACTAAGGGACTCTGGCTAACAAAGTTCGTAGATGACTGCAAACTGGGAGCCATTATTGAATCCCCAAATGATGTGGATAGTCTATAAAAGGGCCTTACAGAAACAGATGCATGGTGCCAGAGCCATGGGCTCAAGCTCAATGCCAAGAAATGTATAGTTATCCCCTTTGGGAAAAAACATGTACCCATGAATTATCACATAGATGGCAGTACACTAAACACCGAAAGTGTGATAAGAGACTTAAGGACACAGGTGGAAAGTGGTCTCATCTTCAATAACCACATTGCCACAACAGTCAGGAAATTCTTCTATGTGGCACACCTCATCACTAGGGGCTTTTCATCCAGAAAAACGGAAGTCATTGTCCCACTGTACTCATCCCTCATTAGACCCATTATAGAATACAACACCCTTTTTGGTAAGACATCTGCAACAACTGGAACGGCCGCAGAAATACCGCACTAAAAGAATCACAGGCCTAACGCAGATGCCCTATGCTGACCACCTTAAAAAACTCCAGCTATACTCTGTCGCATATTGCCTACTCCGAGGTGATCTCTGCTTAACATACAAGGCCATGTCAAACCCAGAGCTGTTAGACATGCTCCACTTAAAAAAAATCCCAATCCCTCTGAGCCACACGCTCCAGGGATCTAAATCTTGTCATCATAATAAACAGAACATGCTGGAGGGATAGGCTCCTGACCCAGAGACTCCCCAGACTCTGGAATAGACTGCCCATACATGTCAAGTAGAGCGCCTCTTTGGCACTCTTCAAAAGGAACCTTGATGACTGGATGGGAGAAAGGAAATTCACCCCAGGGATCATGTCAGTCACCCTGCTAGACAGGGGTCCAGGGAAGTAAATATTGTGGGAAGAAATAGCCAGGGAATTGTTATGGCTAGGCTTGTATAGGCCCTAGGGCCAATAGCCTAGTACCAACCTATGAACCTATGAACCTATGAAAAGAAAGGCAAACAGAAATAAGTTCAAACATAAAACAAATGGAATAATTAATAAATTATGCTTTTTCTGCATACAACATGTTTAGTGTTGGATTGCAGGGAAGAAAAATCACTTTTAGGGAAGAACAACTTGAAAAGAAGCTCAAAACGAAAGCTCATATTCAAGCAATGACACTTGACAGGAAAACAATAACCCAAACTGAATTAATGTGCAGAAGGAATTTTACATAAATTTACATTTCAGTACACATGAGTTTCACACCTTTGATGGGGAGGTTTGCTTGCTCAAGTAAAACAGTCTCAGCATGCCCACATATCCTTACAAGATATTCTTACATTATCTCCTCCCATTACATTAGAAGATGTAACTGAGCTATTAAGAACACTCAGAGTGAAAACTATCCTGGCCCTCATTAATTTTCTGCAAATGCTGATAAACTGTTGAAAAGAAATAAAGAGATCCACTCATCAAATGATTTTGTGAAATGTCCATGTCAAACTCTTACACTGATTCTCCCAAGAACAGAAAAAGGCATACAGAAGGTTCAGAACTATAGCCCTTTATATCTCCGTGGTTAACACTTAATCTATAACTTAAGTTAGATTACTGGCTAATACACTACAGAGTTTACTCTCTCCATCAATATGTCACAATCAAGCAAGTTTTCTTAAATGGAAATCAAGTGCTGGACATCTCATGACCCTAATATCTTTTATGGAATTCCATAGTTATCAGTACAAGCTACAGCCAAGCCAGACAACTTAAAAAATAAATAATAATAATAATAATAATAATAATAATAATAATTCTACCAGATGGTAACATATTTGGACTATCTTACAATCTCTTTGGATAGCTGTTCATATGTTGACAACAATTCCAACACTTTCCCATCCCTTCCTTTTTTAAAATTATTCTAGGGTATGTATTGAGATGAGATCAGACAGGAGTCCAGGTGGACTCTGATGTTTGCAGATGACATTGTGATCTGTAGTGAGAGTAGGGAACAGGTGGAGGAGACCCTGGAGGGGTGGAGATATGCTCTAGAGAGAAGAGGAATGAAGGCCAGCAGGACTAAGACAGAATATGTGTGTGTGTGTGAATGAGAGGGACGATAGAGGAATGGTGAGGATGCAAGGAGTAGAGGTGGCGAAGGTGGATGAGTTTAAATACTTAGGATCAATAGTTCAGAGTAAAGGTGAGTGTGGAAGAGAGGTGAAGAAGAGAGTACAGGCAGGATGGAGTGGGTGGAGAAGAGCGTCAGGAGTGATTTGTGACAGACGAGTACCAGTAAGAGTGAAAGGGAAGGTCTACAAGAGAGTAGTGAGACCAGCTATGTTATATGGGTTGGAGACAGAGGGCATTGACAAAAAGGCAGGAGTTTGAGCTGGATGTGGCAGAATTAAAGATGTTAAGATTTGCACTGGGTGTGATGAGGGTGGACAGGATTAGGAATAAGTATATTAGAGGGTCAGCCCAGGTTGGAAGGTTTGGAGACAAAGCCAGAAAGGCACGATTACGTTGGTTTGGTCATGTGCTGAGGAGGGATGCTGAGTATATTGGGAAAAAGATGCTAAGGATGAAGCTACCAGGTAACAGGAAAAGAGGAAGGCCTAAGATAAGGTTTATGGATGTGGTGAGAGAGGACATGCAGGTGGTTGGTGTGACAGAGCAAGATGCAGAGGATAGGAAGAAATGGAAACAGATGATCTGCTGTGGAGACCCCTAACGGGAACAGCCAAAAGAAGATGATGATCGTTGTCTGCCTTTAAATTACTTAAGGGCGCTAGACAGTTATGCCTTCTTTCATCCACATTATTCCTATGGCCTAATGAGTCAGTAGCAAAGAATTCAAGCTCTTTGCCTTCCAGAAAATGTTTGACATCTGCTGACACCAAAACTCAGCCACAAACACTTGTTGATGACTGCTTCAAAACCCGCAATCTGAGATCCCAATATTAAATGAATTCTTGTAATGTTTTTTTTTTTTTTGAGCTGTATGGCCAAAGAGAAAAAGTCAAAAATATTTATGTGAATTTAATGATCTAAGAGGTCAAGAAAGATATGCAGTCTGTTACCTTTGGATGATGTCATTTGTTGCCCAAGAACATGGACATAGATTTACAGTCTTTATACATCACATGCTCAAGCACAGGTTTAAAATGCTGTGTGAATATGACATTGTAAACGTACATGCCTGGCAGACGCTCAGTATAACATGTATAAATTGAATCAGTGGAGTAAGATATTAGTCTTTTTCAGATATATCACAAAACACATACACACACAATAACAGTTTGCCATTAAAACTGAAAATGTTGCAACAAGTCATATGCGCCATGAAGAAATGTAAACTTCTTTAAAAATTTAGGTTGGACAGGGCACATAGTTCTCAAATTTTAAGCAGTGGCCTTCATATTACATAAGCTTTTAGATTCCTTGTCAGGAACACAATAATTATGGGCCAAGTCAAACATCTTGAGAAATACATTCCAGTCAGCTATTTAATGGGATGTAAATTAGCCTTCATCCACTACTCAGTTATATGACGGTATAGCTGCTATCCTCAACGTGACTAAATGTTGGAAGAGGATTTCCAGCCAGGTATATACCTGTAGTGGCAGTTCCCTGTTCTCAGGACATCTAGAACTAAAAAAAAAACACCAACAAACCTTTATGTTTGTCAGCAAGGTTAAAAAATCAGTCTCAGCATGCTTCTCCAGTTCATACAATATATGAATTGATATATAGATCAATAGATCGATTAGTATTTGCACAATTGTTTCTGGCTAAAACAAGAATGGAATCTTTGTAGGCAAGATTATTGGTGCAGTTTGCAGTTAAAGAATGCAGTTCTACAGTAATCAATAGCTATCCTATTAAAAAGGACTCCAAAATACCTATAGGAAATATATAAACAGCAAGGCATATAATCACAACCAAAGTACATTAAAGTGTCCCAAGTATATACCCACCCCATTGCTCCTTATGAATAGAATATACAGCTCTTAACACTGACTGCATAACTTACACCTACTTACATACATGCCAAGATTATTTACTCACCTTTTAAAGTCATCTCTTAGGGTGTAGTGAGTTCATAAGCATAGTCTGAATCAGATTATGTCAAGATCAGAGTACAGTAATGGGAAGGAGACTGTATATACAAATATATATATATACAGACTGTTATATTGTCCAGGAAACTTGAAAGACAATTCAACTAACCACTAATGTCTTAAAGATACAGCTCACCTGCTAAAGGAGCTCTGCATTTTGCTAGATCACATGTCATTTAGACATTTACCAACCAAAGCACATGCTATATATTAAATCAAAATGGAAAATCTTTCAAGACCTATCACCTGCATAGCTCTAAGCATTTGTCAAGAGGCATTGCAACTTAAAATTATCAGATGCAATATCACAAGAAGTGAAGTTGCTGCTCCTGAGTTTGAATCAGTAGCATAAGCAATGTTATTTTATGCTAACCATTTTGCTTTATGGCATGGTATTCGACATTCTTACCTGATGGCTGTCTAATATGAATTTGTTCAGAAAAGTGTTATGATGTACTTTAAATTTGTACTGTGTACGATTGATGTGGTTTGAAAAAAAATAATAATATACCTACTCTAAATAAAAACATGGAGTTAAATGATAGCTTTCCAGTTGTATTACACTAATTGTACATCAGAACATTTATCTACAAGACTAACAGACCTAAATCATAATTCAGTAAACTATTTTGCAAGGCACAGAAATTGAATAACAAACCAGCAGTTATAAACACCTATATATCAACAAAACAGAAGCCAGTGAGTTCATAATAAGTATGACTAATTCAGTAAAGAGCATGAAATTTAATACATTTAAATGAATGACTGTGCTTTAAATGTATATTTCATAAATCACGTTTACAATAAATAATCTGTATGACACCTGAATATTTTGCAGTCCAGCTGGTGTAACCAGCTGTAACCCAATGCCAAGCCAGCAAATCTGATTTGCAAACCAAACACAATTTTAATTAATTCAAAATTCAAAAATCATCAAACTTAATAAAATTGTTGAAGTTAGTGAAATCCTGTTCACAAATTCTAGTGTAGTTCTGTATAAAGCAACTGAAGATTTCTGACACTTATGTTTCTTATTCAGACTTGCAGAGGCATGACTCACAGCATTCAGTGTTGAGATGGACACTTTTGCATTGTATAGCTTCAATGGAGGACTGATGGGGATTGAAGTCTTATGGCTAATGTTGGCTTCTACCTGTTTTTTTACATAATACTAGAGACAGTGATGGGCATATCTGTCCACATTGCTCTGCAGCCAGCTATAGACTGTACACATACAAAAGTCTTCATCTTTTGAAATTATTTAATATTTGAATATGGAAATCTGTAGTAAACTGTGCCATTTCCTCTCTACTGCACAGGTGTGTGTGTGTGTGTGTGTGTTTGTGTGTATTTGTGTGTGCATGTGTGTGCGTGTGTGTGTGTGTGTGTGTGTGTGTGTGTGTGTGTGTGTGTGCATGCATGCAAGTGTGCGTGTGTGTGTGTGTGTGTGTGTGTGTGTGTGTGTGTGTGTGTGTGTGTGTGTGCGTGTGTCTGTGTGTGTGTGTGCTATAACGAAACATGGGACACATGAGACCAGGTACATCAATGTACCTCCAAGTGACCTGGAGAACTGGAGTGATTATAAACCTCACTCTGCATATGGATTTTATGCACTTTCATGTCACAGCTGAAAAAATGTTATAAAACTAGTACATATGTTTTCATATCAGCTTAATTCTTTCTTTATTTGCTTCTCCAGTTTATATTATATTTACATGTCAGACAATTAAACCACAACAATAATTTACATATTTTAGTATCTTGGTGGATGCATTTTATGCAAACATTATTTTCAGTTACAGAATAAGACGGGAAGAAATGATGCTTCTATTTTTTGTAATTTCATACAACACAGCTGCTCACACATCTTAATGGACTGCAGCAAGGAATATGCAAAAGCACTGTTTTGTATTTGTTTGTTTGTTAACAAAGGAGTAGTAGACTGGTCTAAGAATCTACTTTCCATTTTATTTCATTTCATTTAATGTCTGTTTGCCCAGTAACTGAACTGGTCCGAAGACCCTTTTCAGACACAACCTGGTTCTGTAGGCAAGAATGATAAACTGATAGTAAAAGACTAACACAACAGAGCTTCAGTAACTGCACAACATTGTCTAAGTGTAACACACTAATGATGGCCAACAGAATAAATGATATCAAGAAGTAAGCAAAGTAACAGCTACAGGGGCAACATAGCATCCAAGGTACCTTTAAATAGGTATATGACACAACCCCATAGTTTGTAGATGGAGGGATGCAGTAAGAAGGTTAGAATTTGTATTGGTGAGTTTCCAGTCCTAATGTGTAGAAACATGTATTAGATAATCAGAAAAATTACATTACAAGAATATAAATTAGATCCCCACTCTATATCTTATATGCAGCAGTTAAGGTACAATGATCCTTGGATAATTATGAGTCTCCTCCAGAGTATTCTGCTCTAATGAGTAGAAACATGTATTAGACAATCAGAAAAATTACATTACAAGAATATAAATTAAATCCCCACTCTATATCCTACATAAAGCAGTTTAGGTACAATGATCCTTGGGTAATTATGCGTTACCTCATTTGTAAAGTGGGGTTTAGTTGCACATTGCCATACTCAGCAGTACCCCTGATAAACACAAAGCTTCTATTTATGAAGGCATGTTGTTTCCTACAAGATTGTTTAATGGAATTGTAAAGGAAATGGAATCTTATACTCACTGCACTCATTAATTATCATGTTATGTAAAATGCATGTAGATGGGGAGGGGTGCAGATAAAGGAAACATGACTAAGATGGACTGAAGATCAAAAACAGGATTCCCCAGCTACTCAGGGATCTGTCAGCAGCCTGTTTTACAAATCATTGCTTTTAGATGAATCTCTTGTCTTTTTCATTATCCACATAGATGCAATCAAAAAAGGAAGAAATAAGCAATTATTTTCTGTGTGTATCAGAAAATCGCTTTCTATTTATTTGAGAATGAATACTTCAAGAGAATTACATCCTGAGCTATTTAATAAAAAGTCCTATGTTTTGCAATTTACAGACAGTCTGCAAATTGTCAGAGTACTAGTAAATGACATCTTGTGAAACATATACCTATGTATTATGTAAATTGATACTTTCCATAGAAGGTTTTCGCAGAAGTAAAGTTACAGGCATGAATTAAATAACATTATTAGAAGCAGCAAAACAAATGCTTCCTGTTATTGACTATAGCAATTTCCTGTAAAATGTGCAGAAAAGAAGGCACAGCAAAGTTCATCAAAACATGATACATACCACAATCCATGGTAACACATTTCTGTGGCATTGTTTTAGAAAAGATTTGTAAGTGTAGGTTTCTGTCTTTTCATAACATTATAGAAGAATACATTTTTTCACAGAAAGAAAAAAAACAGGAGTGACATTTCATTTATTAACTTTAATATCACATTGATGTAATAATTTAATGTGATTTCATAACATTATCTAAAGATGCAGCATTTGTCATTTGTCAGGTCTTTAGATACCGACAACAGACGCAATGAGGTGCTTTATTTATTACAGGAGTCACATCCACATAAATAATATAGCAAAAAAAAAAAAACAAGGTTTATAAATTCCACTAGTTAAGTGCTTTCGTCTTTCAACAGGACTTCATCAGATTCACCAGAACTATTGTAAAACTCATTCCACACACTTTCACTAGTCAGTTGTTGTTATTGTTAAAGAATCCCGGGACTTCCCGGGTACTATTAAAGGGGACTTTGTTGATAAGAGTGCTTTTAGTCACTATAGATGTTGTGGTCTTGTTTGTATGCATTCCCTATGGCAAGTGGTAATAAAATATTAGTGAAACGAAGCTGAACAAATAATGAGATAAGCGTGATTACTAATTTTGTTGTGCTCATATTTAAAAACAATTTCATCCACTTTGAGTGGGGATATTTCAAACAATTAGCTGAGGTTGGGAAGGGGTAGCTTGTGCCCTCATCTGTGCTAACAATTAAGTTGTTCTGGGAAGAGTTATATGGATTGAATTCAAATTTGTTGGATCATATAGTGACATATCAAAGGTTCCCTGATGATGATTGGTATGGAGTGGTAGTGAAGATAGTTTACTGTATTGTATTGATTATTTGCAAAGTACAACTAGTTTCTTAAAATTCACATTTACTTATTTTAAGGTAAATGTTTGTTAATTGGCACTTATATCAATTATTTATAGGAAGCCAACATTCATCAACAATTATTTACACTATAGAAATTGTCATCCTACAAGACAAAAACATAGTCTCATAAAAGGGCAGATGGTCAGACTAGCAAGAATTATTGTTTTAGATTCTGACCTGGAGAAAAAAACACAACTGCCTTATTGACATGTTTAAGGACATAAACTACTCAGAAGGAATCCTTTATGAAGTAAGAGATTTGACTGTTGAGGGAGGAAGGATAAATCCCAAACTACTTTAGGAAAAGGACTCATTAGGAACATTATACAATGCTCCGTTTTATGATGAATATATCCTTTTTCACATTACACTTCATGCAGTTACGTAACACACACAATTTATTTTGTTTCTCCTGAATGTATCCATGCATATGTTTATATTTAATGAACTGCAATGGAATATTCTTATGTATGAGCTACTAATGAACAACTGCCTGTCTCCCTGGTTGTGGCTGAAAAGGGTCATATGGTTATGAAATAAAGTAAAACACAATATATTTCCCTGGATTCTCCAAAGCTTGCACGGCATGCAAGATTGGTGCAGGAGCTCAAGCAGGCAATATGTCTGCCGTGCGATCCAGGAACAGCCTGCAGGGGCGTGCACAAGAGCTCCTGCATTAATCCTGCACGGATGAAGCCCTTGTATGCAAATCACCCCATTTGCAGGAAAAATCCATGCAAATGAGGTGAATTTGTGATCCAGGAAGCTTGCGACCATCCGTGCAAGACTAGTGCAGTCAGCAGAAATGTACTCGGCTAGTAACCGAGTAAATTTCTGCAAAATCCAAAACGGAGCTATGACAGCCCCAAATAGAGGCTGCATATCATGTAGTAAGCATGCCAATGGCCACGTTTAAGGCCATTGGCATAGCAAACAGTACAAAAATTTAAAAAATCAACTTTTAAGTCTTATTAGCTGATCTCGGCTGTTTAAGCGTAGGGCAGCGGCACGCAAATGGGATCGGGGAAAATAACAAAATGAACCTAAATTAAACATTCTAACTAAAATCAGTATTCTGCATGCAAGTCAATGGCAGGCAGAAGACAACCTGGCCAGTGAGTAGTGGTTGCTATGGGGGGAGGCTCAGTGTGAGACATGTAATTATGCATTAGGAGGCAATCCTAAGCAAATGAGGGGAAGGATAGTGAATCCCAGTTTACCCCAGAATGTGAGTCAGGTCCCAACAGTTTAAGAGTAGGAATAGCTTGGTGCAAGCCTAGGAGGTAGGCGACATCATGGGCAGGGTGTATCAGGCATACTGTAAGTGGATTGGAGCCCTGTGGCTCAGGGTTGCTCCTAGCTCAGCACAGCTAAGCTAGGGTGTGTGTCTAAACCTGCCTAGCAATCTTTACAAAGCCTAAGTGGGTGTGCACACTGTGTATTGGGTTGTGCAGGAAGAAATAAGAGGTTAAGACAGGAAATAGCAGCAGTGTACACAACTGAGCACTCTGTTTGCACGGTGAGCCCCCGGGCTGAAACAGGAAGGCAATGGGAAGGGAAAACAGCAGTAGGAAGGTAATCAAGGAGTACTAGCTTAGCTGGCAGATGAAATGCATCAGAACCAGCCAATTACACAGACAGCAGACCAGCCCATCCCAGAACACTACTATAAACTATACCAACACCTACCCCACTGTTTTTTCCCACACTTTACACCACCAGTGTAAACAAGCTGGGAACGTTTAACACTCACAACTGCAAAATGTTAGGGGTTGCAATAGCTGCCATGCAACAACTTGTGGAAGAGGCTGAGGGTGATGAGGATGCGAATGCTGCCAAGCAACCCACAGTGAGGAGATGGAGAGGAGTGTACAGACCCAGTGTAACCTACCAAGGGCTACATGAGCTGGAGACAGTGGAATGCTATAGGATGGACAGGGACCTCCTACAGCAAATTGTTGAGCTGTGCCAGTCACACCTCACACACAGAACTAACAGAGGGGAACCCATCCCAGTGGATACCAAGGTATGTGTAGACCTAAGAATGCTAGCTACAGGTACCTTCCAAAGGCCAACTGGGGATATGATGGGGATCTCAGCATCCAGGGTACTCCACCAGTTCTTGGAGGACATGTCAGCACATGTCGGTGAGCATGTATATTTTCCCAATATCCATGAGGCACTGGCCAGAAATATGCAACTGTTCCACCAAATAGCAGAGTACCCTGAGCTAGTGGGTGTTCCAGACTGCATGCACATATGCATCAAAGCACCACCCGGTGAGCAGGGTAGGGTCTATATCAACCGCAAGGGCTTTCCCTGAATCAACTGCCAGGTCATGTGCGATTCCCAGGGCATAATAATGAACATGTGTGCTGGCTGCCCTGGAAGTTATCATGATTCCCACATCTGGCATCTGACGCAGCTGTACCAGAGATTTGCCACTGGGGACATCCCACACGGTCACCTAGTGGGGGATGCTGGATATGCACTGGAGCTGTGGCTGATGACACCCATCAGAAATGCACACACACCCAAATAAGAACTCCATAATTAGGAACACACACACAAATAAGAATCATAATAGAACATGTGTTTGGGATGCTCAAGTCATGGTTCCAGTACCTGGACACATCCAGTAGAGCCTTGCAGTACTCACTAGCTGCATGTACCCAAATCTTCCTTGTATGTGCCATGCTACACAATATGATCCTGCAGAAACAGCTGCAGCAGGAACAGCATGGGGCAGGGCCACACAGCCCCCCACCATTGCCAAGGCCTGCAGGGGAACAGAGTAACTCAGAGGAGGAACAACCTGAGCCTGCCCCACTAGGCAGAAGGAGGTGTGCCCAGTATGCCCTGGCCTTGGCACAGAGGCAACGCATAGCACATACACTGACATGGGAGGGACACAGAGAATAACACCTCTCTCGGACTCTCACATACAGTAAAAGGGATGCCAAACATTACACTACTTGTGCCTAACCATGTGCAGGGAGTGTACTATGTGCATCCAACATAGGCAGCCCTGCAGCACCACCCTCAATACTGGGACACCCACAAGGTAAGTGACTCACACATGCCAGTCGGGGTGGGGTCACATACCCACCAACAGTCACAGCCAGCAGGACAGGTGTAGACAAACACAAACAAATGCTGTGCTATGGCCTCTGAATGAGGCCTATGGGCAACCCCCCCAGGCTTACACAGACTGTCTACAGCAGGCCAGGCAGTGGAATGTCCGTTGTGAAGACCAGGAAGTCAGACACTAATACGTAGGTAATCATAAGCTAAGATCTGTAGTACACTCGTATGACTCTAGCCAGTGTGATAGATAAGACTACAGACTGAAATGGAGTACCCAACATACCAGTACAGTCCTAGCAAATGTGTACAAGTGTCAGGTGTGCCCCCTCACCCTATGTAGACATATAGTAACAGTCAGGTGTGCCCCCCAGTCCTGTGTAGAAATGTAGAAATAGTCAGGTGTGCCCCCCCCGCTATGCAGAAATGTAGTAACAGTCAATGCCAAATGATCGATGGATACCCTCCAGAGACAGCATGCCACCTGTTGGTGTACAACACAAACGTCAGCACAGCAGTACAAATTACCTGGACTTGACCCACATATGCAATACAGGCAGCCATACTGGGCATGCTCATACACTTAGAGAAATGAAGGCAATGTAAGTCAAGAACATACTGAAAGGTCACACTGGGCATGCTCACACACTTAAACACATGAAGGCCATGTCTGCAAACTCCAGTGGACCAGACATATCTGGCAGTCGCAGTTGTTAGTGCATACACTCATCAGTATGCACCACTCATGCTTTGCACGCACTGTGGATAGGAATACAGACATATATGTAAGGACAACACACTATAATAAGCCAAAGGTAGACGGACATAGATGTGTGGAAGAGGGTGGCTGTAACAAGGAGCCATCCAGGCCTGTCCCAACCAGCACACAGCCAAAGGGCCCCAAACACATGAGGTACAAATGTCACTCACTGCAGATACTAGCCACCAGTATCTGTCAGCAGTACAGACTATGTGGTGCACGTGCCAGCTGTGAAACATGACTGTACAAGGAAGTAATCATCTAGCAACTGCATACATGTACCTGTGAAATACGACCCTGTGTGTGCCCGCATGTGGCGTGTCAACCCCGAGATGAATGCATAATGGCCCATGCACACATACTGCCCTCCCCATAGCCCTTCTATGACAAGCCTGCTGAAGTCATCCAATGTGAAATACACCTTTGGGAGAGTGGTAGCCTAGTAATCTCCATGGTGCATCCCGTAACTGCATATTGCTGTCGTGTGATAAGCTAGTTAGGTAGGAGTTCAAATCCCAGACTTGGAAACTGTCTGTGTGCTTGTGTGTGTGTTTGTCTGACTGTGTAGAGAGGAATGCTTTTTAGGGTAGTCACACTCCCAACAATTTAAATGTACAACTTAGGCAAGGCTGCTGATGTCATCCACCTAGAAATACACCTCTGGGAAGATTGTAGCCCAGTAATCTCTATAGTGTGTCCTGTAACTGCATACTACTGTCGTGTGATAAAATAGTTAGGTAGGTGTTCTAATCCCAGACATGGCAACTGTGTGTGTATTTGTGTGCATGTCTGTCTGTCTGTCTGTGTAGAAAGCAATGCTTTTTAGGCTAGCCACACTCCCCACAATCCAAATGCTCAACATTTGCAAGGCAGCTGATGTCATCTACCTAGTAATACACCTCTGGGAAGCTGTAGCCCAGTAATCTCTGTAGCACATCCTGTAACTGTCTCCTGCTGTAGTGTGATAAACTACATAGGTAGGTGTTCTGTTTCTAGACATGGCAAGTGTTGGATGTATGTGTTATTATGTGTGTGTTCCTTTGTCAGTGTAGGGAGCAATGCTTTTGATTCCATTCAAAGACAATACAAACTCCAATGGTCCACTTTGACAAGTGTGCCAATGTCATCAACTGTGAAATACACCTTTGGGGAAGTGATAGGCCAGTAATCTCCATGGCGCATGCTGTAACTGTGTACTGCTGTAGTGTGATAAACTGGTTAAATAGGAGTTCTAACCCCAGCCTTGGCAACTGTGTGTGTGTGTGTCTGTGTACAAAGCAATGCTTTTTAGAGTAGGCACACCCCCTACAATTTAAATGCTCTACCTTGGTAAGGCTGCTGATGTCATCCACCCCAAAATACACCTCTGGGGAAGGTTGTAGCCCAGTAATCTCTGTAGTGTATGCCATAACTGCATACTGCTGTAGTGTGATTCAGAGCTCTGGTAGGGTTCTATACCCACCCATGGCAGTTCTGGATGTGTTGTGTGTGTTCCACTGTCTGTGTAGGGAGCAATGCATTTTAGGCTAGTCACACTCAGTACATGTCAAATGCTCTACTTTGGCAATTATGCTGATGTCAGCCAATGTGATATACACCTTTGGGGAAAGAGTACTGCAGTAATTACCATGAAGTGTACTATAACTGCATGGTGCTGTAGTGTAATAAACTAGTTAGGTAGGGGTTCTACTCCTGGACATGACAGGTGTGTGTGTGCATGTAAGTGTGTGTTTGTTCCTTGTATCCTGTGTGGAGGAGGATGTGCATGTGTGACACCTGGACCCAATGTGTAGCGGGTTTTGCAATTTTCTTATATGGTGGCCATAGTACATATCACAATATACACTGTACAGGTAAAACAGCTGTGAAATAGCTGAAAGGCCGGGGTGTATATCCATACCCATACATGTGACATCAAGGCCAGGCAATCACAGCTAGCAACCCCAGTATTACCCAGTGCACACTCTCAACCCATGTCTCATACACACACACATGACAAGGCAACAGCCAATATGTGTATAGTACACTGCATATTGGTGACTGATAGTAACTACGGTGTGAATGCAGTGGCCTACAGAGGCCATGGCACCCTGTCCATCAGTACGATAGGCACATAATTGCAGACAGTGTGCCTTCAGTATGTTTCTCACTGGATGCCTGCAACAACTGTGGTTCCATCAAATGTGATCCACAAAGGACATACCATGCCTTGCACACATGCCCTGTATGGAGAGATGCCACTGACACCAGGGAATACCTGTAGCATGCTGTCAATGTAGGTGCAGGGTCAACCTGCTGTCCATTACCTGGCCCCACCACATGAAGGCAGGACTGTCACATCTGATGACAACATTCTGTGTACACAACATGGGCCAGACACACCAGGTACACTTCCACATGCCACTGTACATGAATGTGGGATGTGTGCACATCCCAAACACCATCCAAGTCATGGTGTATAGAACACATACATGCCAAGCATTGCACAGCACTGGCCACGCACAATAGTAACCCAGGTGACTGGATGGTGAATACTATACCCACCTGTGTGGTTCATTCCGAACACTGCATCCCTTAGCCATAATTCAGACCATTATCATGTGGCCTGATGCCAAGGTATACCCCTCACCTCACCTTGTACAGCCATCTGGCACCATCAACCACTACACACCCATGAAGCAATGCACACATGCACGCCAGAACTAGCACCATGTGTCTGTGTGTCTGGTGCATGATGCTTCTGACCACATTCACACCCAGTACCACTCACATTGGCATACTGAAGCATGCTCTCTAATGTCAGACACCGTCACATACCCTTTGACCATAGAACCCCAGGATAACCCCTGTGGGCCAATTACTACATTAAGTGGATAATTGATGCAATCTATTATCTATCTGTGCTATATAAGGAACTAGTTCTGACACAATTAAATAGATCTGAAGAAGCGTACAGTCCGTACGTGAAAGCGCTCATCTCTTTTTGTACCTAAATAAAGAAGTTTTTGCTGCATTATCGTGGTGGTCTTCATACTGGTGTTCTTCTACGATATCTACCTGTTTTAGTGGTGAGGACCTTTGGAGGCTAGCTGGGATTGTGTTATATACCAATTGATACCTATGCATTACTGTATTGTGGCAAGGTAACTGGTTAGGATGTGTATTCATTACAATGCCAAGTGTGGCAATGTGTATGAATCCCGTACAGAGTGTGGCTGCATTGATGCTGACACCTGTTCATGTGGACAGGCTTGCGTGCTACACCTAGGTATTGCAGCAGTGTTGCAGATGTCACTCACCAACACATACAAGTCTGGACAGCTCATCAACATGTAAGCTATGTGGCGCATGCAGTAACTGCATACACATGAGATAGCTATGCATAGTCAGTCAGGTGTTTGAAAGCCCATACTGGTAGGTGTGTGACACAAACATGCTTAGGTTTTACACACCCACACCTTCCCTGACATACTTTGTCTCTGTCTATCCGGACCCACACCCTCTCCGGTGGATGTGGGATGTACACCTGCTTTGCTAGGCAGCAGCTTGTGTTTTGTAAGTGATGGTCATGATCATCTGATGGCCTCTGCACCAATTGCAGTCCTCCTCTAGCTGAGTGCATGTGGAACAGCTGTGGTAACATTCCCATAGCCAATTGCATGGAAACACACTCCAATATCTAGGAACATATTTTTGGTGCTGGCCCTTTACATTCACTGTGGGCAGGAACTAGATCTGTCATTTGGCAAACAGCATCTCAGATGGATTGGTTATTTACCTCTAACAACTTACACTGTGGAAACAGGGCAACACACAGGAGGGGGATGTGCCTGACCTGACTACAGACTGGAAGTGCTACTATACTGCATGTGGAGTAATGTTGGTTTAACAGTGTGTGTGTGTGTGAGTGTGTGTGTGTGAATATTTATTTATTTATATTTATTTGCAGTTTGATTACCGGTGAAGTCCACTGGGCTGAATAGACCCATTTTCAGTGGAGGCCCGGGGAGAAAAGCTCCAAAATGCATTATACAATTTAGATACAACTGATAGTCAATATTAAAGATAATATTATGTAGAATACTTACTCATAATTTTTTTTATTTTAGTTTTTTATTTATTTTACATTTGTTGACCGGGCTAGTCCAACTGGATATATGCCCATTTTCAGTAGAGGCCCAGGGAGAAAAGCTCCAAGCATAGACAGTGACATAACATACAATTAAATGCAGTAGTAACATGATTTGCAGTACATTATTTAGATTGTATATAAAAAAACGTATACAGGGTTATACATGAAAAACTTATACAGAGTCCTTTAGTAAGGCTTAGGCTAAGATCTAATACAGAAAACAAACATAATATAAAAGTATTATTTTTTTTTTTTTTTTTTTTTTGAATTCAGTGCACCAGCTGGGGTAGGTAGGAAGGAAGAGATGGAGTTCTTTCATTTGACTGCCTGTGATCTGTCTAATAGATAGTTGGAGAACCAGGATAAAGCATTATGTGAGAGATTAAGGTTTGAGAGATGACAGAGAAGGTGCTTGTGGGAAACTGTATCAAATGCTTTAGACAGATCAAATACAACAGTAGAAACTAAGTGTCCTGAATCTCAGGCTTGATTGACAGTTTCTAGGAAAGAAAGGAGAGCAGTTATTGTGCTATGGCCTGGACGGAAGCCATGCTGGGTAGGAGTGAGAAGATTGTATTGGGTCAGGAAAGGCATAAGTTGGAGGTGGATGCATTTTTCTAGGATTTTGGAGATTGGTGAGCGCAAAGCAATGGGGTGAAAATTTGTGGTATTTCTGCCTCCTTTATGAAGAGGAAGAATATAAGCTGAACGCCAGAGTTTGGAGATGTATGATTCTTTTATGGATCAGTTAATAATGATGCTGATTGGGAGAGCAATGCCATCAGTAGCACATTTTAGCAAGGAAGAGGGAATACTGTCGGGAGCGTTAGAGCAACGTGTAAGTTTGGACAAAAGTTTTTTTATAAAGTTAGTGAAGATGAGTTTGAGTTCAACCAGATGAGGTGAGTTAGAAGGGGGAGAGTGTAGAGCAGTTGGGTTATTATTGGGAAATGTCTTGGTGAGGGTAGTAATACTTTCTATGAAAAATGAATTAAATTCAGAGCCTAGTTCGAGGTCAGATTTACTTGGGTCAGGACAGGGATTATTTTTAGAGCCTGGATTGAGGAGTGAGTTTATTGAGTTCCAGAATTTTTGGGGGGGTTTTATTGTTATTGGACTGAAGTTTGATATAGTAGGATTTTTTGTCTTTATTGATTAGTCATTTTGCACAGTTGCAGAGCTGTTTATATTGGAGCAAAGTAATGGCCAGTTTATGGTTTTGGTAAAGCTTCCATAGTTTGTCTCTGTGGTGCATAATCTATTTTGTCTCTTTGGATAGCCAAGGAGCAGTTTTAGTTTTTATCCTTTTGTTTCTTAGTGGGGCTAGTGAGTTTAAAGTATCAAGGAAGACAGAGTTGAAGTATTCTATAACCTTGTCAAGAGGAAGGATGCTTAGAATTTGCCAGTTCATTTGTTTGAAAGTATTTGAGAAAGTAGTTGGGTTGAAGCTACTGAGGTTACGAGTTTGAATATATTGATGCTGGTGTGGGGAGGAACTAGTTGAGTGATGCATAAAGGCTGGCAGGTGGTTGCTAAAGGTATCGGGAATTGTGCCAGAATTGGTTATTTTATTTGGATTTGAGACTAGGATCCAATCTATAGTGGATCCGGGAGAGTTTATTTTGTTAGGTCGAGTGATGTAGAGGATTATTTCAGTGAAGTTATAGAAGTTAATGGATAGGAAGGGAGAGGGGCAATTGATTTTATTCCAGTCAATATTCACATCACCAAGGATATAAGTTTCATAGTTAATTTCAGTAGAGGCCCATAGGAGAATATTTTCGAGTGTAGAGATATTGTTACCAGGTGAGATATATAGGGAAATGATACAGATATTTTTATGTTTATTTAGTTTCAGAATTCTGGCAGTTAGTTCAGTGTTCTGGAATTGAGGAATTGGAATTTGGAGGAGAATTAAGGTAAGAAGATTGGAGTAGACTAGGGAAGTACCGCCACCTTTTTTATTTAGTCGGTCATTTATGAGACAACGAAATCCGGGGGGGCAGAATCTCAGAGTTGGAGCTAAAGGGTTGAGCCAGGTTTCAGAGATGGCCAAGATATCTGGTTGGTTATGGCTTAACCAAGCTTGAAACTGGTGGACTTTGTTGTTTAGACTTTGTGCATTAATTGTAAAAATCTTTAGGGTGTTGAGATAGGAGGAAGAGGGTAAGGGATGAGTGTTGTTAATAAAGGATGTAGGACCAGAGTTAGGATGGATATCACCAGCTTGGACTAGGTTGTTTGCAGGAGATATCATTTAGCCATATTAGTCTGTCAGGCATGAATTTTGGTAGATTGTAGATTGGAGTAGGTGACAGTGTCTTGACTTTAGAGGAGAAGAGTTTAGGGTGAAATAGGTGCAGAGGGTTGGGCTGAATGAGACAAGAGGAGATAGAGTGGAAATGGGAATAAGAGTGAAGGAGAAGGTGGGTTTGTGTGGTAGTTGTCTTTGTAGATGGTATTCAACAAGCATAGGTGGAATATGAGGTAGCATAGTATAAAAGAAGTAGGAACATAAAGAGGAGGCTCGGGGACTGAAGGGTGTGATAACTTGAGGAGAGCATGTTGGAGCAAAGAGAGAGTGGTATGAGTGGTTAGGAAAATAGAGAAGGCTATGAAGAAGAAATGGTTTAAGAAATGATGGAGGTATTCTAGAGATTTAAGGAAAGAGAAGGGGACTATAATTATTGGGTGGAGTACAGATTACAGAGTTTAAGAAGGATGGCTATAGGTGGAAGGAGTAATGAGGGGGGAGCTGGTATTGGGTAATTAGGCTGAGAGGGTGGGGTAAGATAGGAATAAAACTAGGAGTACTGGGGGTGGCTGGCAATTGGGGGCAGGGTAGAGGAGTGGAGTGAGCCCGTAGGGCAAACGGACTGGGAAAGAACACTAGCAGTGAGTATGGCAGAAAAAATATCAGCAAAGAGCAGTTTAAAGGCTGTAGTTGGAAGGTATGAGCTAAATATGGCTAAATATGGATATGGCTGTCCTACATGTTGTAATACCTGCCATGTCAGTACTATGTTTATGAGGAAGCCGCATCTGCATGATCGTCTGAAGACTGGGCAGTGTGTTGTGCCTTTGGTGTCATGTGTTACCCACAGAGCATGTATCTGTGAACTGCAGAAAGTAGTGTGATGATTGCAGTCTGTAGATGGTGAAAGCCATGACAGTTACTGACTTCTTATCCCTCATAGGACACATGTTGCAACAAATCCTGGTACAACAGTACATGTATGAGGTTATCACAGCTACATGTCAATACTGGCCCTGTGTATATGCTTTCAGCCACAACTTTGTCAACCTTTGTACATATGTTGTGCATTAAGAGGTGCATATGTGCTGTACACCATCATTAGTGTCATCATATCTGATAGCAAGCCAGGGAGTTATCAGACTGCTACAGATGTTATGTATAGTACGACATTACCAGGACATTCCATGGTCATTTGTACAGTACTGAGGTCTGTGTAACTATGGTGAATGCCGGCAGTGTGTGTATTGTGAACATGTTCCTTAGCCTGTGTACAGACTGTGGTAGATGTCATTGTTATAGGTCCTGTCCTATCTGATGTTACATGCTGCTCCACTGTATGTTACCATACTGGTTTACATGTTTGTAGGGCCATACACTCACATGTCCCATACCACAGACAGACGGTAGACCACACCATCTAGCAGCTCAGTATATGTAGGGTTAGTCTGTGAGTGGCACATATGAGGATGGTGTTGAACAGATAGTTCATATACTATACTTTTATGTTAACTTACCATATGCTGCTGTAGCTGTGTTCACATTGGATGTGGTTATGCACCTTCACACAGGTGTATCTTACCATATGGTGCGACATGTCTTCAGAGCCTGCTATATATGCAGGTACATGTACATTCCCCCATAGGAGATGTTGACCATGTTGAGCCAGTCTGCCTGTAGCCTGCACAGTGCATTGTTACATGTCCAGTAGCTTAGTGTACTTATCCAGTGAGATTTCATATTGAGATACTTGCTGGATGTACTGCTGCTGGGTCTCCCTTAACAGTCATGTATGTCAGACAGAGCAGTGGGATGCTGTACAGATGTATGTCACTATCTAATGGGTAGTATGTGGCCATTGCACCCCTGTACTAACAGTTATTATGTGTCAGGCCAGACAGGGGTGTGTGAATGCATAACCTATGGTGGCATATGTATACCAGTCGTTATGTGTTATACCCATCTATGTGGCTGTTAACATCCATATTGTTATGCATGGTACACATGTTTAGCACTTAGGGGTTCTGTGTACACCTCCAGACTGCAAAGAGTGTTTCAGAATCTCCACATATATTGGCCAATATCTGTGCTGCAGTCCACGGGGGCATTACGTGCTAGCAATGGTACTTTACCAGGATGTCCTTAGGATGTCTGTCAGTAGCCAATGGCACACATGTGGAAATCAGATGTGACTTCCCACAAACACCATGTTTGTGAAGACAATCCCAATTACAGTAGCAAAAGTCTACCAATATACATACCTGATATCCACTTGCACTACGACGTTGGGACTATAGGTGCTGGGGTAGATCTACACTTCATGTCCAGGACATATGGTGAGAACATTGTACATATATATATATATATATATATATATATATATATATATATATATATATATATATATATATATATCTATATATATATATATATATCTATCTATGATTACACATATACATATTGACATATATAGATGGGTATGTATATGTACATAGATATACATATACACACCCAGATATATACGTATACAGAGCAATATATGTCTACACATATACAGATAGCGATACATATGCACATAAACGTATGGATATCTACAGATATATTGCCAGTAGTAGGTATATCTGTATAGATATGTATGCACATATAATCATAAATCTCTCTCTCTCTCTCTCTCTCTCTATATATATATATATATATATATATCTATATATATATGCCAACATAACTAGGCATATCTGTACACATAGGATGTGCATACATATATAGCTATATACACATATATCTATATGTACATATACGTATGCCTATATATACACATATGTATAGATACATATATGTATAGATATGTGCACATATGTACATACGAAGAGGTGTACACGTGGCCATATATATGTAGCACTATACAGATGTGTATACAGACATATGTATGTGTATACCTGTGTATGTACATATAGACATCTATACACCTATATGTATACAACCATATGCCTGTCTTGATTAAATGTCACAGTTGCGTATACCTTCCCACATGTCCCCCACCATATGTATCTGCTATGTGTACATTGTGATAAAACAACATATGTGATGCAATAGTCATATTAATGACAAGGACTTCACAATCTAGAATGTAAAGGCAAGTGTTAAATACCACTCAATTTGGGTAATGACAGCTATATCGGTAACACAACTGTTCCCACAGTGGTCATGATGTAGTGGTAATGTGTTGTGACTTCAGTCTAAGGGGCCCTGAGTTCATGACCTGCAAGGGCTGCTCATTTTGTTGCTGGCCAGAACAAGGTCTGTTGGACAGAGAGTGGTTAAGGCAGTGTTTGTGCAATGTAAGCCACACACATCAGTATCATGACATTGCTAGGTACGGGTCTAGTTCCAATGTTGGTAAGTAACAGTGAACGTGTATGTGGATGGGTCTACATCAGGTTGCAGGGCATACACGCCTCAGCCATGTGGCACAGACAATACTCGGTATAGTAACCTGTGAAATGTGTTCGACTGTACCCCAGATATGTTGCTGCCATGGTGTCAGCACAGTGACATACCCCATTGTGCAATATGACTACAGAACATCCTCGTGCTCTCACATGTACACCTACAACACACTTGCATATCAGTTTAGAGACCACAACCAAGCAGTGTTACTAACTGCTAGAAGGCATAATTGCTGGATGGTTATACTACCTGCCAATTATGCCTCACCCTACATCCTACAACATGTTACACTGCAGGACTATGGTACATTGGTGTATAGTCACCCTGTGCATCAGAACCATATCACCCTGTCCCTGCATTGATGGTATGAATGACAGGGATGGGGCACAGGTATCATCATATGCACAAGGCATCCTCATGCTGACACATGTATACCTACAACACACTTGCATATCAGTTTAGAGACCACAACCAAGCAGTGTTACTAACAGCTAGAAGGCATCATTGCTAGATGGCTACACTACCTGCCAATTATGCTTCACACTCTACACCCTACAACATGTTACACTGCAGGACTGTGGTACACTGGTGTACAGTCACCCTGTGCATCAGAACCATATCAGCCTGTCCCTGCATCGATGGTATGGAAGACAGGGATGGGGCACAGGTATCATCATATACGCAGGGCATCCTTGTGCTGACACATGTACACCTACAACACACTTGCATATCACTTTGGAGACCACAACCAAGCAGTGTTACTAATAGCTAGAAGGCACCATTGCTGCATGGCTACACTGCCTTCCAATTATGCCTCACACTCTACACCCTACAACATATTACACTGCAGGACTGTGATACACTGGTATACAGTCACCATGTGCATCAGAACCATATCAGCCTGGCCCTGCATCAATGGTATGGTTGACAGGGATGGGGCACAGGTATCATCATATGCACAGAATGTGGTACTTGTCTGTCAGAGGCCGAGGGGTGGCCAAATATTTGACACCATGTGTGTGGATGAGGGGTGTATTCTCAAGAGCTGGCTGAGGTGATGTGGTGTGTGTAGGTATGAGGTGCCCTAGGTGTGTTTGCATAGTATGTGGGTATGCATGCACTCCGTTCTGCCTTGTGGTTGCCCTACACAGGTGTTTATGGACAGCTGCAGACCATACCTGGCAGGGTGTGCAGTTCACTGCTTCTGGCCATTGACACATGGACTGTGCCTGCCAGGGGTTCCATGGGCATGTGCAGGTACAGATGTTAAAAGTGCTTCTCTCACCTGCTGAGGACATTTGTCTGCTGGTACCACATCCATCCTGGGACTGGCCAGGACCATGTGCAAGTGGCCTGCTGTGGTGTAGTGTGGACAGCACACCCCCGCACTGCCGGGGCTGCTACTGCCACTACTGGAGCCCGTTGGTGTCCTAGCAAGCCCATGCTGAGTGCCAGCTGTTGGTGTTGCTGGGCCACATCCACATGGGCATCGCCACATCCCCACCACATGTCGAAGCATGGACAAACCACGGCTGATGAGGGCTATCAGCTCATCATGTCCAGTTGCTCGTTAGAAGCACAGATGGCAGCCGCCACTTCACGGAGGTTGTCACCTACAGTAGCAAGTGCAGCCCTCTGCAGCCTAAGGCCTTGTCTGGTGTAACACTCAATACGTGCCTGCACCGCCATTACAGCCTGGAACATGCTTCTGCTGGTTGCAGCTATGTTGCCTATGCCAGGGGCATGATGTCCAGTGGCCCTACCATGAGCACCCTGGGACATCTGCCTATGTGGCAGCCTGTAAGACATCCGGCTATGCCTGCTGCGATGGGACACAGTAGGCATGGTTATCACACTTTCCAGTGCACTGCCACTGAACGCCAGCTGTCCCTCTGCTATGGCCACTGGTGCTGGGATGTGCATAGGCACTGTAACTGTGTGCAGGGGTGGGATGGCTAAAAGGGGGATGCCAAATGTTGGTGCAGTGTACACCCGTGACAACCCCACCCATGCTTCACCATTATCATCATCATGATCATCATTGTCTGTATGGATACCTACTTCAGACTGGGTGCAGGAGGGACCCTGACTCACCTCACCACCTGTGTGAGGAAACAATAACCCCTCTTTAAAACCTGTACAGCATTGCTTAACAGTACATACACACACACACACACACACACACACACACACACACACACACACACACACACACACACACACACACACACACACACACACACACACACACACACACACACACACACATATCTCTGTACTAACTACTTGTCCATGCCTTTACAGACAGCTCCACGTATATGTTTATGTGTTACCTCATCCTGCATCACACTTGCTAACATACACACATTGCTACCACTCTTTAACATCACAGTCCTCTAAATGCCCACACAATCAGCCACAACACAAGGCCTGTTGCTACATTACCTGCCTGACGTGTGTGTAGTGGAGTAACATGGCCTCAATGCTGTATTTTGGTATGCACCCTCTGTATGGCTGGAATGATGTGCATGGCCCCTATATGTGTGGGCTACTATGTTGTAGTCATAATAGATCCCACGGGTGTGTCATGTGTATGTAATACTCAGTACATGCCGGATATGCTGCTCCGTCGGCCCATCAAGAGTCAGCTGTAATACGTGGCTACACTCCCTGGTGTTGACTATTACTTCCCTAATGCATCTGTAGAGCTGCATACATGGGCTGTAGGTGACCTATCCACTGACAGCAATATTAAGTGTGTACCTGGGGTCTACCTTCCCTCTAGATACCTGATCCAAGCTACAGGCCATATTATACTATTTGCTGTCCTATGAGTACATGACAGGTATTCCTGGTGTGCAATGTGGCATTTCATGTCCATGTACTGCATGGTCTCAAAGGGGGGTACAGCCATATGAACACCCCACAATCACACATCTGCATACATGGCCACATGCACAAACACACATGCACACACGCATCATACATGCAGCTACCTCCCACCACTTCGCCAGAGTGACCATGCAGGCAAACTAACTAACCACTAGGATGTGCACACACACACACACACACACACACACACACACACACACACACACACACACACATACAGGTGAGGTTGCACAATGATCGTACACACAGTCCTCCAATTACCCAACTGCCAACATGCAGAGCATATGGTACAGAACAGCATGCAGTTCAGCTATACTCACACCATGCTAGCAGTGGTATGCATGTGTATGATGCATGTGCTGTGACTAGGTGATGCCCCTTCCCCTGGATACCACTGCACCCATGTACACATTATTGCTGTGCACCTGTTCTGTACCCTGCCATGTACTGCACACCATAACTCACAGGTGTCCAACCCATTGCGGAATGTGTAGCACAGTGTCAGTTATGCCAGCTGTACCTTTTACAGCCCCTATGTGTTTCAGCAACACATACCTGCGATGATATGTGGACTGTTGTCATTGGTGAATCCCGGATGCCTGATTTACAGCTGTCAACATCAACAGACCATGTATGGCCACTGCAGAAATGCTTACACTGACAACCATCAGAGCATACCATGGCTATGGGAGGTGTACACACCGTTATTGCTTTTACACACACATCCATGATCTGGTATGGGACCACAGCACTGCAGATTTTAGCTGTACACACACCTGGTATGTAACATATGTCATGTACATTCACATGCAGTGTCTACAGATTGTATTAGGTGTGCGGCTGCTGACCGCAATGCATACACACCATGTGGGAATGTGTGTGCACACCCTTATCATGACAGTTTATCACACCTCTTGTTATGTGTACTACAGCAGTCACTGCTCATGGCAGGGGTATACCAGCGTTGGCCTTCTGCAATTGCCAGTATATGTTCAGCCTGCTCTACACATGTCCCCCTATTCTGCATGATTACAAGGTGCAAATCCCATGGTGTTCACAGAATTCCATCACTATTGCAGTGTGGGTAGGGTTACAGATGCCACAGGTCCTGGACCTGACTATATACAGATAAAGTCATTCCTATCATCCTTAGGATCCGTGTTGCAGTGCACTGGTGTTTCATGCTGAGACCCCCACCCTCAGCATTTATGCAGATGCATGACAGGTAAGCCCTACACATATGTGTCAGCTTGCAGTGTCCCATACACTGCACATCACATGTTGCAGCTTAGACCCAGCTGATAATGTGGACTAGTGTAATGCCATATGCCATAGTGTATCTCAGCAGCAGTCGGCATTGCCCTACAGGTATGTGCACTGGTGTTGCACTGTATATGGGTGTTGTCCAGAACATGTCGCTACTGTAGGCCATGTCTACCAACAGTATGTTACCCCCTGTGGACACATTCCACAATGACAGGATGTTAGCTGTCATGCATGTGTGTGACATACCCTTTCAATACCCCATCATGTTCGCCCTTGTGAGACCATGCATTTCACAGCAACAATACATGCACATGTACAACATGCATTCCGGGTAGGTGTGTTAGATGTGTGCATGGAATATTACATCACCATTACATGTCTGGTGTGTTGGCATGCATCTACATAAGACATACTCACCAGCTTCAGGCTGCTGCCTTGCTGTTACCCCGGAGGGACCTACATAAGTGGATGAGAGATGCAATGTCAGTGCCCACACCTGTGGCACTGCTACAGGCTGGGTGCAGTACTACCATACATCAACTGTAAATTCACACAATACTACCACATCTGGACATCTGTTTATCACTACAATGCAGCAACACAATATTTGTATAACATATCAGATATGCATGATCTACATGTACCACTGTGGATATTTACACAACAGTGGTCTACTGATGTGCCCTGTGTCCTTACCTGCATGCTCCTCGGCTGTTCTGTGGGTGACACCCAGCTCCATGAAGGGGTCCAGTGGTTGATGGTGTTCAGGACAGGCAGGTGCCACGAGGCTGACCAGCAGCTCCTCCACACGTGTGGGGGGGGTGGATGGCATGGCCCACCCCCTGTGGCAAGGTGATTCCCCCCGGACAGCATGCCTACAGGCATTGCGAAGCAGGTCGCTGCAATGATGCTGGACCTGCTCATAACTGTGGTTATGCAGGCCGACATTATTGACCCTGTGGACGAGATCGTTCCACAGGGTGGTCCACTCCTGCTGTTCTTGTGCTGTCCTGCCAAACAAGACCTGGTAGTGCAGTATCAGGTGGTTTATTATTACATCATTCTCCTCTGCGGAATATGCTGTCAGCCAGATGTGTGCCATTGTGCCTGAATAACATGAGGATGGGAACATGCCTGAGCAACTCATATGGCAAGGTTACCACAGTTCATAATACACATTTCTGTCACCCCCCCACCATATCAGCTTCAACAGACTACACACACAACTCATTAGGTATGGCTACAGCTTAACTACTGTTTAAACAGATTGTGTAGTGTACCACACCTTCTGCTATGTGATTGTAGCAATGTCCCCTGTGTGGACATTAACATTGCCAGCCTGTTACAGACTATTCACTTGCATGCCATTGTCAGGGCCACTATGGTTACATATATGCCAGTGGTATGGCTGTTCTGAGATTGCTGCACATCTGACAGTCTGTGTTATAGGGGGAGTTCTATGCATGCTGTTGGATATGTACCAGGATTGTGTAGACTATTACTACCAACATATGCAATATGACAGTGACACAATAACATGTATATGTTCCATTGGCCAGCTGATCCACCTCTCCACACCCATCTGACCAGGATACCTGGCCACATCACATGTGTGTGCCAACCTGGGGCCTCCTCATGTACTGTTACTGCAACACCACCCAGGGGATGTTGGTCCACCCCCCCAGGCACACACCAACATGTCCCTGTTCCCTGAGCTCAGGTATAGGGTCTGTTTCATACCAGGCTCCACAGACACATGAGGGATGTACTACATCTGTCTGAGGCACCCAGTACACATTCACACGGCCAACATGCTCCTCCTGCTCAACCACCAGACCTGGCACCTTTAGGACGTGGACTGCTGTTGAGAGTGGGAGATGGTGGGAGTCTTGTTCCTATTGTACCTATATTGGGGACCATTGGGCATCCACATCACAGACCAGACACACCATCCACAGTGTTTACCCACCAAATGTGTCACATACCACCCCTGTAGACTGTCTTCTATATCTATCAATCCTGACCACCTCCAGGTGTGTATCTGCCATACTTCCCTATATTCCCATTGCATACTTCACAAGTGAGGACACTGTAGTGCTAGGATGGGACTAACATGTGACATATCCATCCATGGTGCACACACTGCCAGCTGTAGATATCTTTCTGTATTGCTATGTGTGCTGCTGCCTCACACATAGCACACATCACTGTGGTAGTGATATAGGGGACATGTCTTACCATATATATCTGTTTGTGCATTTGTACAGATGTGGACATTTGCATATCAGTATTTATCTATATGCGTGTAGCTGGATCTCGTACTATTGAACAAAAGTTCAATAGTCCGAATCCACATCTACCAAACAGATTAGTGAAAGTGCTTTTAACCGAAAAAGCACTTTCGCTAAAGTCCCTAACATAAACAAACAAAAAAAAAATAAAAAACAAAAAACACATAACTAACATTAACCCCAACACCCCCCTACTTTTATGTTCTCACTCAGAGATTGCACTACAGTGGGGAAAAAGGAATATTCCCTTATTCCCACTGTACTCCGATCTCAGCAACAGCCATTCCCCGCTGATTTCCCCTATTTTTTATCATACTTTCGCGAACGTGCTTTTTTGGTGAAAAACACTTTCGCGAATGTATGATCGGCAGTTTCACTTTAGGTGAAATTGCCGTTCGTGCATAAGTATGGATCATGTGTTGATATATCTGACTTCATATATATGTGCACATATATATGTCTACACATGGGTATATGTATATTTCTGGACATACATGCTGATACACATTTATCCTTAGATATTACATCTATGACATATGTACACATATGCATACATATGCATAACTCTACCACACACCTATGGCATTCCGCCATGCTACATTACAGATTCACCTAGGTATCCTGCCAGTGGTGGTCCATGGCTCCCACATGTCCATCATACTGGCATTACTTACACTACCGGTTATTGTCCACATCATATGCATATTCCTCATTACACAACACACACTATGATGGCATACATCCTCTCTGTCAGTGCTGACCTGCACAGTTAACAGCTATGGCCCTCTATCCACAGGGACAGACACTATTGTCCATATCAGTTGTTCGGTTAACCATCGATACAACAACACCTGCTGGGACATATAACACATTCCACATCATCTATCACAGTACTATGGAACAGGTACTATATTCTAATACATGTACATATACTTCACATACCTGTTGTGGAAAGTATGTAATACTGCCTGGCAGCTGCATAGCTGGGTGCGTTGTCAGCTGTAAATGTTTGTTGGGTTTTTATTCCCGTTGTTTTCTTTTCTTTTCTTTTTTTTTTCCTGCTTCCGTTCTCTATCCTGTGACTGGATTGAGCTGTTTGGGATAAATTGCAGTCTGGCTTTAGTAGGTGATGCACTTGATCAGGTGATGGCCTCTGTGCCAATCAGTGTTCTACACTTACTATCTGAATGCAGCTTGCTGTGTAGTACCTCCAATTACCACTGTCATGGCAACCAGCTACTATAAATCACCACATCATATGGGCATGGCCCCTTTACCTTTCCTGTGTGATGGACATCCTTCCTGTGTGTTGGCATCAGTGTTACAGACAGCAGATAGCAGTACCTCTTCCAGGGGAACCGGCACACTTAGGCCAGCTACATATTTGTAGGAGGTTCCAGAACTACAGACAGAGTGTGAGTAGAGTTGTGTTATGCTTTGCATAGTACTGGTGTTACAGGGTGTGTGAGTACATACTAGTTTACCTTGGAATGCAGTCTGTCTGCAAAGCTCTCAACTATGGGCCTATCCTGTTGGTGGCCAGAGGTGTGCCTATTATGTTTTGTCTGTCCACCACATAGGTCCTGTGTCAGATTTGTCACTGGTAGTGTGTGTATTGAGTGCTATCAGTACATGGCTACATCCATTTATGTTTCTAACCTCAATTCTCTGGCTGAGAGTAGGTCACAGACTATCCTGTAACACCAGCAACTTGCTTAGTGTATGGTAACAGTTTCCCGCATATGGGCCTGTGTTCCAGCCTCTGTCCTCCACCTACATACCAAGCTTTGCACATATGACATGCTGTCAGGGGCTGTTCTATAGTGGGATGTGTGTATATCACACTGAAACTGCTGCCATCAGTTCACTGCTCTTGTATCCCTCACACATACAGTGGTGCTGGGGTCATATATGTGTGGGCTACACCAAAACAATACATGTGTGCCCTTATACACACCAGAAGCCAGTGTATGTAACAGTGGTATATGGGCCTGTAGTATTGAGTCGGGGGGGGGATGCACTATAACTGTCCTAGGGTGTTACAATATGTGGGGATATCAGGGGTGAGCTGCCTTAAGGTATCTGCATGTACAGTACCGTATACTTCACCAATATTTACATTACTCACAATATATTGGGTTAATGCAGGCGTATTGCCTCCTGCCATACAAGACTGTTCTGTTTGCCAGTGTGCTTGTGATGGTGTCCGTTATGCCTTGTTATGTAAAAGTTACATCCCATTTGGCCAAATGAAGTCTTCAACACCTAGTGAATTTGTACAGAGTGTAGATGGAGGCAGCTGAACTATACACGTGTATTACATACTGTTGATTGTTTGCTATCTTGTGGCCCTGTCTGTCTTTACTATTGTACAATATGAAGGCATTGGCCTGGACAGCGACAGTTGTGAACGTTTCCAGACTACTGTCATAGTATCACTGTTTCACAGTTGCATTAATCTGTTTATATGGATGTCAGTGTCTGCACAGCTATATGACATGACATGTAGAACTGTAATAGTACACAAATAAAGGTTGTCCATGTCGGCAAACCTGTGTGTGGTGTTTTTCCTATGACATCTCTGTGGGTATATGTTGCAGGCGACAATTGTAATTGTATGGGTGGTACATACATTGTCCAGTTGTTCAGGTGTGAACTGTAGGCATAGTAGCTATTTCATATTGTGTGCACCTTCTACATATGTATCTTACTGTACATATCTCTGCGTGTGTCTGATAGTCACATGTATTTATATATATATATATATATATATATATATATATATATATATATATATATATATATAATATGTATATATATATATATATATATATATATATATATATATATATATATATATATATATATATATAGATAGATAGATATGTCTATATATATGTATATCTGTATCTGCATCTTTGTGTCTGTGTATATGTATCCTGGGGATGTTGATAGCTTCCATATTTTACATTTCCTGTGGGAGCCACACTGTATGATATGTTACCAAAACCAGCCTGACATCATACAGGTGGGTTGTAGTACTGTTTACATGTTGTGCACATGTCATGTCAGGTCCTGCTTATGTGATCTGTAACACTTTAGTGTATTGCAGGGTGGACATGTTTGCTGTGGTGTGGGGGTATGCCTATTCGTAGATGACGTATATTGTTTTGGCATCTCAACCCCATTAACGGTGCATGTGGACATATTTGCATTTGTCAATCTACCATTGCTATCTGCAGGTGTGTGGCTATATATATATATATATATATATATATATATATATATATATATATATATATATATATTTATATATATGTATATATATATATATATATATATATATATATATATGTATATATATATATATATATATATATATATATATATATATAGGCATATTCACCTATTGATATGTTGTATCTGTTTAGATATTACTATATTTACTCACACAAATACATTTACATGTTGAAATACTACATTCTCTCTACTGTTTAATGACTGGGTTGGTTGATATGTTTTGAATACAGCAGGGTTGTGTATATCTGACATGGTTTAGTGGTAAAGCACTTTGCCTGTGGTGTGTGGGGTTCTGTGTTTGAGCCTAGCAGAGGCCATTTAATTTGTTGCTGGGCAGAACAAGGGCCATTGGATACAGAGTGGTTAGGGCATGTTTAGTCAGTTGTTAGTGGGTTTGAGTGAAGGTAAGTACTGCTAACCAGCCTTTACATCTGCTTACAGAGTGTTAGCTTCAGATTTGCTTAACCAAAGACAACCACAAGGCATTCTATAGTTATGTCAAGAATCTAAATGGCAATGCTCAGATATGCTCTGAGGTACAACAGAATGGCATTAAATATACTGATCCCAAGGATATTGCCAATATCCTGGAAGATTGATTTAGTGCCAACTTCACCCCCCTCTCACCCACTAAAGGGCCCATCTCAATACCAAAAGATTGCCAAATTCTGGTAATCACGGCCACACAGGTAGAAACCGCACTCTCCAAAGCTAATAATACAGCATCCATGGGACCAGATGACATCCCGGGCTGTGTACTACATGAACTACAAAATGAACTGGAATCTCACCTAAGTGTCATGTTTAATCATAGCCTCACTTCAGGCTTCGTGCATACTGAGTGGCACACAGCTTCAGTTATCCCACTCCACAAGGGGGATCCACCTTGGATCCCGGGAACTACCGTCCCATCAGTCTGATGAGCCTAATCTGCAAGGGCATGGAACACATTATTATGAAACTTATAAACAAAGACATTGGCAACCTTCAGACACTGGACCCCACCCAGTTTGCGTTCTTGAACCTGATTGACTTCTTTGAATCAGTCTTCAGAGCTGTGGACGAGGTAAGGCATTCCACACATACTATCTAGACCTCAACAAGGCCTTCAACACCATCCCCCACTCTGGAATCATAGATAAACTTACTAAGCTGGGCATTAATCCCTACGTCACTCCATGGGTTGCCAACTGGCTTACTGACAGAACCCAGATTGTAAAGGTAGCCGACTCCAAATCCAGCTCTAGACAAGTGACAAGTGGAGTACTTCAGGGTTCAGTCCTGGGACCATTCTTGTATGGCATCTACTTCTCTGAAGTACAGGAAAACATTAAGAGACTCTGGCTAACAAAGTTTGCAGATGACTGCAAACTGGGAGCCATTATTAAATCTCCAAATGATGTGGATATTCTACAAAAGGGCCTTACAGAAACAGATGCCTGGTGCCAGAGCCATGGGCTGACGCACAATGCCAAGAAATGTATAGTTATCTCCCTTGAGAAAAAACATATACCCATAAATTACCACACAGGTGGCAGTACACTAAACACCAAAAGTGTGATAAGAGACTTAGGGACACAGTTGGACAGTGGTCTCACCTTCGATAACCACATTGCCACAACAGTCAGGAAATCCTTCTATGTGGCATACCTTATCACTAAAGGCTTTTCATCCAGAAAAAAGGAGGTCATTGTCCCACTGTACTCATCCCTCATTAGACCCATTATAGAGTACAATGCCCAATTTGGTATGTACCTCAAAAGACATCTGCACCAGATAGAAAGGATGCAGAAATACCTCACTAAAAGAATCACAGGCCTAAAGCAGATGCCCTATAGTGACCATCTAAAAAAACTCCAGCTATACTCTGTGGCATATTGTTTACTCAGAGGCAATATCTGCTTAACATACAAGGCCATGTTAAACCATGAGCAGCTGGACATGCTCCACATAAAGAAATCCCAATCCCTCAGAGCCACACGCTGCAGGGATCTAAACCTTGTCATCACAATGAACAAAACATGCTGGAGGGATAAGTTCCTGACCCAGAGATTCCCCATACTCTGGAATAGACTGCCCATACATGTCTAGCAGAGTGCCTTCTTGGACTTCTTCAAAAGGAACCATGACAATTGGATGGAAGATAGGAAATTCACCCCGGCGATCGCGTCAGTCGCCCTGCTAGACAGGGGTCCAGGGAAGTAAATATTGTGAGAAGAAATATCCAAATAATTGTTATGGCTAGGTTTATATAGGCTCTAGGGCCGATAGCCTAGTACCAACCTATAAACCTATGAACCAGTGTAGGCATTACTTACCACCACATGAACTGGCTTCAGCCCATTTACTAGTGCTTATATATGCTTACTATTGCTTATTTGTCCTTAAACCTGATTACAAGTGCCTTATTCAGTCTGACACTGATACTTCACATGTGCATTTCTTGCAGTACTCCAGTTTATATATATCTATATCTATATATATATATATATATATATATATATATATATATATATATATATATATATATATATATATATATATATATATATATGTTATTTAGTGGGTTTTGCAACAAAACTATTGGTTATAACGTGCCTTGCCATGTAAAATAGACTGTGCTACAATGGGACTCGAACTGGGAATGCCTGCTCATTAGGTGGATGCTCTGCCCACTACACTATTGCTGTGCTGCTTCATTTGCATATTTCCTCCATAATGTCATACACATGGTTCCTTCCCTCTCCCCCCGAGCTCCACGTACACAGCAACCTTCCATTCTCCAGTTGCTAGCCCAGCCATATCACACCTCCACACATTGCCTTCTCTGCACATCTCGGTACTCATCTAGTATACTATCTTGACCCAAGCTTCTTCAGGCTCTTCATCCGTTTAGCCCACATACGTATGAGCCTTGCCTTGTTAGTCTTCTGAGATATGTGTAAACATCGGAGTGACTAACAATTTTTGGTTCGTCCCGCCAGGGACGGACCTGTTTTTATGTCAAGATTAGATTTACCTGGTCTACACTGTTTCTCCCACTGGTAGCATCCTGCCACGGGTTCGAGAAGCAGCGGTTTACTCACACACCTGGCCAGCCTCATCTCCTGGTTCCACGGAAATGACATCCCAGATTTGACATTCAGTGCATGAAGCACACCCACATGCCCCCTCGACATACACTATTTTTTATTATTCTGTTAAGTATTATGCAAGACTACTGTTCTCACAGTATGATTGGACACGCACTATTTTTATGGTACACATAGACTGCTCAAAATACTGTATTTGTGCAATGTACAAATGGTTGCTCGTATTAATCTACATAATTACATACTGTTGAATGACTGTGCTGGATGATATGTTTGTGATAACAGCAGCTGTATGTGTATCTGCCATGGCTTAGTGCTAAATCATTTTGATTATAGTGTTGACTATAGTATGCAGGGTCCGGAGGTTGTAACATGGGAGCGCAGATTATTTTGTTGCTGGGCAGGATGAGAGCTGTTGGATACAGAGTGACTAAGGCACTTTTAAGCAATTGTAAGTGGGTTTGCGCTGTTTTGCATGAGGGTAAGCAATGCTAATCTCCGGTTACGGCTTCTTACACTCAGTTAGCTTCTACATTGCTTAACCAGTGTAGGCATTGCTTACTACCATGCAAACAGGCTTAAACCCGCTTACTGCTTCTTAAAAGTGCTTACTTCTGCTTATCCCCATGCTAATTTATTTATTTAATTTACATTTGTTGACCGGGAAAATCCGAATGAATGCTTGTCCATTTTCAGCGGAGGCCCAGGGAGAAAAGCTCCACAGTAAAATTCAGCTAATCATTACAAGTAATACAGAGGTGTTCACATTCATAGATAATAGACTTAACATAGCTATATAACATATTATTCATGCTTAGTTTAAGTTAACATATAGGTATTATTCATCTCCAAAATGAAACTCCAAAAATCCACAAAAGCACAATGGGACTGGAAACTCGGAGATTAAATCCACCGATCCGATATTGAACTAACTTCCGACAGTTTATTATTAACATAAAAAAAATAAAAAAACAAAGAATACGTAAGCATTTTCGTTTGGCCACTGCCAAACTTTTTTTGTGCTTTTGTGGATTTTAGGTATTATTCATGCTTAGTTTAAGTTTACATATCAAGTATGACGGTTGACAAAGGTCAGTTTACGGGGAAGTTAGATTCAAGTTTAACAGTTCTGGATAGGATACACTCAAGTATTCAGATTAAGATTTAGTTATTCCATACCTATGTGGTACAATAGAAGAGAATAGTGAAGGAGTAGGTAGGTAAGTAGGTAGGTAGAGGGGGAGACATTGTAACTGTATAGTAGGTTGTGGGAATAACTGATAGGGGAGCAATAGGAGAGGTTTAAAGGATGTTGAGATATGTATGCGAGGCAGGAAAAAGAGGTGTTAGTTTCAGTAGTTGATGTAGGGGTATAGAGTGTAAGGTGGGGGTTAGGATTTAGCCAGGTGGTTAGCATGTGCAGATCCAAGTGTGCTTGAGGTGTTCCTTCAAGTGTTATTTAAATGTGTCCTTTCAGACAGCTGAGGTAATAGATGTGGGTAGGGAGTTCCAGATATTGCCAATATAGATGGGGAAGAGGCTGTTACCTAATGTTAACTTTAAACTTTAAAAGAAAAGAAAAAGAGGTTGATAGGTAAGTGGTGAAAAAGGAGCACAAAGAGGGAAAGACAGTAGGGGTAATAGCCAGGGGTGTGCAGGAAGGCTGAAGGGAAGGTCCATGGCTGGCCATTTCTTCTACAGCAACATATATGCATATATACTCAATTTGGAGGTAGATTTGGACACGCACACCTCTGGGTGGGGTGAGGACAACAATACTATGTTGTGATGCCAATTAGAATGGATTACATGCCTACCGTGGGGAGCTGCAACCATGTGTTATTTGGTGTTATTTAGTGGGTTTTGCAACAACAAAATTGGTTATAATGTGCTTTACCATCTAAAATAGACTGTGCTGCAGTGGGACTCAAACCGGGAATGCCTGCTCATTAGGCGACTGCTCTGCCCAATTCACACTATTGCTTACATCCATAAGGCGGTCCATTTAGAACCACTCCATCCAACACCTGCACACCTCAACCCCAAAATATCATACCCATAGGTCCCCCCGCTCCTCCTCTGCAGCACTAATCCTTTCTCTGGGTGCAGGTCAGGTCTAACCACACCACTACACACTGCCCACTCTCCACTTCTCGGGACCCATCATGCATGTTGTCTCGACCCTTGGATAATCAGGCTTTCCCAGCCTTGTAGTCCGAGTACATACACACCCTGCCTTGATGAGTCTGTATAATGACGGAAATCCAAATACCCAAGAATTTTTGGGTTCTCCCACAAGGGACATTCTTGTCTTTGTTTCTAGATTAGACTTAGTGGGTCCACAGTGTTTCCACCACTGGTTGCATCCTGCCTGCGGTTTGGGAAGCAGTGTTTGTTTACTTTGTTTGTGTGTTTGTTTGTACATTTCACCTGTTTGGCTGGGAAGGGATATCGGTACGTGTAACACGTATGTTGATTGAGCCCCCCTCACCCTCATTGGCACTGCATGTGGTCATATATGTCATTCTTATGTGCTGTATCATATCATAGATATATATCTGTGTATGCACACACACACACACACACACACACACACACATATATATATATATATATATATATATATATATATATATATATATATACATATGTAATACAGAGTGGGAGAGGTATATATCTATTTTGTTACATATATATCTATATATATATATATATATATATATATATATATATATATATATATATATATATATATATATATGTATACACACACACACACACACACACACACACACACACACACACACACACACACACACACACACACACACATACATCTACATGTATAGCTACATGTCCTGTAATGTTGAATGGTATTGCTGGATGCTATATTTGTGAAAACGTCAGTATTATGTAGATCTGCCATGGCTTAGTAGCAAATCACTTTGTGTATGGTCTGCAGCATCCTGGGTTTGAGCCTTGCAGAGGCGGTTTAGTTGTTGCTGGGCAGAATACGGGCCATTGGATATAGACTGATCATGGCATTTTAGAGCAGTCGTAAGCGGGGGTGCGCATGTTTGCACGGAGGTAAGCACTGTTAACTTCTGGTCACACTTTTTTCTACTCTGTTAGCTTCCATATTGCTTAATCTGTGTAGGTAGTGCTTACCCCCATGCAGACGCACTTAAACACGCTTACTAGTGCTTACATATACTTACTACTGCTTATGTGTGCTTAAACCTGCTTAGTAGTGTCTTATTCAGTATGACACTAACACTTCACCTGTGCATTCCTTGCAGTACTCTAGTTCATAAATATGTTTTATTTAGTGGGTTTTGCAGAAACAACAGTGGTTATAACGTGCTTTGCCATGTAAAATAGACTGTGCTGCAGTGGGACTTGAACAGAGAATACCTGCTCGTTAGGTGAATGCTCTGCCCAATTCACACTATTGCTTACATCCACGAGGTGGTCTGATTAGAACTCCTCCACCCAACACCGGCACAGCTTGACCCATAATTTCATACCCATTGTCCCCCCACCTGCTCCCCCTCCACAGCAGTCATCCTTTCTTTGTGTGTAGGTCTGGTCTAGCCAGACCACTACACACTGCCCACTCTCCACTTCTCAGTACCCATCATGTATGTTGTCTCGACCCATGGATCATCAGGCTTTCCCAGCCTTGTAGTCTGAGAACATACATGCCCTGCCTTGATGAATGGTGTAATGCTGGGAATCCTGAATATCCTATAATTTTTAGGTTGTCCCACAAGGGACAATCCTGTCTTTGTTTCTAGATTAGACTTAGTGGGTCCATAGTGTTTCTCCCACTGGTAGTATCCTGCCTGTGGTTTGGGAAGCAGTGGTTTGTTTACTTTGTTTGTGTGTTTATTTGTATGTTTCACCTGTTTGGCTGTGGAGGGGGTATTGGTACGTGTAACAAGTATGTTGATCAAGACCCCTCACCCCCATTGGTGGTGCATGGGTCATATATGTCATTCTTATGTGCTGTCTCATATCATAGATATATATCTGTGTATTCACACACACACACACACACACACACACACACACACACACACACACACACACACACACACACACACACACACACATATATATTGCTGTATATTTATCTAATGACATATAGATGTATGTATGTCTGCATATGTATATATCTATATGTGGATATTTATATATATGTATGTCTGTATATGTATACATATGTAATACAGAGAGGGAGAGGTATATATCTAGTTATAGCTATATACACACACACACACACACACACACACACACACACACACACACACACACACACACACACACATACATCTACATATTTAGGTACATGTCCTGTAATGTTGAATGGTATTGCTGGATGCTATGATTGTGGAAATGTCAGGGTTATGTATATCTGCAGTGGCTTAGTGGTAACTCACAGGCTCCTGGGTTCAAGACTTGCAGGAACTGTTTAGTTTATTGCTGGCCAGAATGAGGCCCATTGGATACGGAGTGGTTGAAGCACTTTTATGCAGTTGTCAGTGGGTTTGAGTGATGGTAAGCACTGCTAACTTCTGGTGACATCTGCTTGCACACAGTTAGCCTCACCATTGCTTACTTTGTGTAAGCACTGCTTCCCGTCATACAGACTTGCACCTGCTTACTCATGCTTATGTATCCTTACTACTGATATATTTTTGACAGTAATAGTCTCCTGGTTCTTGGGGAGGTAGTGGATTTGGCAAGTGTATGGGGTTGTCATTCATTACACTGCTTCCTACTCCAGTTCACACACATGTGTTAATTAGGTGATACAACTAAATATATTGATCATGACAGTATTTGACATGGGAATGGAATGTACTGCAGTGGGACTCGAACCAGGATTGACTGCTCATGAAGCAAATGCTCTGCCCACTACAATATTGCTGTACTGCTTCATTTGCACATATCCTGCTTTTTATCCTCCTTTTGCTATTTCAGTTACATTAACTGTAGCTAAGCGATGGGCACACCAGCACACCTACGGTTAGCTTTAATTGGTGTTTTACAAGATATAGATGGGCTTCTTCTTTTAATTTATATGTCCTGTTGCTGTTGTACACGTGAGGGTTTGTTGGTGGGGATATGAGGACACCTGTGAGTGATCTCAGTCATTTCTTAACAGCTTCTGCTGTTGACATTGCAAGGGCGTGTTTATTCTGAGAGCTTTGCTCTCAGACATGCCCCCTGCATTCGTACATGTGCCATGTAAGCCTAGGAGCTCGGCCAGCACGCCTTCATTACTATGCATGGCACACTGCCGTCCTGCTCCTAAATGGGCGCTTCCATGCAGGACTAAACTAGCCCTGCATGGAAGTTTAGTAAATCCAGGGGACTGTTTTTGAAACACTGAGAATTCTGTTGATATGGTTACTCCCTGTAGAAGTCATGATGAAATAAGACAAGAAAAATCTAGCATATGTAAATCTACTCTCTCTATCCTATAATAGCAATTTAGATCAGTTCTACAGGTAAAGGTAATGACCATCCCCATTTATAAATATACACTTTGCTGAAATGTAAGTAGTTATCTGTTGTATTTCATACTGGCTAAATGTGGAATTAAGTTCTTAAAATGCCTTGAGGAAACTAACTTCCACAAACTTTATTTTCAGGATAAAGTACAATTTATCCATTGCAGTAAATGGAATGAATGAATGAATAAATAAATAAATAAATAAACTGTTATCTCCTTTTATTATTGTTATTTTATGGGGGGTAGCAGATATGACACCTTCTAACACCATGTTAGTCTATTTTACTAATAATATTGTTAACAGGTTAATGAATATTCTAGCATGCATTATCAAATCAAGTGTAGGTAGTCTGTAGCTAAAACTCCATAGCTTCAACATTCACCTGTGCCATGAAGGTCCTTGTTAGTGAAGTAGGCACATACTGTCATTAGATACAAGAACAAACAGCATGCATACAAAAGCAACAGTTTTAAATTGGCCATTGCCTTAGATGTTTCGAGCAGGTAATTCCCATTCCATTTATATTGAATAACCTCCCAGGTCTGATCCCTTATGCATGTACGAAAACTCCTATCACTTGTATATTGTTAAAACCAACCATTTGATTTGCAATCATTCCCTTTCAGCTTTGTTATGTTCATTCCATGCTACAACATTACAATACAGACAGCACAGTGAAGCATCTTAAGCATTTTCACAGCTTTAAAAGCTGTAATACACTTCACTGTTTTACATACACACACACACACAGACACACACACTCACAGACATACACAGAGACACACACACACACACACACACACACACACACACACACACACACACACACACACACACACACACACACACACACACACACACACACACACACACACACAGACACACACACACACACACACACACACACACACACACACACACACACACACACACACACACACACACACACACACACACACACACACACACACACACACACACACACACACACACACACACAAAAGTATGTTTGCCTGAAAGGATTTAATAGCTTTTGAAGCTCTTTGCTCACCAGAGTGACACACAGCTGTGACTGCTGTCTGTGTGGTGGTCTTATACTTCATACTCCCACACATTTTGTTTTTATCTGTAACTTGTAGAATGTTAGAGCAGCTAAAGTACCATATACTACAAAGATTATGATTAGATGTCTAATCACTTGTTGCATGCTGTTAAAATTGATGCCAAGATTCATGTCCCAAGCTTTACATCTCTACACTATCAGGGTAAATTGCTTAACATCATGCCTCAAGCACATAATACCTTGATGATTGTCAAAGACCTAATCACCATCCTCTATATCTACCCCTGTATCTGTGTTTAAATAGATGTGCATTGAATGTGCTACAATGTGTACCATCTGATTGAAATGATGTGCCTGAATTCATGTATATCACTTTTTAACCTATAGTTTAACCTCATATTTTGAGGCGGTACTATCATCCCAACTTGAAACTTTACAAGTATTGGGATGTTTCTCAATTAGCCTTTTCTCCCACTCCCCAGTCTTCTTCATCCATAGAATACTCTGGATTTGGTAAATCCTAACAATCCCTCCAATGACTGCCTTGAAGCATTCGTTCTTAAAGAGACAAACGATAACTTAATTTTAAACTCTTTTATTCTTATGCTCATTGGGTCTAGAAATAGGTTATCTTCTTGACCTCCAAATTTTTCCAGTGGGCTACCTTATTCCATTATCTAGAGTTGTAAAGTTTGGTAAATGAGTAGCGAGAAAGAGAGAGAGAGAGATGGAGGGAGAGAGACAATTGACCTGTTTCTGTCAATCATGCTGCTGGAATCAAAATTTAAGAGCACAAGAAGAGATCTAAATGGGTTCATGGCTGAGTGTGAACCAAAAAAGCATGCCAGCCCTTATTGATCCATTCTGTACACTCCAAATGTCCATCAGTACAGAACTATCCAGAGTAATCTAAAGGATAGTCGGAGCTCCCCACTGGGATTCCTTTTGCCCATGATCCCTAACTGTATCCAAATATGACACTAAATTGAAATCCCCTCCTAAAAATATTTTAATTGGAAGGGATCTTAGAAATGCTCTTTTTTTTTACAAGGTAACAAAGAATATTTGTTGCCCCTATTTTGTGCATAAATGATAAAAGCAGCAACTAGGCCTTTTGGGGGTTTCAGAAAAGAGATACATGGTTTTAAATCAAGTTCAGGCAGAAAACTCTCAGATAACTCTAGTTGCAAACAAATAAAGGCTTCACTATGGACCAGATGACCTGGGTTCAGTTAGTGGTTCATATAAATGACGAAGCTGGCAGGAAGGATGGGAGTGTCCATCTTCACAGGAGAGGTACAGTGTAGGTCAGAGGTTGTAGCAGCCTTTCAAAAGAAGGTGCCAGATAAAAGACTTGGGGGTTGGCATGTGGTGCACCAAGCCACCAGTGGGTGGTAGCATTCATTGAGCAAGTGAATGGGAATGTGCACTTGCACAGGTAAATGCACTGTGATGGGGTTGCACATCCACCACCAAGAGGCAGGTTTAGGCTAATCAAGTAAAAATGCCCTGATTGCCAGAATACTGCAAGGACACAATCAATTCTCATAGTTTCCTAAAGGATCACCCTTTTGGATGTTTCACTCCAGTGGATCTAGGAGTATTACCACCATTAGGGAACAAATGAATTCAAGTCTGACTGGGGGCAGTTACAGGGGCAAAAAGTATACTTAAAAATGTAGTTGACTCACAGATGGTCAGTAATGACATATTGTCTAATATATCATTTGAAACAAAATAATTAACAAGTATTTCTGCAAAAGGGCATGGATATTTGTACCCCACAATACCCAGAGACTCTACTATTGCTGATTTTGATGTCATTAAGCCTTGGTAATAAGGTGAAAACTCCCTCAACTCAAAGTTTTCTGATGCCAGAGTTTTCTTTAGAGAAACATTCAATGGGTCAGTTGTTGATAACTTTTTGCATCAGGACTTGAAAGGTGCACCAGTGTAAATCCATGCTTCTTTTTAAAATATCTTTAGCCATTTTGTAGTTATATCCTTTTGGCTTTGCTTCTCTTCTCACCTTAAATTGTTATCTCAAGACAGTGACTACCCCTTTGGGTGAATTAGATGGACAGTGTTGTCATACTGTAGATAGTCAAACAGTGTAGTTTAACATATTCCTTAATAATTAATTAAACTACAAGATCCAACTATCTTCTGTTTGAATATGCTACATGTTTATCTCTCTTTATGGGGTAACGAACTCTCTTACATTAAAAGAACCTATATGTGTATTTTGTTTATGAAGGGAGAATATAGGATCTAATTATTTACTGGGGCAGTGTTAAAGAACAAAATATTACATCTTTTTGAAAAGAAACAACACTCAAACATGTAGGAAGAATAGTAGTAAAGTTAGTATCTTACCTTAACTTCTTCAAAATGGCACTTTGTATTTGTCATTGGAAATAATGAATCAAATCTAATCAGTGTACCTCACACTATTTCTAGATGGTTCATCCATGAAATGATTAAATGTCGTGGCAAAAGATGTTCCATTACCTTATGATGCTGCAAACAGTCCAAGGAAAAGTTTGCAAGAAATGTGGCTTGAACCCAGTCAATGGTAATACCCAAACTGGTCCACCTAATTAAAAGTTCCCATACTTAACTAATGCAGGTAAATTCTAACACAAGGGCACTAAAATCCAGGACAAATAGATTTCCCCAGCTCTCTAGGCAACACGTCTTGCAGTATTATAGATGACCAGAACTCAATGCTCAACTTAAAAAAGCGGAAAAAAAGAAAAAAAAGATCAGATGTTAGTTTAACCAACTATATGATCCAGAGTCAAGACAGAACAAGATAAATGCCACGGTTCAGAAAAACAGATTATAGCTTTATCTTGATTTGTTTTGTTTTTTGAGCACTTGAACTTGCACTCCACTAGCAGAAAACACAAAGAGCTTTTTACTCACACTGTCTACTTGTGGAGGGGACAAGTACTAATAAAACGTACAGTTGTGTAACTTAACTTACCTTACCAGTAGATGTTCGAGTAGATCACTGTTCCAGTAGCCTCCATATGGGGTGTATCTTGTAAAGGATCAGACATCCAGCCTGTTTACAAAGCTTTGGGCTCCTTCCTCTCACCATGTACCTTCATCCTTACCATAGGTTCATAGGTTCATAGGTATATGCTAGACTAATGAACAATGGGGCCTTTATAAGCTTAGCCATGCAACCTAAATGTATCTCATGGGCTATTTTGCCTTAGAGGTTGTTTTGAAGAGGTGTATGTTAGTTGGGGCATGTTTTAACTGCTGCCTCTGTCCATGAGAGACATAGGTGTCATAGCAGAGGTGAATTAACAATTTCCCATCCACTTGTCTAGGTTATGCTTGAATAGTGTAAGGGAAGAGCTCTGTTTCATATGGATGGGAAGCCTATTCTAGGGAATGGGAATTCTTTGAGATACTTACTTGTCCCTCCATCATGTTCTATTTAAATCACAAGCAATGTTTTACTCATTGGATCTAGCAGTTCTGATGCTGTTCATTTTATGGATATGCTAAAGCTACATCAGGGTGGGATCCAAGGATGCCTTGTCAACATAACAATGAAGCCTAAGATCATATGATGATGTCCATGTTCACTACAATACATTTCTTTCCATTACACCGTAACTACTCTAGTTCATTGCTAGCTTTGCAGTCCAGGGGACCATTCAGGAGCCTAGCCCAAATTTCTAGCTCTCTCTTCTGGTTAAATGAGTTGCTCAAGGTCGTACAGTAGGCAAATGATGGCTGATGGAATCAAACCCTACACCACAGGAATGACAGAGCACACTCTTATCCCACTGCATCAACAGATAGACAGCAGTAAGAAAGGAAGGGAAGGATTCAAACCCCACACTGTTCATACAGGAAACAGCAGCATTAAACAATTGCACTAATTTAGAAGTTACACTGCGGTGGTGGTGCTGCGGTAGCATTGTCGCCCCACAGTAAGACGTTGTCCTGTTTGATTCTCAGCTAGCGTGTCTTCTGTGTGGAGACATGCGTGAATGGGCGTACCTTCGTTGAAGGTTGTGCGTCAGGGCTGGCAACTCAGCACGTAAAAATCTACTGACAATCATTAGCGGACCAGAGTTCTACTGTGGCAACCCCTAACTGGGAAAAGCCGAAAGACACAACAACTAATTTAGAAGTTACAAGTGGAATAGTGGGATTTAGGAACCAAATATCTATACGGAAACACACAGATGTGACCACCAGTTATAGCTTGCTCAAAGTCAGGCAGTAGGCAAATGGAGGTGAAAAGGTTCAAATCCTATACTTTTAACTACAGGAGGTAGTGCATTAAAATCATTCAGAAATCTAACTGACTGCCATTATTGACTGACTGCAAACCTCAGAGAGTTTTAACCCTCAGTGATTGTTCAGAAAATGAAGATGTCTGTGAATGTCTAGAAGTTAGTCTGCAGGGTTAAGGCTTGAAGTGCTTAACGAGCTGCTTTCTACAGTCAAGGATGCAGCATGTCACACTTCACATAACCATCTGCAATATGTGGCCACACACACACACACACACACACACACACACACACACACACACACACACACACACACGTGAACAGAAGCACAGTGCTTTCATTTGCTGCAGAGTAGCTCATCTTCTCCAGCTAGCAATTGCAATATTCTCTTTCTACTAGCATGCTTCAACTCAGAAGTCTGACTCAAAGCCATCCTGTGCTAATGTGGTATTTTCTGTACTGTGATCTGGGGGTAGGGTGTGGTTGGTGTAATCTATGCTTGCTACTTCTTCGAACAAAAATAGTGACTTCTTTGGTTGCTTAAAATTGAAATTGTTTTACTGGTTGTCCATGGGCCCCCTTGAAGTTGTGGGCACTTGACGGCCAGCATTTCTCCTCTGCTATAATTAACCACTGTTAGGGAGTTGTCTAGAAATATTAACTTGTGAGAGGAGTTTAAACAAAATTTAATTTGAACTTTAGCTTGAACACCAGACTGCTAAAATGTTTTATTTTGACTAGAAAAGCAGCATAGGTATCTTGGATTGATAACACTGAGAGGACAGAATAATCTAAATATTATTTATTTATTTATTTTTATTTATTTTATGTTTGTTTACCGGAATAGTTTGGGCCAGAGGCCTATTTTCAGTGGATACCCAGAGAAAAAAATCTCCATTACAGATTACAAAGTCACAAGTACAAATTGTACTTACATAGCATGATAGGTTACAGCATAGCTTATAGTGTATCAAAACAAGTCAAAATTGTACACATACAACATGATGGATTGCAAACAAAGGTTAATCTGTTTCATTTTATACAAGAAATATGGAAAATGTGTATGCCATAAACTGTATAAAAAGGTATGAGTGGGGCAAAGCATTTTGTGAAACCTTTTGCATCAGTAAAATTACAAAAAGGCAAATATATTAACTATAAGTTTGGTCCTAAGGCAATGAATCTTAGGAGAAGTTTGTGCAATTTGTGGATTAGGACATGCAAATAGGCATCTTTAAAGTTCAATTAGAAAATCCTTGAGAAAGAAACTGGTAAAACAATTTGTAAAGTGAGCATCTTGAATTTGGGAACCAAAAGAAAGGTGTTTAGCTTCAAAATGTCCAAAATTCAACTCTACATGTCATCCTTTCTAGGAGCCCAATACGTTCTGGAATAAAAACATCCCTTTACAATGGAGGCACTGGTTCTATTATACACTGTGGAGCAAATCAGGCAGAACTTGAAGAAACAAAGGGTGCCTATTTTTAGTGAGTAAATGAAATGGAAGGCATGCCCAATGATGTCTGTATACATCCTTAATTATTTTTAGAACATAGGAATATGAAATTATCTTTCTTTCAGAAATGAAGGCAGCGAGTAAGGAAGATTGTCTGCAATTTGAGGAGAATGGTTAGGTTGAAGAGGGGTGGGAGGAGGCAAAAATGAGGCATAGATAGACATTAGACTTTTTTGCAAGTGGAAATTCCTTGGGATCCAGCTTCTTTTCTTTTGCAAGCTCCCTGATATTTTGTCTTATATTGTTGCTTTTTGTGGGAGGCTTTAAAGGACTTTTGAAGAAAAGGACCAGAGGAAGAGGGATGATTCCTTTAATATCTAGTAAGAGGAAACAAGAAGAGTTGTTTAGTTCCTTGCATCAGTTTATCCATTTCTCAAAGTTTCTTTAACACTTCTGCTGAATAGTTGCAAGACAAACTGTCTGTGTAAAGAAGGGCATTCAGCAACATCATCAGGGAAATTCTGTAATCTTATCCATGTGTTTCTATGCATTATGGTAACAGTAACAGCAGCATCAGCAGCAACACTGAACACAGTATCCTCTGCATCATAAGCACTCTTAATAGTTTGCTTATTGACCTGTGATACAGAGTCAGATCCAATCTCAGAACAGAGAGTAAAGTCCAGTATTCACTGAATACCTCTTTCAACACATTTCTTTTCATTTTCCTCTAAAGAGGGAGGTCCACTGAATGAGATTAATTTACCACAGTTTCATAGTTTTATAGTTTTGCCTTGCTGCATTCAGTCTTCTCAGACCTTCAAATTTCAGCATCCTGAACTCAGAATTTGTATTTATTGTCATCCAAATATTTACCCAGTCTAGTGTTGAACATATCTAATGAATTTGACTGTCAGTGATATCTTATTGCACAATATCAGTGTTAACTGTGTTGCATACATAGTCCTTGTTGTGCTCCTGTTGTTGTTCATTATGTAATTAGGACTCTAGTCCCTTATTCCAGGATAGGATTTAATCAGAGTGAATTCAATTTATGTCTTCAGATCTTCATTGGTTAAAGCCTTAAATGCCAAGCTTAATTTACCTCTAACCAATCTGTAGAGTATACTAGAGAGACCTAAAACTTTAGTCTGTCAGTATATGATAGATGTTTAATGTTTGTTAGCTTTTTTCCATTGTGTCTTTTCATACTTTCACAACACTCCTATTTCTGTAATTGTTAAACTTAAATTGTACTCTGGTATTGGTCTTATCAAAAATATGGCTACATTTTTAATACCTTAAGATCTCTTATATGAAATATACCCAGTACAATACCAACTTGTCTATGTGCCCTAACTCTAATGTCTTCAACATGATACATACAGTTTATACCAGTTCCAGTTATGGAATTCCAGCTATGGTACCAAGATCCTTCACCAGATCAAGCATGTCTAGTATGTTTTCCATCCTGATCTTACCCATTGTATATTTACTAAAGGTAACTACCTTACATTTCTTAAAATTAAATTGTAATCCTGCTTCAGCAGCCTAATCATATATATTAGATAAGTACCTATTAAAATTTTCAGCAACATCAAGCTTATCTATTTGCTACCTGACTTTACAATCATTGGCATATTTTGTTAACCAAAACTTCTGTGATTTTGGCATTGCTGAAAATACCATATTAAAGAGTATAGGTCCCAATATGTAACCTTGAAGTACTCCCCTAGATAAAGATTTCGAGTTTAATAAAACATCTTGTAAAAGGATACTTTCCACATGTTCAATTAATAAGTTTACTATCCATCGTATCATGATAGAGTTTACCCTTAACTGATAGAGACAATGAACACTATGCTCAAGTCTTAAGTAATCAAACTCAAACATTTTGGATAGATCCAGACAGGTTTCAACACAGCTTTTCCCCTCATATCTTAAAATAGACACTTTGTCATAAAACATTATTTGACAAGTCAGGGAAGATCAAATCTACTATTCATAAATCCATACTGATTGTGACCTAAATTTGGATCTTAAATGTTATCTTTCATAAGCTATTGTAGAATACATCTTTCAAAATATTTCTTTAATATAGATATGAGGCTTATAGGTGACAATTTGATTCAACTGATTCACTTTATGCCTTATATACAAGATTTTTTGATCATTTGTATTACATATTTTATACTTTCCTTTGCCTTTACATATTTAAAGAATTGTTTCTTATTATCAGGCAATTTAATCAGAAAATGTTCATACTTTCTTTTCCTGATATTTAAAATAGATTTTAACTAATACTATTTAAACATCTTTTTATGTTTAGTTCTTTGTCTTTTTTACTGTATATAAGCTTACTTTTTCCTTAACAATCTTGAAAGCTCTTTATCCCACCATTGTTTCTCCATCCTCCCGCCTTTATTACCCTAACTCTTGTTTTTGTAAGATGTGTATTGCAGATTTTTTTAATCTAATCCAGCCATATTCTTCTATTTTATATAAATATATACTAGACCAATTAAGAGTGCTATCTATCTTTAATGTCTTTAGATCCAATAATTTTAAATTACACCTTATAATATTTCTTATTTTTCAGTCATATCACTTCTATGATATAAAATGCTTTTATGATCCAATGTTCCTAAGGGATGAGATAACTTTAAATTCTTTATTAAACCTTCCCTATTTTCCAATACATGACAGAATATTAGAAGCTCTTCTTGGAAAGTCTACTTTTTGTGTAAAATTTAATTAATTTAATACATCCAAAAAGTAAAATTCCATGTATGAACTAAGTTGATATTCCTTCCAATTAATATTCCAGTAGTTAAAAATCTCCATGTATAATAGTAAGTAATCCATCCACACAACACTCTAATGTAGTAAAAAGGACTGATATTCTATGATATTCATTTTTGGTGTGTTGAAAGTAGCATTTAATCTACAGTCTTTCTAAGGTGGTACATTCTTTAATTTTATATTTATTATGTCATCAGATAAGCTAACACATTCCATGCTACTTATCATAGAAGTAAGGGTTAACAATAGCACATTACCATCTCTTCAAAGTCAAAGTCAAGTCAAGTCAAAGTAAATTGTATTGTCATTTAGATCTGCACATAGTGCAGCTAAGCAAAATTATGTTGCTTTGTTCCCACTGTAAAACATGCATACATACAGCTACTATTTAGTAATATTAGGACACATTACATGAATAAAAATGTGCCATTTATAGTATTGCACAAGTAGATATTGCACAAACTTGAATTTACATAGAGTATTGCAAATTCAAGTTTCAGGACAGATGAAGATTTGGATATTGCACTAAAGTATGCTACTAGTAATAGTGATCTTAGAATAAATGGACATGAGAGTATGTCATTTACTGGATAAGTCAAGAGATTATTCAGTTAATTGTCTGAAAGAGCAGAATGGCTTCTGGCATGCCTGTTGTTAGAGTTCAGCAATCTGGTGGATTAGGGGAAAAAGCTTCTATTGAGCCTGGAAGTCTTACTGTGCATGCTGTGGTAACATCTACCCAAGGAAAGGTGGGAGAACATACCATAAGCAGGGTAAGTATGGTCATTTAGGATCCAATTCATTTGGTCAAATCACATTTGGTCGAAAAATGATTTCAGGCAGCACACTTCACTGAAAGCTCATTTCACTGAAAGCTCATTTGGTCGAATTTCATTTAGTTGAAAATGAAATATAGCCCCTGCCCCACTACAGTGCGACCGTGGAGTGAGAATATTAAGTAAGCGGGGTGTGGGGGGCACAGTCCCTCACAATGGGGGGTGTTAGGGGTGTAGCCTCCCACAAAATTGTTGTGTATTCACTGTTATATTCACTGTTTTATGAAGGTGTATACATTAAAAATATATATATATATATATATATATATATATATATATATATGTTCAGTAAAAACACCCCCTTAGTTAATATTCTCTCTCTATTCTCAGTTTGCTGCCTGAAATAATTTTCGACCAAATGTGATTCGACCAAATGAAGAAGACACGGTCATTTATTATCTTTCTAGTTCTCCCAATGCATAAAGATTTGTGTAAGTCATTCAAGGATGTTTCACTGCTGTTACTACTCTCTGAAGACCCTTGCAGTCTGCGGCATTACAGTTTCCATACCATACACTGATGTTACTCGTCAGTATGCTCTTGGTTGTTCCCTTACAGAAGGCTTGGAGGATGGGCTGTGACAGGTTTACTTTCCTCAGTTTCCTTAGGAAGTGCAAACATTGCTGTGCTTTTTTAACAGTGTGGTTGATGTGCACCAACCAAGACAGGTCCCCTGATATGTGTATACCCAGGAACTCACTGCTCTTGGCTCTTTCTACTGTTACTCCCTTGATTTCCAGAGGTTGATGTGCTCCCTGAGACCTCCTAATGTCCTAATGTCCACACTCAGTTCCTTGCTAATGCTCAGTGCCAGATTGTTGCAGATCTTCTTTCAGGTCTTAAGCTCTATTTAATAAAATCTGGAATTATTAAATGTTGCATGGCCCATTGTGCTGTATACATAGTTCTAATTCACTTTTGCTCCTAGTACTACAGCCATTCCTCATATAAATACTTTATATAGATTTCACACTACTGTATTTACTTCTTTTACCAGTTTTTTAATATCTAAAAAAATCTAACAGACTATCCAGTAACCCTTTGGTCAAGAAAAGGTTACCTTTGCTATTAAAATGCAATAAGTTCCTTGCAAACATTTTACAATATAAGTCCGTTTCTTCCCAAATCGTTATGACTTTAAAAAATTTCATGTAACCTTGTCTTCTTATACAAGTATTAAAGATCTTAGACTTTGTTAGGACATGATTACTTTATACAGGGCATAGTGGGATTTTATGAAAAGACTAAATTTATATTTCTTTGCTGACAGTAAACATGAATGTTTGTAACACTATCCTTCATATATTCCAGGGGAACGGTATTTAGGTCATTTGTCCCTGCCATTACTAAAATGTTTTTATACCTGTATTTATCACAATGTAACTTGGAACACATTTCCAGAATGTCCACTCTGTTGCATTAATAGTTTCTTTATTCTAAGTGGTTAAATGTTTTACTTGTCTCAAATGGGAATCACCTATAAGAAGCAATGCACTCTTTACTTCCAGACTATCACTCTCTATACTCTGAATACATTCATCATTAGTATCTAATAAAGCATCAGTTTGATTCCCATCATTTCCTTTATTAACTCTCAACCTTTTCTTCTTTGTATTTTTGCTTTCAACCCCTTTCCTTTCCACACCCTTTCCTTTCTTTTTTCCCCTTATTAATTGTCCTATTGTTTCAGAAGAGTTGTACTCCAACTGTGAGATATTGCATTTATGTAAGCATTATGTAATCATTGTGTTTGAAAAATGCATTTTCCTTGGGAATGCTAGAATTTAAGTGCCACTGAAAATGCATTTCATAAGTGGAATTATATGTAACAGTGGTTGGAAGGCAGCCAACTGCATACATCAGTAATTGCAGTAAAATATTTAAGCAAGAATGGACTCAAACCAATTACCTATCTAGTTACACAATCTATAGAGCACAGTATCAGCAGCCAGAACCACAGGTGAGCATACAACATCTGTGAAGGTATGACATCAGCACTGTATTGCCAAGGAGATATGTGTGTGTGTTAAAATGACTTTTACAGCCATCTGGTGTTCTAGATTTTGCCACTACAAATGTATGTAAACCAATCCTGAATCTATTTACAGTCAGCACACACACTCTTAGAAGTTAATCGCTGCTTTATTTGAGCTCCCTACCTATATAGTTATAACTTCTAGAAAACAGTGTAAGAAATGCAAGCACCACAGTAAATGTCTGACTTTTAAAGTGTGAGAGTGCACTTTAGAAAGAATGACCTCATCAATGTGTTGCAAAAAGATGTTGTTATGAAATATGGAATAAGGTGATGAGGAACTCATCTGGATTTCCCCATGTAGAAGTGGATTGACTTCAGGAGATGTGGAAGTTATACCTACCTGACTCTACTTCCCCAAACAGATACGTTTGCCATTGTGAAATTCAAATATTCTTCCTGTAGTTACATAATCTACAGGTCATTGCATTAAATGTAGGCTCTATGTTAGAAGTCTGACTATAAGTGAGACATACTGCATCTTTGACAGGATGACATCACCACCTCATTGTAGAAACAATGCTATGGTTAAAACTCAATACATTGATGTTGGATGATTATTCTAGGCAAAACATCACTTGAGTATAATGTTACACACGTCAAGTGTGAGTAAGTGCATTCCAATGTATTAGGAGTGCTACAAAGACATAGGAGTCATTGCTGCATTCAAACCATCTACCTACCTACTAACACATTCTGCAAATCATTTTATAAACCACAAGTGCCACAGGGCAAGTCTGGCTTACAGAGCGTGAGAGTGCACTTTAGAAAGAATGATCTTATTGGCGTGTTGCACAGAAGATGATGTTGTGAAAGGTGTGTTAAGGGGATGGTGGAGTCATATCGTAGTTTAAAATGTTTCTTCTGAGTTAAAGTTGACTGAGCACAGCTGTGGCTGAGAGATAACATGCTCATTTGACTCTGTACAACCCCCTTCTCACTCACAAACATACATACACACACTCAAGTTTCCCACAGTGAGACTCAAACCTCATAACTATCTAGGTCACGCAATCTAGAGAGCATCATATCAGTCACAAGTGCCACAGGAGATGTCTGTCTGTTAAGGGGAGAGAGTGCACTATTGACAGGATGACCTCATCATTGTGTTGCAGAGAAGATATTTCTCCTAAAAGTGGGAGAAGGTGCAGAGGGAACTGTGTGCAAAGTTAAATGTATTCTCTTCAGTGGAAGTGGACACAGCACCTTTGACATTGAATGTTACTTATCTGTTATTATACCCCCCAGACACATACATACAAGTTTATCATGATGAAAAGTAATCTCCTAGCTATCCAGCTGCACAATACAGAAAGCATGTTATTAGTTGTATGTGCCACAGGAGAAGTCTGAATTTAATAACGGGTAAAAGCACATTCACAATTAAAAATTTACTATTTTCAACAGCTGGTACTGTGCATCACATGTTTTGGAACAAATATATGTGTGCACAGGACAATACAACAGCACTGTAATTGTCCCATGACATACTTCTCTAATATTTATACACTGTTCTTCATATACATTGTGTTACTGTGAGGGACATGTACCTGTTTCACAGTATGGGATGCCAATGACAATCACAGTTGTAAACCAGTAGATTATCAATCAAGAATTCCTGCCACTTCATTCTGGGATGATTGCATACTTGTCTTTTCTCATGCTTGCACAGTTTGCATTGACAAAACAGACACTTCTTACATAGGACACTGCATAATAATGGCAATGGATTATGTCTTAGTAGGTTAACCAATATTGTGACAGAGTTGCAAGGCCAATGTAACCACTCCAGAGCAGACATATATTAACTGATTGAATTAACTGAGTCATCATCACTCTGAAATCAAGATAATTTGTTGTCAAAATTCAATACTGGCATACAATGTTGTGCAGGCTAAACAAAGAATTATTTGTTGTAATGTTTTTCTTATTCTCTGCCTAAAGATCAGCACTGTTAAGCTCAATTGCACTGCTAATGGCAACGTCTTAGCATAACTGTAATCATACACTGAGGTATTGAACTTGCAGTGTGAATCAGTGGTAGTCTGTGGTGCTCTTCAGTGACTTTTGCACAAAGAAGCATATACGCTTACAACCATATATGAATCTGTTAGAATACAGAACAGATATGTGTTATGGTAGCGTTTCATGTGCCATGATTTGCATATTTGTCATGGCAGTTGCAGTTAGTCAATCCTTATATGAATGCTACAGGTGTATCATGAAACAGATGAGGGAGCAAATGTTTTATTGCTGATGGAAACATGGGTGGACTACACAATACAGAATAACACATTTGCTCATGTTTCATTGCTGCACATATTTTTGTGGTGTTACTGTCTGTTTTAACAGTATAATTATATCTGTACGAGACAGGCTTCACAACAGTGAGCAGGCACATTAATATAGCAGCAGGATAATGGTGCGTTAAGGAAAGATGTTACCAAGATTTACACCTACAGGAGTCATAAAAACATTCAAAAACAGTTTTGCATACATCTGGAATCAAACCTTGAGATCATTCCAAGAAAAACCTTCAGACCTGAGTATTATTTAAAAACACCAAGATAGTGGACTACAAACACGCTGTTTTACAAAGTCCACTGAACACATGGGAGAAACAGACAATTGTAGGTTTTGTAAAGCCAAACTGGAAACAGTCATACACCTTGTTGTTGGTTGTGACATACTAATGGCAGAAGGACTGTATACTGAAATGCATAATAATGTGGCAAAACTACTGAACTGGGGACTGTGCAAACATTATGGTATTGAAGTGGCTGAAAAACATTGGAAACATGAGCTACAAAGCATCATAGAAAATGATGAAGCTTATATCATTTGGGATCATCCATTACCAACAGTTCAGAAGATGGATGCTAGAAAACAGGATATAGTGGTTCATGAAAAGTAGCATTGACCACTGAAATCACCACACCCAGTGACTACAGTCTCTTGCATAGAGAAAGTCACAAAGTCATAAAATATCAGGACTTGCAGGCAGAAATGAGAGCAATGTGGAAGAAAGATACCTAGACAGTTCCAATAGCAGTAGGAGCAAAGGGTCTTATAAAAAAAGAACCTGCAATCATATTTAGACATGTTACCAATACATGTAACCCCATACGAATTACAGAAGGAGTCATTACTGGGCACATTGCGGGTGCTGCAAAGAGCATTTCTGGCTGACATCAAAGACTGAAACAATACTAATTTCATGAACTTTAATTGTACTTTGACTTAGGAATGGGGTGCATTCCCATCATGGTATTACAAACCCAAAAGACTTGGAAAAGTTAAAAGAAAGAGAGAAGTCATACTTTACAAAGTTCCCTTGTGACAACAGATTACAGAAAATGAGAATCTATATAATAATCTTCATTAACTTCATGACAACTGTTGGCTGTACATGCAACTTCTCAGCTTGTTATAAAGTAGATTAAGCAAACTACACATAGCTAAGCACACCACTGTAAAGGGCACTAGAGTAATGCAGCCAAAGGCAGAAACTCACAAGATGTTTATCGTGTTACACTGCTGCAGTCATTACCGTGTTCTTCCATTTAGCCTCAGTCGCAGTTGGTGCTCAGTGCCATACATTGCACAAAAGCAGAGAAGAAAGACTAATGACACAAAAGGGAGGAGATACATAGAGGGTGGGGGAGGGAGGGAGGAAGGGGCCAAGTAGATTCTGACAGAAGCAGGATAATGTTAGCTTATAACAATATGTAGGCAAGCGCTAAATGTAGAGTAGTGTACTAAAACAGTTGGTAACCCTTAGCTAAAGCCTGGATTAGAACTCTTGAAAGTAGTCATAAATTTGTCCATAGATCTGAACATTATCTTATCATACCAGGAAAGAATTCCTTCATCATACACTTTAAATAAGACAACAGAATGACAGGGACAACTTACTGAAGCAGAAGGGGTGAAGAGAGAGATACATACAGATGGAGAGAGGAATAGCAAGAATATTTTTTGTTGGACATGCAGGATCATCTGCATGGTCTGTTATTTTTACTTATTACCGCATTATTAAGCTGTCATTCTTTGCACGATATAGTATTTGTTTTAGGGAGCAAGAAAAGATAGTACAGAGCAATCAGCATTAAGACATAAGCATGATAAGGGAGACTTACTACGTCTCCCTGTTGGGGCTGTAACATTTTTGTAAATTATATCTTTCTCCACTATTCAAATGGCATGTTAATGAAGTGTTGTATATGGAGAAAAATGCACACATTTCCAGTTAAGTATATGGTAGGAATGTGAAATGTCATTATATAATAATTTGAGAAATAAATAAATAAATAAAAAAGAAGTAATCTCCGTGGTATCCCCAAAGTCTCAAAACAACCCATTAAAGTGTAGTGGGTCCAAAAATAAAACAGTGTAAGAAACTTCTCTGTGTGGAAGATTCTCAGTCCATATATTTCTAGTTAATCACTGTATATTAATCAGATCAGACAATAGTAGTAGAAGTAGCGAACTTAAACTCGTCAAGTCAAAACAAAACAAAAAATAATATTAGAAAATATATAATTGTAGAGCATTACTAAGTATTCGAAAGTAATCCAAGCAAGGCAGGCAGTCTGTTTCCATTCGAAAATCCTTTATTAAGTATACAGACAAGTGATCCAAGTAAAACAAAAATAGAGTAATAATTTCCTCACAAGCTTTCTAAATATATATATATATATATATATATATATATATATATATATATATATATATATATATATACTTTTTATCAGGCATGGGAGTGGTTTATTGTGCTGTAAAACAAAGTTTTATTGGTACACATGTTAAATTCACATCCCTTCCCCCATCAGTGTGACATTTGAGCTGGTTCTGCCCTACTTAGTAGCTGTCATAATAATATATAGCCCTTATGCACTTTAAATAAAATTTATAATGATGTGGTACCTCTTATTTAACCAGATTATTAAGTCTGTGATTTTATCCAAGACAATATACTACATGGCTGGAAGTACACCAACCTTAGTTCATTTGGCAATAAAAAAAAAAAAATATATATATATACATATATATATATATATATATATATATATACATATACATTTTGCATGTAAAAATCAATTTCTATTTTCATAACCTATTGTTAACAAAGATCGCTTTCGTCCTTCTAGACTTCTTCATGTCTGTGTACAAGAACCCTAAAAACAATCTATAAAAATATATATAATTGTATAATTAGTTAGTATTGTTATTATACATCATTTTGAATAAAGTGGAAAAAAATAACCAGGAAAAGATAAAAATAAGAAAAAATGTATGTATGATGATGGAAACAAAATATACACTTACATTTCAACTGATTTAAAATGGTATTTAAAACCAATTTGTAGAATAAAATAAAATAAAATAAAATACAATTAGTAATGTAAACAATGTGACAATTTTGTAAGTTCCAGTGCATTTTTAATTGAACAGTAGTATAGTTCAGGCTTCCTAAAAGAGTTCAACTTTAATTGCCACATGAGTTCATGTTTCTCCAGAATATTCGGGATGTCTCCTTCAAGATCACCCATGTCTATGCGATCCAGGATCTGGAACTTAAAACCTGTGTGTCTATGAAGAGAAAGGTGTTTGGCTAGTGCATTATTTTTACATACAGAGCGGATTTCTGACAGATGACATGAAATCCTACACTTGAGTTTATTTACATTCCTGCCCACATAGAATGCATCACATTCATTGCACTGTGCCCTGTAAATTACTTTTGTAGTGTTACAGTCACCCCCTGCACTGGTTTTAATGATCTTCTTTAAATAAGGGCAATACAAACTATCACCTTGCTGTAAAAATATACAGACTGTACAATTCGTTTCACATCTTTTAGGGCTTTTCTCATATGGTCTAGGTTTAAATTCAACAAAACTTCTAATGTTCCTGGCCTTCCTATAAACAAATGATGGGGCTTCACCTAAGATGTTAATCATAAAAGGGTTTCCTGTGACAATGTCACAGTTTTCTTCAATAATATTTTTGATACTGTGATAATCCAAAGTGTATGTCAGGATGCAGCTATTTTTGCATTTGTTATTCTCTGTGGAATTACTTAACATTTTTCTACTGGGGAGGTTGAGTGAAGGTGCTTCAGTCCTTTTCAGTTCTATAATGGGTTTCAGGATGTTTTTTAACATCTGGCTTTCATAGCCTCTCACTGGAAAATCATTCTCTAAGTTGTTCAGGTTTCTCAAAAATGGTTCCATCTCTGTGGTAATTCTAGCTAATCTATAGCCCTGGACTTCACTACGTTATACTTGTTTTTTGTAGGATGTAGACTTTTACTGTGGAGTAATAAGTTAACCCTAGTTGGTTTTCTGAATAGATGAGTGGTGATTCGGTTATTGTTGGTGTCCTTGGAAATTTGCATATCTAAGAAAGTGGTTGAAGTACAGCTATGGGAAAAGGTAAACTTCAGGAAGGGGGTTGTTTGATTGAGGTAAGTGATAAAATCTCCAAGCTGCAGGGTGTCACTTTCCCACACAATAAAGATGTCATCAATAAAATGTAAATAGCATGTGATATGCTGCATGTAGTCTGTGTTTAACACAAAGTCCTCCTCCCATTTGCTCAGGTCTATGTTACCTATGCTGGGAGCCATGACAGCCCCCATTGCTATACCAGTTTTTTGTTTGTAGTGTTTGCCATTGAAAGTAAAGAAATTGAAGTCCAGTACAAGATTAATGAGCTTGCTTAACTTTTGTAGTTGTGCCTGTGTACCCTGATTATGTTTCTTAAAAGACTCCATAGCTGCTGTTATACAGTAATTGTGAGGGAGCATTGTGTACAAGGATTCCACATCAATAGTTAATAAAATACTGTCAGCTTCCACTGTAATGTTTTTTATTTTCTTCAAAAAATCCATTGAATCTCTTATGTATGACTTATTCTTTTCTGCTAGAGGTTTCAGCAAGTAATCAAGGTAAATGGCTGTGGATTCAGTAAGGGAACCTCCATGTGCTACCACCGGTCTATAAGGTGGGTCTTCTCTGTTCTTGTGTGGCTTTGGAATTCCAAAAAAGTAAGGCAAACGTGGGCATGGGCTCCATAAATAATTATAAAGATTTTCAGTGATAAGTTTTTCTTCCTATAATGTGGTGAGATTAGTGTTCCATAAATCATATGCTCTTTTTATGTCATCCATGGTAAATAACTCATAAAATCTGTTATCCACCAGGATGTTCTCTATCTTTTGGTTGTAGCTAGTGGTATCAGTCACAAGTATACCTCCTTCCTTGTCTGCCTTCATTACACACCTGGATTTATCATTGCCTAGCTCAAGCAATGCTTTTCTTTCTCCCTGTGTTAAGTTATAAAGTATTTTCTTTGGAGGTTTTTTAAGCAGTTTCCTGATATCCATCTCACATTTCACTTCGAAAGCAGGTAGTGTTTGATGTAGTGGTGGACAATAGCTGCTAGGCCTTTTTATAGTTTCATCAATAGGCTTATTTTCAGTGTCATTACTTTTGCCATGAAACTGTACCCTTAAGTTGAGCTTCCTCACAAACATTTTAAGGTCTGTCAGTACCTGAGCAACCTCACTCCTGCAGCTTGGTACAAAAGTAAGTTATTTGGACAACACACTTTTTTCCTCTTCAGTCAGTGTTTTAACAGAGTGATTTCAGATAAGTGGAGCACATGTTATTGTGGCACCTGTTGTTGCTGTTATTGTACATGTTATTGTGGCTGGTTCCTTTGTCTGAGCCTGGGACCTGGGTTGTAGTTGGGATTGCCCAGGTATTGTATATCACTCTCCCTGGGAGTTCGTGGATAGAGTATGAGACCTCTGGAATTCCTCCTCTGCTTTCTGGAATCTCGGTGGGTTGTAGTAGTATTCCTCGCTGTGGCTGTGGTATGAGGGACCTGGTAAGAGGGACAAGCTCTGGGGCTCTGGTGGTGGTCGTTGTTCTTGTTCTGGTACTGCTGCTGGCTTTGGTATTGGTGTGGTGGTCGATGTCTGTGCTGTCGATATTGATCTTCCTGAAGAAACTGGTCTCTGTGAAGGTGCTCCTGCTCCTGGTAGCTGGATTGTCTGTGGTCCTGGTTGTCCAGGTAGTCCTGTAATTCATCCTGTAAAACTCTCTGTTGGTTCTGGTTGCTGCTGTGGCTTATGTTCCTGTCCTGATCCTTCTGTGATGTCAAAGGCGTCTGCGGAGTGCTGATTGCTAGAGGGGATTGAGATTGTGGGGAATGAGATGTTGGAGGGGCAGTCTCCTGGTGGTCCTGTATTGTGCCCCATGTCTGGTTTTGTGCGAGGATCTCCCCTGGGAAAATCCTGTTGAGGTCTGCTGGCACGGATATACTTGATCTTATATCCCCTGTAATAACTAAAACCTTGTCTGTTGTTGGTTTTCCTGTTGTTGTTATTATTATTGTACCTCCTAGTAAGTCTCCCAGGATCATCTTTGTCCAGTTGATCTTATTTCATTTTATTAATCTTTATTTAATGGACTGCTCATATCCTTTCACTCTTTCTTTAAGCAGCTCAAATTTAGCATCTAGGTCACTGTGGTTCTCACTTTCCAATGTTGTTTTTAAAGATGTGATGTCAGCATTTGTAGCTTCCTGCACACTAAGGTTGTTCCTTACTAGCAGACAAATAAGTTTGTAGCTGGCATCCTCTATAATTTGACCTATAGCTGTAATTGAACTCAATAACATCAGTCTGTAAATAGGGGAATTATCTCAACATGTCAAATATGAACTTCCAGTTCATTACATCCAGCAGCCTAATAAATGTTACAGTAAAATTTTCAGAATACTGCCTTTAGTCTGCCTTTAATCTGTATTAATATAGTGCAGGGGGTTTAAACACAAAGTAACTAGACTAGTGCAGCTGAAATTAAAATATCCAGCTTTTGCCATAGGAAGTTAAACAGCATTCACTGTTACTCAGCATTGGTGTGCTGTGTCAACCTCTGCTCAAATGCTGAAGACAAAAAGTGAATGCTTTTCCATGGGCCATTTCTGGTCATGCGTCTTGTGTGTGACTCTATTTTTTGCTCAGATTAAATGTGTGAAAAAGGCTTGGTAGGACAATGGTAAAGGGGGGCAATCAGAGGATAGAACACAGGGGAAAGAATACAGGAATTTGCAGGAGAGTGGTGAGAAAGCACGATAGCTATACATTTCTTCAGAACATAAATGCAGAATTTTAACAAGAATTTCATGACCACACCAGGAATAATGAACCAAATTGTGTGTGTGAAGAAGACACATGGGTGAAATAGAGAGCTATGTACGTGATGTGTTTTTTTGCAAGGCAGGCACCCATTTTCTCTATTTTTCTAAACAGAAAGAAATGCTGGGAAAGAACCTTAGGAATATCAGGGTCAGATTGGTAGAGTAGGTTAGAAAGCAGGTGCAGTCATACAGGCAGATGCATTGGGTGGTACATCCAGCAGCAATAAAGGTGTGAAATGTGGCAGTGAGATTTGCCATGTGTAGTGTTTAACCTATTTATATACATGTTCCAGTTTTCAGCAATGAAATGTTTGGTGTTTGGAAGGAGAAATATGATAAATTGTGACATATTTTGATATTGGGACTTGAAATCTATTAAAATTGTATTTTACCAGTTTAGAATCTAACCTATAGGATAAAGAATGCAAAAATTGAAAATTAGCTTATTAATTCAAATTACCCCAGGAGAACTACATTTTAAGCATGTTAATTATAGATGTACTAATTTCTGAATGAATGGAGATATACTTCTCAGAAGCTTTTATGTTTGTGACTTTAAGTGGTCCTGGGAATGCATTCTTATGTAAAATACATTATTTCTGTTTACAAATATATTTCAGATAGCTGGAGTTGCATGAACTAAGTGATACAGGTTGGAGTATGTTACATAAACACTTTAAAGACATGCTGTCTTAAACACATAGTTATGACGTGATGAGTCATGATGATTATAACAAAACTATTGTGCCCGTCATAAGTATGGGAGTGCATTTTAAATTAAATATTGTTATTGTCATGGTTAACAAATGTTACACACGTTATCTTGGGCTTATAGGTGAAGCATTAATAATATATGCTAAATACAAATGCTTAGTTATGCAAGCATTCTTGGTACACTGGTTGCAATAAGCATATTTATCATTCTAATTTGTATTTACTTTACCTTCTTAATCAAAATGTGAGAAATGTAATTCTAACAGCCTTTGTAAAATTATCCATTAGCTAGATTCAAACCTGTAATCACCTGTGTTCTTTACCTAAGCATACTGCACTTACAACTTGTGCCACAGAAACAGATATGTGAGAGGTAGAATTTCTCCATTCAGTACTGTCCAGAGTATTGACAAAAGTGTACCATTGCTAGGCATGTTTGCACTACAAAAGCAGCCTAAATCTAATTTTTCATTTTTTTCTTAGGCAGTGAACCATGCTTTTCCACTGTAGAGTAAAGCACAAATGCAAAAGACATTAGAAAAAAATATATATGCGAAAGAAAAAAGTTGACAGTAAAATTAATTCAATTGATTGTATATCTAGCAATGGCCATAGCAAAAAGTGCATTCAAGCAATGACTTCATCCTTTTCACATCTCCTTGCAACATCAGAAATGTACTTTCTGTGACACATTATCAGAGCTATAGTTAATGACAAATAATGTGAAAGTGGAAAGACAACAGTTCACATGCTATTAATACTGAGACTATTTGAGCTTTATACAGCACAGTAATCTAAAATGGGTGTAAATATGTATTCAAACCCTCTCTGTAAAATTAATAATTAAATGGATTTCAACCCTGCATCAGTCACCATATTTCTCTCAATTCACTTCATTTACACCTTGTGCCACAGTGATAGTTATCTGAGAAGTGGATTGCATTCAGTAAGTACTATCAGGAGTGTTGATATCCACACACCATTGCCAGGCATTTTTGTGCTACAGAATGCAGCGCAAATTACATTTTTCACATTTTTCCCTCAGCAGTGAAACATACTTGCATGTAGCTGGCAGTGTGCAAATGCAAATAGCAACAAAGTAGGAAATTACATGAAATTGTAATGAAAGTAAAAATTAATTATGAATAATAATTGAAACACTGGCTTGCAAACTCATTACTTGAGTTACACCTCATGACTATTTCAGGTAATGGCAAATATTCATAAAGGGGACACACAGAAATTAATATAATTTCATTTGTGACACACCACATGCAAATCCTAATGATATATTTTGAAAGGAGTGATACTTAGGCTATGTGGATAAGTAATCTGTCATATATTATATATATCTTAACATTCATCCTTTTCTTAAATATCTGTTCTTACACTTTAGAAGCTATTTCTAACATCATGCATAGCAAATGTCATTAACAAGAAGAAAAGATTATATTACTACTACAACACACTGAAAGCAGCAAGTTGCAATAACTATAGGCAACATATTCTGCATCTATTGTAAACACTTACAGTGTGTAATTCATATTCCAAAATGTATGTCTATCCTTGCAGCTGACACCCTTATCAAAACTATCATTACTATCGACTTGAACTTCCCAGCAAATCTGTGTTTTCTCCAAAGTCACTGTATTTACAACTTGTACAACATAGACAGGTAGATAACTGACAATTTTTACGCAGTCATTACTATTTGTAGTGCTGGCAGCTGTGCACCAATACCAGGCTCATTTATGAGACTGAGAGTAATCTAAATTAAAATGTTCACATTTTCCTTTGATAGTAAACTCTGCTTGCATGCTGCTAAGCAGAATACAAATGCAGGTGGCAAATTAAAAATAAAAATAAAAAGGAATGCATGTTGAGAAAAATGGAAAGGAAAATTTAAACAATGAAAGGGTATATGTAGCAAGAGCATTACAATGACACATTTATTCTTTTCACATGATCTTGCCCCACCAGTAAATTCATTTTTGAAACAGAGTATTAGGACTTTAACTTTCATATTAAAATTAATGGATATCACATATTAATTTTACTACTGGAAATATTTGATTTTTACAAAAGCAGCCCATTCATAGACCAAACTGAGTGTCAATATTTATTTATTTTGACCTCTCTCAGTAAAATGATCTGTAAGCACGATTGAAACCTGCATAACCTGTCCTCTTACATTTAGCTAACTTTAGTTACACCTTGTAACACAGAGTTAGACATCTGTCAGATTCATTCTCTGCATTCACTATTATCCAGGGTGCTGACAGCCAAGCACTGACATCAGGTTTATTTGCACTACTGAAGGCAAGTCAAATTAAAATTTTCACTTTTTTCTTAAGCCGTGAAACTGCCTGCATACTGCCAAGCAGCATGCAAATGGAGAAGGCAATAACAAAAAAATTGCAAAACTTTGTTTTTGCTAGCAATTGAAAGGAGCATGAAGTGAATCAAAGCATATATCTAGCAATGAGAAGGCTAAGTAGTACATTACACTGACACATTCAGCCTTCTCTCATCTTCCTGCTATATCGCAACTATAATTTCTCTCAGACAATATCAGGACTTTAGGTAATGCCATGCTAATGACAAAGGGGACAGGAGACAGCAAAAAATTCGATCATTTTTGACACAGCATATACAATTAATAGAGACATCATTTCAAATTGCTACCTGGAAGATATGTTGATATAAAGAGAGTTCTTCATGTGTCATGTTACTTCTTTTGTATTACCATAACTTGCAATGTTTCAGTTTTTACCACCCCCATATCACATGTCCTTAGCAATACTGCGATTACTTGAGTTTCCCACTACAACACATTCATACACCAAAATGAGTGCCAATATTTTTATGACTTCCCTCAGTAAAATGATAAGTAAAAAGGAGTTTGAAACCTGTATCATTTGCATTGTTTCTCTAAGCTTACTTCATGTATATCTTATGCTACAGAGATAGGTAGATGAAAGCTTGAATTTCTTCACTCAGTATTGTCCAGAGTGTGAAAGAGCACCAATGCCTGTCTCAGTTGTGCTACTAATGGCACTCCAAATTAAATTTGAAAGTTTTTTGCGTTAGGGAGTAAACTTGCATTAATTGCTACTGACAGCTGCCAGTCAGTGGAGTGCCATGCCAAATGTCATGCAAAGGATAAAGAAAAAAGGACACATTTTTAAACAAGCACTTTAAATGCACATTTCTGATGTTTCTTCAACTTTATCTTGCAAAAGTAACCATGTGTTAAGATCACTCATTTGGGATTATTTCCCATATTTGCCACAAACACAGACATATATCACCAAGAAGAAACAGTAGATTAGATGCACTTAAAATGTGACTTCATATCACATCACATTAAAAGTGCAACATAAATAAGTTCTGAAAGTTATCCTTTGTGATTTTCCAGTACATGTATGAATGATTGGGATACTTGCAATATTAGCTAGCAATATTAAACAAAGTACAGACAATGCAACTTTATTCCTCTCTTTATTTAGGGTGTCTCCTCCTCTTATCTATGCTTTATTAAGAGCAGTGCTATCTCATTTCTTATTGTAAATGGTATCTTTATCAATGAGTAATGTACTCCCTTGAATATGCATAACATTTCTTAGTAAGATGCAGGAACTGTAGTCATAAAAACTGTGTTGGAATGTTAGGAATTTTGATTTTCTAACACAGTCAATGTACTTTCAGAACTTTTAGGTACATTTCTTCTCAATGAAACACACTAAGTGTCAATCAAAGAGACTGTAAAACACTGATTGTTCCTGCAGTCAGACTAATCACTGACACCTGAAAGCCATTAGCTGGTAACACTTCCCAAGTCTCATCCCTGAAGTAGTAGAACAGGTGCATGAAATCATATAGGTCCTCATATCATGTTTACCTTTCCTGCACTTAATGCCAATTGTGGTATTCAGGAATGACCTCATTTGCATACTCCCAGTGTTCAGAGGGATGAATCTACATTACATAAATGTAATAGTGCAGCTAAGGAAATTATATTACAGTGGGGAGACTGGATCCAAAGAGCTTCATACTGCAAAATATACTTTAAGTAGATTTATCTACTTTCTATACTGCTTCTTGCCAAGCTATTTTGCTATTTTTTTACAGAATGTTTTTAGTTTAACATTAATGATACATCAAAGTGCCCACTATAGACATTGGTTTACTTGACTGCATTTTCTTTATAACTTACTGTTGGCATAGCCCTTGTATAGCCATTATTTGCCTGTATTACAAAGGGTTATATAGAATACTGCCTGACATAATTGCATAAATTTTATTTTCTGGGAATAGGAATAGTTATTGCAGAAGAGTGTAGTATAACTTTATATCAATATCAGGTGGTTTTACATGTGTAACCCAAAGAATGTGTTAAGGTTATGATATCTACCTGCCTGGTTTCCACATCGGAGATGCTACTATAAAAAGTATTTTCCATTACTACGTGTACATTTTGAATCAGTATTGCTAATGAAGCAATGTATTGCAAAGTTACATAATTGTTGTCTGCATTACCCAACTGTTACAACTGTTGTTAATTTTATTAATTTTGTAGTGGAGAGGCTGTCTTAACTTGTGTATAGCCATAGGAAGCATTACCTTTCAAATTGTTGTATGCATGGTGGATGCATAAATTCCTATATAATTGAATTCACAGCCATCCTCTCTGTGTATTATAAATTTATTTTTGTGTCTGTTTTCTGTTTCATCTCATAGAGACCTGTGGCACCCAAGACATCTGAACTCCACACGCTGCCATTTACTGATGAAGAAAATGATGTAATTATCCAGGCCTTCTGTTGCCACAGACTTTTTTTCTTAGGGGAGGTTGAGGTAACAAATCTGCCAGAGAGAGGATATTAATGCTTTCAAAGGGTATGGAAGAACTTACTCCAAGATACAACATAGGGAAAGTGTTATGATCATCTCTTCCCACCAAAGGGTGGCTGGAGTTGCCCAGGAACAGAATACTATGGGGGTGGGGGTCCTGCTACTGAACCACCATTGACTGAAACAGAGGAGCTCCTGTCCTCTGTCAGAGATACCAACAGCTTAGAACAGGGTTCACTGATGTTGATGCTGATATGGAAGACAGACTCAGAGTGTCTCAATCAGAACTTCCAGGTATGCAAAATAAACAAGAGGTTCTCCTGTTCGATTCTTGGCTGGAGTGCCTTCTGTGTGGAGTCTGCATGTCCTACCCACGGCCTAGTGGCATTCGAAAGACATGTGTAAATGGGTGTGCCTTGTTTGAAAATTGGGCATCGGGCTGGCAACTCGGCACCATAAAAATCTACTGCCGATCATTAGCGGACTGGAGTTCCACTGTGGCGATCCCTAACCAGGAAAAGCCGAAAAGACAAACAACAACAATTGAGTTTAACTTGAGATAAGGCCTGGTAATTTCAGTAAAAGAGATGACATGAGGAATTCTGTAAAAAATGTGTTTTTTAAATGCTGAAATAACTGTCATTACGTGACTGTATTGGAAAGGATTCTCCCCACAATGTGGACTACTCAGGGCTGTATACATGTTTGTAGATGAAGAAAGTGATTTGAGTGAATGATAGAGAACTGCTGTTCTTCCTAATAGGTTGAGAAATGTAACATCTGAGTCTGACTATCTTCTTGCAGAGGTGCAGAAGTTCACAGTTCAATACCCTTAGGAGCTTATATAATGTAGGATATAAATATGTACAACATCATTTCACACCATGCTTCCACACAACTATGGAAGAATTGCACATTAAGCATAGTGCTGATTCTTTTTTAAAAAGATAGTGCAGAAAATTTAAATGTACTTCCACATCTCAAGAAACAGTGCTTCTACCACAGAAAAGGAACAAATGTAAAAGACCTGAAAGTCCTATGTTACAGAGAATACTGTCAAAAAAAATCAAAAGAGGACAAAGAAATTGCAACACTCCAGATATCACAGAAGTGTAGTAAAGCAAGACAAATGTTGTATGTGTTGCTACTTGGCTACACAAAATAGCAAGTAGAGAGACATCAGAAAGGACACCACACACAGCTTATAAAGCTGTACTGTGGCAAGTGATTTGTCACACTTGTTTCCTGCATTCTGATAATTACAGTATATTGTTATAACTTGTGTTAACTCATCACTTGTGGTCAGTGGCTATATACTGGCAATTTCAGACGAGAAACTTCTTGAGAGAACTTTCAGTATCAGAACTGCTCATTTCATTGAAAGTACAGTAGATTATGGCAACGGGACATAGATAGGTCTAGATGGTCATGTCAGTTTTCAGACTTATTGGCTATTAAACAGGTTTATGAGGTACTAGAGAGTATCATGAGAGTACCTTGGGTATCACATGTAGACGATGAAATATTTCCTGGCATTTAAGCATTATATATGACAATAGGCCATGTGCAACCCTGCTAAGGAATACTGTCATACCTTTCAAGTGTATCTCATTATGAGTAATGTTACTCATTTTGAGTGATAAAAAGTCCATGTTCCTCACTGTTCCTTGCTGTTCCACATTAAAAGAGGCTGTCACACATTCATCCTAAAGAAATCTTTAAATGATATCTATAGTAAATAATACTGAGGAAGAACTTTTAATAAGTATAAAATAACACATTGTAATCACCCTAAGAGGACTATTTAAGTTCAACAAGGTCAGTTACCAGGTCAGGATAGCCTCACAGGCTAAAGACAACCACAAGACCTTTTACAGCTATGTCCAACACCTGAAAAGCATTACACATCAGTGTGTTGAACTGGTGGTCAATGCTGCCACCTTCACTGAGAAGAACAACATAGCGAATTTGTTGGCTGCAAAATTCAGCTCAAACTTCACCCTCCCTTCCATGAAATACCTATTAGCATAACCCCTACAGCTATTAAGAGGGAACAAGTCCTGGTGGCGCTCACTAAAGCCAAAAACACAGCCTCATTGAGCCTGGACAATACTCCAGAATGCCTCCTAAATAGCTGGAAACATGACCTATCAGGAACACTTGAGTCACTTTTCAACTACAGCCTGAAAACAGGCTATGTATTATGAGAATGGAGGATTGCAATGGTTATCCCATGTCACAAGTATGGACCATCAACCAACCCTGGAAACTACAAACATATTAGTCTGAATAGTTTAATAGGCAAAGCTATGGAATGAATTATCATGGAAATGATCAGCAAAGACATAGACAACCTTCAAACACTGGAACCAACCCAGTTTGGTTTTGACAAGGGAAGATCATGCCTACTTACACCTGTTAGAATTCTTTGGGAAGGTCCTCAAGGCAAAGGATAATGGGAAAATGTTGCATACTGTCTACTTGGACCTGGCTAAGGTATTCAATACCATACTGCACTCAGGTATAATTGGCAATGGGCTTAAATCCCTGCATAACTCACTGGAGTCCCAGCAGGCTCACAGACAGGACCTAGGAAGTCAGGTTTGGAAATACCACCTCCACTAAGAGACTAGTCACCAGTAAGGTTTCTCAGGACTCAGTGCTGGAATTGCTCCTATTTGGCATCTACTTCTTGGAGGAAAATGTTATGTTAAGTGCCTTTGGCTGACCAAGTTCTCAGATGACTACAAATTGGGAGCTATCATAGAATCTCTATGACACAAACATTTTATAAGAGAGTCTAACACAGGCAAATAACTACTGTCAAAGTCGCACACTAAAACTCAATGCCAAGAAATGCATTATAGTGCCTTTTGTGAAAACTGCTACCCAGGCTAATATATTGTCCATAGACAATACTTTTTTTCTGGTCAATGGTATGAGCACTATCAAACTGTAAATAATTATTTCAAAATGAGGATTTTCAAAAATATTAGATTCAAAACAATGAGATTCCAAATGCTTATATAAAAACAAATCAGGAAATTGTATACTCTTGTTTCCTACCTTGACAATGAGTACCAAAACGTCAGTGATAATTTACAAAAAAATCAAAAAATTCCAAGAGTAAATCATGGTCAACAGGCCAAACAATAAAATATCATTGAGCAATCTTAAATATGTTTTCAAGAAGGGCCGGCACATGCTGTTAAAAATGAAAGAATATTCCCACTGACACAAAACTAGACTTTCAAACATAGGAACACGTGCAAACCCCATGGCTGCTATAGATATGTGCATGAAGTTTTCACCTTCAAAGGCAAAAATAATATCTCTAAAAACACAATCAAGAAAAAACAGACATTGTAAATTATACAAGAATCCAGTCTAGTGTGTGTAGTGATGTCTTCTCTAAACCATTTCAAGCCAGTCTCCTGGGCTGGGCTATGATCGTCAAAAAATCTCTTATGTCAGCAGTCATTTTCATCCAATATTAAAGCCTATATAAATCCAAAAAAAATCTAGGAGTTTTTAATAACCCCTGAAAAGTTTTCCATCAACATAAACGACTAGAGTTCAGTATTAGATCTCCCTGTAAATATAATAGGGCACACTCTAAGACATTGTCATGGACCGTTGGGATTCCAAACATGGCAGGAATCAGAGGTATTTTGACAAGTAATTAGTCTTATAATAAAATCCCACCATTCATCTGGAAAATGTTAAAAGCATGGCAATTGCACTGTAAGCTTTGTAAATTTCATTTAAAGACACAGCTTGGTAAGAAGCATAATTTCTAAGAAAATATTGAATATTTTTCCAAAATAATCAAAAGAATTTATCAATACTACTATCATGCTTCATATCAGATTTCATAATTCTGATAACTTTTTTGTAAATGAACTCCTTTAACATCTGAGATGCAAGTTTTGTTAAATTAAGAAACCTGTATTTTGGGGGCTCCTGAGTCAATTTCCTAATGCCATGTGTACAAAATTTTGAAAAAATGGCTAAATGCTAATATAACAGGAGGCTCCACAGTCATATCTTATTTACCCATTGGATACCAAAGAGCAACCAATATTTTTAGCACATTTACTGAACTAGCATTTAAGACAAAAGCAGATACACATTTATATTAAAGAAAACAAACCATGTTAACATGTTCACGGTTACAAACATTATACATCACATACATACTTTTATATAATTCTATTTAAAGGGTGAAATAAAACATTTCAAAGCTTTACTGGAAAAGTTCACCCAGACTCTGTCACAACTTGCTATGAAGGAAAGGTTAGTTTGCTTTTGCTTTATTTTATTTTGTATTACTTTATTTCTATCTTCTATTTTGTATATTGTGATTTGTTTTTTTTAGACTATGTTTTACTTGTTTTCTGCTTTTAATTGCATATTAAAACTAGGAAAGAGATCACAGCTGTGTCTCTTGTGAGGCATACATAATGTTTGCCCCACCCTCTTGCCATGGTGTTGCTGTGTTGTTAAACTCAACTGTCTTTCTAGTTGCCTTCCTCTAATGTGAATGTGACCAGATATCTCTTTCCCTCTCCCCTCTCATTGGCTGTTGAGAGTAAACATAAAATTATCATTTTGTCAAATCACTTCCCTTCAACTATTTAAATGTATTGGCCATCCAACTGTATTCCAGAGAACCAGAATACAAAGTGTCCACCCCTTTCAATCTATCTTGCTCTTTTAAAATCAGTGGATCTCCACTTAGACAGCTAAACCTTAAGTTCCCCCTCTTTCCTATCTAATTTCTTAGTGAGCACTACAGTGCTTAGGACATTAACCCATTTTTTCCATCTTACCTCTAAAATCTACATCATCTATTGTAAGACCACAAATTATTAGAGATCCCACATTCTGCCTCTCAGTAGTGATTTTGGGATTAGTGCTTCTGTTTTCTCCTGGTGAGAGAAGGAGCACAGTGATATTATCTCCTGTAGACTGCTTATCACCAGAAAGCCAAAGAATTACTTCATAGGTGCCAGCTTGGCATTTGTGCTTATATTCCGCTGCTGGTGAGACAGAGAGCACAGTGCTTTGATTCCTGATTCTGTTTGGGCGGTGAGTCTCTGTGCTTGATGTTCCTGATTAGTCTGGTTGCTATTCAAGCATCTACCAGGAAAAGGCTACAACAAACCTATAGACCCTTACATCATCTGGGACAAGACTGTGGATCACCAAAGAGGCTGTGGCCTGCTTCTCATTTTGGAATTGTTGTTAATGTTTTGCTTCTGGTGAGAGAAGAATCAAAGGAGCATTGTATCCTAGCAGAGTGAAGCTGTGATGAGATCAGCACTAATAGTAGCCAGGCAGTAGCCATTCATGTAACTCCATTCTTTCCATCACTCTTGACAAGCTAATTCTTTGTTTTCAGTAAGTACTGCTTGATTTGTTTTTACTTCAGAATATCTGCCTAAATACTTCATATTTATAATTTCAGGGTCTACTTATTAGTTTCTACTCAGGTGTTTTGTTGTGCCCTCTGTAGACACAGACACCTTGAGTGACATTTTTCTTGTAAAAGCATGATTGAAATTTCATCAATAATTAGTTACACACAGGACACCTAGTTTGCAGTGGCAAGCACTGTCCCATGAGTCGCAAACCGGATACTCCTGACATTGCTTTATACTCTCACTCCAACTGTCTAATCAATAAAAAGGTCTGTTGCCATGGATATGAACTTTCCCATTACCAGATTGGTGGATATGGGCAACCTGAGGCAATGTACAAATTGCTTCATGTTTACTGACAACCAGTTAATTCTCAAAATAACTGATATGGTATGTGAGAGATGTATTTATACAATGTCACTGGAGGCAAAGCACTCCTAATGTCAATTAGGTTGTCAGTAGTACACACACTGCACCTATCACACACAATTCAAAGCCAACATATAGACCCACATACGCTGAAGCACTTAACTCATTACATCTGAGTGACGCCTCCATGTGTATCTGCAGTTAACTCCTACTGATGTCTCCAGGCGTCAAATATTACTAGTTCATATTTGCATCAATAATTCCAAAACTATGCTACAGACAAGGTTTTAAAAGATTTTATATTAAAGCTCATACAATGGCAAAATCAGTTGCATTAATAGTTGACCTCCATCTAGTGCAGGTAAATAGATATTAACTGCTGTTTTTATGATATTAATTTGCACAGATATAATTTTCATATTTTCTCTAAATATCTCAAGAAACAAGTAATGCAGGCAGAACTATTTAGGCTCAGATGAAAGCTCTCAGCTAGCTGAATAAAATGCTGCTGACAGTATGTTTGTAACCTGAGTGATTGCTGAGATATTGTACATTTTTTTTTACAAAATATTACAAATGTAATAGTTACTGAGTTTACTGTGACTTATATAATTAATTTTAAGGCCTAAAACCTAAAGAATATGACCACAATAAAAGTAGTTTGTGTTAAAGAGTTTGCTATTTATACTTCTTTCATAACCCCTATGGTTCCAGAGATATGAACATTTGTTTGAAATGTGAGGACATAATTTGATTCTGTCAAAATGCTTAGGCTCCACCCACTGGAAGTTACAGTGCAAACTTCCTGAGCTTCATTGGAGTGAATGAGTTAAATGTAACCTTCCTAAACCCCCAAAGACCTCCTAGATGAAGTCCACAAAACAAATACCCTCAGCAGCCCCAAATGCACTCTTTCAAAATGACACCCACATTAACACATATAGTCACATCTCATAGAGCCTCTACTTTTAAGCCCATAAGGCAAGTCACCCCACAGTCCAACATTCTGGCCATTGGAGACTCCATCTTGAGACACACTGATGCCCCTCTCACCAGGCTGAGTAAGGAGAATGTCATGGTCATTTCTTTATCTGGGGCTAGGATCCACCACATTATGCACTCACTCAGGCCATTGGACCACAAATATCAGTATGACTCAGTCAGAGTCCATGTGGGTATAAATGACCTGAGACATACCTCCCTAGACTATATGATGAGAGACATCATGGAGTTATCAGAATATATGTGCTCCAGGCTGGTATGAGCCTAGCACCGAGCAGCATTTTACCTTCTCCAAGGATGATGCCACAACACAAAAAAAAAGATGATTGACTTTAATAATTGGCTTAGTTTCTGGTGTCATTCCAAGAGGGAGCAATATTTGTCAGCACAGAAGGAGATGGTCAACAGACCACGCTGCTTTGCCAGGGATGGTCTGCACTTCTCCCCTCTAAGCTTTAGAATATTAGCTAAAACATTGTCTTTTTTAGGCAATGCCAAACTGAAAGTACTTCCGACATAGCAAATTAAGACCAAGAAAGTCTAAAGGTATTACTGCTCAATGCTAGCAGTCTAAACAAAAATCCCCACTCCCTAGAAGTTCTCCTCACCCTAGAGAATGCTGACATCTGACGGTCACTGAGACATGGTTTAAAGCCATGGACAGCACACCGACAGTGCAATGTTATAATGCCTTCCACACATTTAGACCAGCTACCACACTGACAGAAACTAAAAGTGGAGGTGTCTTGATTTACATCAGAAATAAATATACCTCAAGGCTGATCAAAAAGGGCAATGCACTTGAGCTACTCCATGTTCTAATCACCATATGCAAAATTCAATACCACTTACTTGCGAGCTATAGGTTCCTGTCTATGACCCAGGAAACCCATCCCATGTATTTAAACTTATTGGAAACACTCACCATCCAACCCAATACCATATTCATGGGTGACTTTAATTATCCAGCTATTAACTGGGAATCCTATACAACATCAAACATGCAGGAACAGAGATTCCTAGATTTTGTAAACACAAACTCCCTGGACCAGATTGTCAATACACCTAGCTGGGGTGCAACCATACTGGATCTACTCCTCACTGATATGGGAGAGTGCTGCACATCCCCTGGTGTAATGTCTTTGCTGTTAAGGTCAGACCACAAAATGGTCTCCTTTGAAGTAAAAATAAAACCTAGACCCCGAGCTAACCTTGAAATATTCTGGAACTACTCTGTGGCTAACTTCCTGCTATTAAGTGATAACCTGACACAACTTCAAGCCTCCATAAACACTGAGAACACTGCTGCCTATGCAGAACTGTTCACATAAACCCTATACAAGCATTTTACTAGCTGCATAGAGGCAGCTGCACCCACCAGGAAAAAGTACAGAACTAACTCAAAAAACAAGCCACCCTGGTGGAATCACAAAATCAATAGGCTGTATAACAGTAGGAAGAAAATCATGGCAAAACTTAGGAAGTGCAGCACCCAGTAGGATAAAAGCACTCTCATCAAACCAAGCAAACAACTCAGAGGACAAATTAAGTCTATCATATCCAAATCGGAGGTATATTTGTCCTCCAGTGCCAAGTAGAACCACAAGGATTTTTTTAGCTATGTCTGCAACCTCAAAGGCAATATATAATTGTGTGCAGAGCTCATTGTAAATGGAGCCACCTATATTGAGCCAGAAGATATAGCAAACTTACTGGCTGACAAATTCGAGGGCGGCCATGGTGGTGCAGCGGTTAGCATTGCCACCTCACAGTAAGAGGTTCTCCGGTTTGATGCTGGGGTGCCTTCTCTGTGGAGTCTGCATGTCCTCCCTGTGGTCATGTGGGTTTCCTACAGGGGCTCCGGTTTCCTCTCAAAGACATGCTGTAGGTGGGTTGTACACTCTAAATTGGCCCTAGGCATGAGTGTGTGCCTTCTGTGGAAGGTTGGGCACCAGGCTGGCAACTCGACACTGTAAAACTCCACTGCCAATCATAAGCAGACAGGCGATCCACTGTGGCGGCCCCTAACCGGGAAAAGCTGAAAGAAGAAGAAGAAGACTGGCTGACAAATTCAGCTCCAACTTTACCCCTCTCTCACTTTTAACCTTCCCTCAGGAAATACCATCCAATATTACTCCCCCTGCTATCACTAGGGAGCAGGTTCTTGATGCTTTCTCTGTGGCCAAGAACACTGCATCAATGGGCCCAGACAATATCCCAGGATGCCTTTTAAATAGCATGAAACATGACCTATCAGGGCCTCTAGAATTAACATTTAACGGTAGCCTCCAAACAGGCTTCATGCCTCATGAGTGGAGAATAGCAACACTCATTCCTCTACACAAAGGTGGATCATCTACAGGCCTGGAAACTACAGACCCATAAGTCTCACTAGTCCTGTATGAAAAGTCATGGAAAGAATTGTAACTTAAATGATCAATGATGATATAGTAAACCTCCAGACACTGGACCCAACCCAGTTTGGTTTTGTCAAGGGCAGATCATGCCTACTCAACCTGGTGGACTTCTTTGAGAAGATCACCAAAGCAATGGATGAGTGCAAAATGGGTCACACTGCCTATCTTTACCTGGCCAAGCCATTTGACACAATACCCCACTTGGGTATTGTTGACAAACTCAAGAGTTAGGAATAAAGTGTAAGTCAGCTGGTGGATAGCCAAATGGCTCAGACACAGCACCCAATTAGTTAGAACTTGGGAGCCCATCTCTACAAAGAGACCAGTCACAAGTGGAGTCCCTCAGGGATCAGTCCTTGGACCGCTCCATTTTGGCATTTACTTCTCTGAAGTCAAGGCCAATGTCAGTGGTCTCTGGCTGACTAAATTTGAAGATGATTGCAAATTTGGAGCTGTCATTCAATCCCACACCAACACAAATGCTCACCAGGAAGGGCTGACACAGACAAACAACTGGTGTCAGAACTGGACTAAAACTAAATGCCAAGAAATGCAGAATAGTATCCTTTGGGAAGTCACCCACCCTTGGTAGCCATAATATTGACAACACGTTCCTTAAAGTTGACCCTGTATCTGGAACAGGCTTTACATCCATGTGAAGCAGAGTTCCTCCTTAACCCAATTCAAGTGTAAATTGGACAATTGGATGGGGAACAGGAAATGCATCCCTGGCTTGGCACCTATGTCTATAAAAGACACAGATTACCTGTAAATGGCTCACCTCCCAGGTTCCTGCTTGTAAATGCTTCATCTTCCAAGCTCCAGCTTACACTTATCAAGGGTCCCAGAATTTGATAGAGATTTGGGATGCATGGCTAGGCTTAAAAAGGCCCTTGTTGTTATCCTATTAAACACCCATGAACTTATAAACCTATGAACACTACATAAATCAATCAATTCCTGACTCCCTTAAACCTCACTCCTTCCCCAAAACATTATTCTGCATGTATTTTGTCCCACAGTTTCCATTTTATTCTATGTAGTTTGCTCCTACCATTTTCTAAATATCCCACTTCAAGTTCTTTTATCTCAGTTACAATATTCACTACTTCAAGTGCAGCTGATTTAGACTAATTGCTTTTTTGGCAGCCACCAGAATAAAACTTAACATGGCCTTATTATGTCTAGGCAATTCAGATCTTGTAGACCTGCTCAAAAAATCAATTTCTTAGGTACACCCATTTGCTCACCCAATATTTCTGACAGAGTACTTTGCAGGACATTTTTACAGTCTGCCAGCACATTACATGCCCAAAACATATATTCCCAGTTGGATCTACTTGACTTTACTGAAAATTCACTTACCTGAAATTCAGAAGATCGAGGCGACAACACCAAAATTCCACAACACTGAACGTTTACATTACCGAAAGTCATATCAACAAAACACCAACTGCAGCAAAACAAAACAAAAATCTACCCTTTTTTACATTTTTGTAGGGGGGGAACCCCCCTGCACCCCCCACACTCCCTGCAAATTATATATACCAACTACAAGATCGCAATACAGTGAGGAAAAGGGTACACTTCCCAATCCTCACTGTACTGGGATCGCCATTCAGAGGCTTTGAGTGCTGCATGATATGCACACCTGGTGTTTCGTTCATCTGCTTCTGCTAATGCAAACATTCCGTGTTGTTGTCTCACTCCTCTAAATTTCAGGTAAGTGAAATTTTGTGTTGTTGTCTCACTCCTCTAAATTTCAGGGGAATTAAATTTTGTGTTGCTGTCTCAATCATCTAAATTTCAGGTAAGTAAAATTTCAGTGGTCAGGTAGGCCCATTCCCAGTTACCCATTTTTTCCCCATCATACCTGCAACTTTTGCCATCTACCTGATGAAAAATTCTTTGGCATTTACTTTGGGTATAAAAATACATATGCAGACACTTCCAAGCAAAAATCCTAAATCTTCTACACTTTTTTTTTTGCATATTTGGGAGCCATACATATGCCCTCACATTGTTTCCTTGTGAATTGTTTATCCAGTCTCTCTTCCCAATTTTTTCTAACCTCCACTGATTGATTCCTATAGTTATAGTCCAATGTTTCATATGCCCTATTAATTATCCCATTTTAAACAGCAGCTTCTATTCTAGATTCACCTAAAAACTGTACTAGATCAAGTCTTTAACTAAGGATTCCACTATCCCTTTCTCTTTGCCTATACAATGATTTCATTTTCTGACAGGGAAGGCAGTGTCTAGTTTGCAGTCCAAATGTCTTCTTGGCCTCTTCCCATTTTGTTACATTTTCCTCTGGTTATTTGCTACCAATACCTTGGTTTCTTTACCAGTTTACTCCTGATAATTCTAGCCCCTCATGATTTCTCTCTGTATCCCAAATTGCGGTCATTGCTACTGGCAGAATCTCGGTTCTCCATTCTCACATTGGCTTAGTTCTTACAATTCTTTCTGCTACTTTATGAATATAAAGTTCTGTATAGCTGTTTTTATTCTCTTTATGGATCTAAATCCAAAATATCATTTCTTCTTATTTCTTGAATTTCACCTGTGCTTCATTATCATCCCTTTCCACTTTGAATTATACCTTTCTACCTGTGTTATGTATATGAGCCTTAACTGTGTAGCTCCAAAACATCCCTTCAAATCATGTAATTCTAAATCACCTTGTTTTATTGGAAGGGCTAGCTTATCCCACTTGACCTTTGCCCTCCTTTCCTCCCAAATAAAATTCTTCAACTCTATTAATTACTGTCCATAACTTCTCCTCTGGTTGACAAAAGTATGCCTGACCTGTGTATAAAACTAAAGGGACTAAAACATTTTCACTGCTTGTATCTCACTAGCCATACTCATAAACAAGAGCTTTCAGTTTCTCATTTTGTGTATTATTTTTTATTTAGTCTCTTCCCACATATCCTTAGCAGCCATAACAAAATCCTTTTTAACCCATGCTCCTAAATATTAATTTTATCATGTCCCTATAAATATGCATGTTGCTGAATCAATTCATGTGTGGGTACATAGTATACAGCTATAGCATAACTTATTTTGTCTGTATGAATTTTATATCCCAGAAAAACTTGAAACTGTCTCAAAATGTTTCACAACACTGAGATGTCCTTTTTAAGTTTTATCATGTAGGTACAAAATAGTATATAATCTGTAAATAAAGACAACTTTGCTTGATTATGGTACCAATTAGATCATTGAATTTCTGAGTCCCTTGTTTTCTTTACCAATGGCTCTAAACATAATGCAAATAACAAAGGGAAAGAGGACAACTCTGTCTGGTTCCTATGTTCAGACACAAATTATCAGAGAAGAAACCTCCCACTTTAAGTTTTGCCCTCTGATCCATCATGTATCCTTCTAATTAACCTTATTATTATATAGGGGAATGTATATGCTTCCATTGCCCTACTTATAAAATCCCAGCTTACTCTGCTGAACTTTCTCAGCATAAAGACCCACTGACAACAGTGGTATTTTCTTAAATTTTTCTTCCCTCTGGACCATCGTTGTTCTATCAGTGTTGTCAGATACTGTATTTGCCTCCCCTCTATGAAACCACATTGATCCATATCTATAAATTCTGGCAGCAATGTTCCCATTCTTTTAGCTGTTATTGATATAAACACTTTATAATCATGGTTTAAAATAGAAATGGATAAATAAAACTGGGTGTGATGGGTCTTTAACTTATTTAGGTCTCCACTAAAACTTAACTTTTTAGACAGGTAAAACTTAAGTTACCTACTTTCACATCTAACTCCTCTAGTGCACACTGCAGTGTTTAGGATAAACCATTTTTTTTCATCTTATCTTTAAGCATCCCTGTGACTAGCACTTGCTTTAAAACCTGCTGGAAAGCACTAGGAAGTCTTAAACTGATACAAGCACTCAACTCTCCTTGTTAATAAAGAGAAATTAATCGTAGGCACTAAACAGCCTATAATTGCAAAGTACCTTGCTAAGGTAGGGGAAAACAGCTCTTGTACTTTACAAAAAAAAAAACCCACCAAACCAGGCAAGTCCAAGGGTCAGCAAAAGCACCAAACCAGGCATGTCCAAGGGTCAGCTTCTGGTGATTTCTCCTGTCCACCTGGTTAATCTGGGCATACTGGGGCAATGCAGCAATTGCCTCATGTACACAGACAGCCCTCTCCTCCTACCACCTGACACTACAACCTGTGAGAGATACACTTACATAGCCAAACTGGAAGCAAAGCTCTCTCCACCCAAGATTGTGCTAGACAGTCAAGAGGAGCAGGTTAAAACCTGCACTACATTCAAGCAACACATAGCCTTTCTAAACCCACATCAGCAACACCCACATATAGCAACACTCAACCCACATATGTGGAGGCCCTTAACATTAACCTGCCAGAGCAACAAGGACCTCTGAAGCTGAAACGCAAACAAACACCAATCACAACCAAAGTGTCACATAGCTCACAACACCAGTGTACCACATACAACAGCCCCTAAGGCAAGACAACATACCCAACACTTTAGTCATAGGTGACTCCATAGCCAGGCACACTGATGTCCCACTCACCAGGCTGAACAAGGAAAAAATTACAGTCAGCTGCCTGTCGGGTACCAGGATCCACCACATAATGCATGCACTCAAGTCACTCCACAACAAGTACAAATATGACTCTGTCATTGTCCATGTTGGAGTGAATGACTTGAGATGTACCTCCCTGGACTACATGAAAGGAGACATGGAAGAGCTCTCGGATCATGTGGCTCAGGCAGGTATGACCCTAGCCCTAAGTGGCATCCTGCCTTCGCTCAAAATGATACCACAGTATAAAGACAAAAGGATTGACTTCAACAATTAGCTAAGCTTTTGGTGTCATTCAAAGGGGATCCAGTATTTGTCTGCCTGGGATGGCATGATCGACAGATCATGAAGCTTTGCCAGAGATGATCTGCACCTATTGCCCCTGGGATTCAGGTTACTGGCTAAGGCTCTTGCCACCCCTATAGTGCCTTTTTTAGGCAAAGTTCAAAGGACAAAACCACCACTGTAACAGGTACAAGCATGCAACATCGGATGGTAATGCTACTCAATGCTAGACATCTAAACCTCAAAATGCACTCTCTCGAGGCACTCCTAAAAATGGAGAACATTGATATCTGTGCAGTAACTGAGACCTGGTTCAAGGCTCCAGAGAGCACCCCTGCAATACCAGGCTACAACTCTTACCACACTTTTTGGCCACCAAACAGGACCGAAACACTAAAGGTGGAGGAGTGTCCATATTCACCAAGGATGTTCACAACACCAGGCTAGTTGCCCAACACAATGCATCTGAAATTCTCCTGGTGCAACTAACACTAGATAAGACTGAAATCCAAATTGTAGCTTGCTACAGATCCACCACCATACCCCAAGATTCTCACTACACCTTTCTAAATGTACTGGAAAATATTAAGATACAACCAAACAACCTAATACTGGGTGATTTCAACTACCCTGCCATTAACTGGGAAAACTACTCGTGTACCAACACCTTTGCCCAACGGTTCTTGGAATTTATAAATTCCAATGCCCTGGATCAACTAATCCTTAGTCCCAAAAGGGGCTCCAATATCCTAGTCCTGGTCATTACCAACATGGGAAATCGATGCTCCACACCTATAGTCACCCTCTCGTTGGTCAGGTCTGATCATAAGCTAATCACCCTTGACATCCACATCCCACCCCCCACTCCCAGTAAGGAAAACTCTGTAAAAAAACTTCTCCAAAGCCAACTTCATGCTACTCAAGTCAGAAGTGACAACTTTCATGACACGCATGCAGACAGGAACTGAAATTTTGACTGCTGAATCCAACACTAAGGCACTGTACAAGCACATCAACTCGAGCATGAATCATGCCATCCCCAATAGAACCAAGGCATGCTCCTCCAAAAAAGGAAGCCAATCTGGTGGTCCTTTGCCATAAACAAACTTTACAACAAAAGGAAGAAACTGTTCAGAAAAGAGGAAAATCCCAGGATACAAAAAACTCCCTTACTAGCCTCAGTAAGAAGCTGAGATCCCTCATAAAATCCTCCAAAGCTAGTTACAAAAATACAATTGCCAAAGATTCCAAAGACAACCACAAGGCATTCTATAGCTATGCCAATAATCTAAATGGCAATGCTCAGATCTGCTCTGAGCTACAATAGAATGGCATTAAATATACTGATCCCAAGGATATTGCCAATATCCTGGCAGATCGAGTCAGTGCAAACTTCACCCCCCTCAGCCTCTAAAGGGCCCATCTCAATACTAAATTCTGGTAATAATGGCCACACAGGTAAAAAATGCACTCTCCAAAGCTAAGAGTACAGCATCCATGAGACCAGACGACATCCCAGGCTGTGTACTACATGAACTACAAAATGAACTGGCACCTCACCTAAGTGTCATGTTTAATCATAGTCTCACCTCAGGCTTCATGCCCACTGAGTGGAGCACAGCTAGTTATCCCACTCCACAAGGGGGGATCCACCTTGGATCCCGAGAATTAATGCCCTATCAGTCTGACGAGCCTGATCTGCAAGGCCATGGAACGTATTACCATGGAACCTATAAGCAAAGACATTGGCAACCTTCAAACACTGGACCCTATGCAGTTTGGGTTAGTGAAGTGCCGATCTTGTCTCCTGAACCTGATTGACTTCTTTGAATCAGTCTCCAGAGCTGTGGACAAGAGTAAGGTGGTCCACACAGCCTATCTGGACTTCACCAAGGCCTTCGACACCATCCCCCACTCTGGAATCAAAGATAAACTTACTAAGCCGGGCATTAATCCCTACGTCACTCAATGGGTTGCCAACTGGCTTACTGACAGAACCCACACTGTAAAAGTAGCCAACTTCAAATCCAGCTCCAGACAAGTGACAAGTGGGGTACCTCAGGGTTCAGTCCTGGGACTGCTCTTGTTTGGCATCTACTTCTCTGAAGTACAGGCCAACACTAAGGGACTCTGGCTAACAAAGTTTGCAGATGACTGCAAACTGGGAGCCATTATTGAATCCCCAGATTATGTGGATATTCTACAAAAGGGCCTTACAGAAACAGATGCTTGGGGCCAGAGCCATGGGCTCAAGCTCAATGCCAAGAAAGTTATAGTTATCCCCTTTGGGAAAAAACATATACCCATGAATTACCACATAGGTGGCAGTACACTAAACACTGAAACTGTGATAAGAGACTTAGGGACTCAAGTGGACAGTGGTTTCATCTTTGATAACCACATTGCCACAACAGTCAGGAAATCCTTCTATGTGGCACACCTCATCACTAAGGGCTTTTCATCCAGAAAAAAGGAGGTCATTGTCCCACTGTACTCATCCCTCATTAGACCCATTATAGAATACAATGCCCCATTTGGTATGTACCTCTCAAGGCATCTGCAACAACTGGAAAGGCCACAGAAATACCTCACTAAAAGAATCACAGGCCTAAGGCAGATGCCCTATGCTGACCATCTAAAAAAACTCCAGCTATACTCTGTCATATATCATCTACTCAAAGGCAATCTCTGCTTAACATACAAGGCCATGTTAAACCCAGAGCTGTTGGACATGCTACACTTAAAGAAATCCCAATCCCTCAGAGATACACACTCCTGGGATGTAAACCTTGTCATCACAATGAGCAAAACATGCTGGAGGGATAGGTTCCTGACCCAGAGACTCCCCAGACACTGGAAAAGTGCCTCTTTGGCCTTCTTCAAAAGGAACATTGATGACTGGATGGGTGATAGGAAATTCTTCCCAGGGATCACATCAGTCGCCCTGCTAGACAGGTGTCCACGGAAGTAAATACTGTGGGGAAGTAGCCAGGGAATTGTTATGGCTAGGCTTGTATAGGCTAACCTATGAACCTATAAACAACTTTCTTCCAGGATGTTGGTACCTCCCTTCCTTTTAAAATATTGTTAAACAAAACCTTTAAGATCTGTATCACTTTTTTCACTCCTAGCTTCCAAACTTCCACAGGAATACCGTCTATCCCTGGAGACATTCTTGCACATAGATTATATGTCATTATTTTTATCTCATCTTCTCCTTTCTTAACTGTAAATTGTTGAGCATCATCTACCTCTAACCCTGGCATACTTCAGTCTTCTATAACTATTTCCATATATTACCTTTTCTGATTTCCACATTTCTCTGCTTTATACAATTTTTTTCATAAAGTTTCCAAAGTATCTAAAATACCTCTGCAGGATCCCTGGTTATCTGTCTTGTTATAGACTCCCTAAGTTGTTTTGCTAAGAGTTTTTGTGCTCTGGATTTATTATCAAACAAACATTTGCTTAATAGCAATCTTTCTGAGCTCATGAATATTGTCCGGATGCTACTTAATTTTCTCTTTAGCACCCCAGTTACATCTCTTCTTGTTCTGTGAGATTCCCCTTATTCATCAATGTTTCAAACATTTCCAGCACCTTTAAATAATTCTTGTCACGTCTTAACCATTTCTCTTTTTTTTTATTTCTAGTCTATTTTTAAACTTCACTTTCATTTTATCCTGCTCAGTAGCTATATCTTCTGAAGAAGTTTCTATCTTGTCCAATAGTTCACAAATATTTTCCTTTACCCATTTCTTACATTTCTCTATTTTTAATGGGTAGGTGGGGAAGCACTAGAGCCTCATTTTTTTCTTCATTACCCTGCATTTTTAAGTTATTAGCGCATGATATTAAATAGTTATCGGATGTGTGACAATGCTTTCAATTAAATGCACATGTTCCTGTGAAAAACAATTTCTGTCTGGTCTAGCCCAGTTATTGTACCTAAGGTAACAGTATGGGAATTCTCTCCAACTTCCTACTATGAATTCATGTCTTCTGTACCAAATATTTCATGCATGTTTTCAGAAATCTACCCTCTTTTGTTATATTTTCCCTTCTAGGTCCCCTAGATACATCCTCACTGTTACAAATCAAGTTCCAGTCCCTATCTATAAATAATATTCTCTGCTGAAAGCTGATTATTTCTCCCAAAATTTTCTTAAGCATAATAACAGTTTTAGGCATAATATAAATATGTGCCAGCATAATCCTTCTCTCTTGCCAGTAGCCCCTTACTACCACAGATCTATCATTACTATCTTTTTCCCTCTTCTATCACTATTGCGCCTCCTCTAGCAATTACCATAAGTGCTCCCCTTTTCCTTTGTCCCTGATATTCTGCTGAATATCCATCCTGACATCCTTTCTTTATCAAATTCACATATTCACTCCTTTCCAAATGTGTCTCCTGTAGCATTGCTATTTGCACTCTGCATTTCTTAATATAATGCTATACTCTTACCTTTTTGTCTATATAATCCAGTATACGTACCTTTTTGTCTATATATGGGAGGCCATTCATGTTCTAAAAATAATATGTTTAGTGTAACCATTATAAGAAGTTATTATTCATACATTTTATATGAGAGCTTTTTAAATGTCTATTTCCAGATTTTGCATTACAAGCACCCACTAATGTTTGCTAAGTTGATCGCTTATACAGTATTGAACCTATGTCACGTTTTACAAGACTTTTTGTTTTGATGAAAATCCTCGAACAAAATTCCAAACACACCCTTAGAATACCCGCAGAACCTATCAACTTAAAGAAAGGCATGGAACTATGTACATCTTTAAATAATGAAGTTTAATCATCCAAATAGCAACAATTGTCACAAATCAATGGCTGCACACACACACAAACACACACGCACACACACACACACACACACACACACACACACACACACACACACACACACACGCGCACACATAACTTAACCTAACATTAAGGTTATCCATGCTAAGATGCATGTTGCAGCTGACCTCCTACTTACATAAATTGCTGTCTGTTCTTGTCTTATCTTCACTTTCTTTCCAAATGTGAAAAACAGTTTATGTGCTTTCAAAAAACATTACCCTTTAGCCTTAAAAAATGTTCTTGCCTTTATTGCTTCACCTATAGTCAGATTGTCTCCATGGAAATACAAGTACCAAATATACATTTATGTAAACCTTTTAACTTACACTGAACATTTATTTGTCAAAGGAAAACTTTTCATAACATTCAGCATCCTCTTATTTACTTGCTTACACAAAAATTGTTACCAGATTAAGCCAAAGGCCTTAATCCAGACATTCACCTCTGCAAAAGTAAGAGAGAATGTATCAACTATACCTATATTATATTACAATATGTACAATTTTATATCCCACCCCTACCTCAACAACCCAATATTTCAGCATATTAACTTAATAAGGCTTTTCCCAGCCTTTCTTCTCTTTTTACACTGTAATGCCTATATTTCTTAAAACTAAAAAAAAGAAGAAAAAAAGGCACTTGTTAACATTAATATCATTATCACATACAACTATGACTGAAAATGTTTTACTATATAACATGTAATTTATATCATGAAACATCCTATACATATACTGTTAAGAAAAGTTACTTTTATTTGCATTTTTCCTCCTTCCCTTCAGTGCCTTTCCAAACATTTATGACATGAATTGGAGCATATATGTTTCAGTCCCTCACAGGTTTAACAAAGTTAACAAAAAATCTTTCCACTTTTTCTGGTAAAGTCATATTTCAAAAACATGATTGCTGCTTTATAATCGCATGTTTATTCATTAATTTCAATGTTGTTGTTCTTTTTGTTCTTCTTCACCTCCAAACTCCAGAATCTGGTTCAAGTCCAAGGTACTCCTGATTCTTCTAGTCAGCTCCTGTGCTTTGTTATGTCTCTCAAGCATTTTCCTTTAGAACATGGTAAAAGATTTCACTTGCAAAGTCTCTGTATAAGCTTTATTATCAGAGGAATGTGAAGCAAAGTGCCGTTCTATCTGATGGCTCATGTTTTGTTGGACAAACATTTGTATTTCCTCCTTAGCCTATTCTACATCAAGAATTGACTTTAATCCTCCAGGAAAAATATTTTGTTATCAGCTGAGTACAGCAGCTTTAATCTCACACCTGCTTCTCAACATTCCCTGATTTCTAAGATAAATGTACTTCTCCTTTGCTTACTGTACAATGAATAATCATTTTTCACAAATACTCTACTGTCTCCAATTGTTAATATTTTGGTTTGTCAGGCTCAATTCTTTCTGCTGATATGGTTGCATCCTTACTAATACAAGCCTTGTCTGCTTTTTCATGGCTAGGTTTGGAGTATACACACAATGTTCCCATTCAATTAACAAATCCTGGTGTGGAATACCAGTCCAGTTACTTATTTGTGCTTTCATAAAATTAGTACAATCTCATCCTTCCAGTTTCTCTGGTACAGCAGAAAATATCAGGTTTACTCTGCGCACTCTCTCTTCTACCATTTTTAGAAACCACGTTTCTTGAGCAGTGTCATAGTCAGTCATCCTTTTCTTCATTTCAGCCTCTGAGTTTTGCAGTTTTATCAGTTTATCTGAATAGCTATTTAAAGCTTCTTCCATTTTTTCCAGCCTTTTGTTATTTGAGTTGATATACTAATCAATGTCTTATTTATTTTAATCTGCTCTGAGCACAGATGACTTATTTTTTCCTCTAGATTACTGGAAGCCATGTCTTGCATCAAAAAGCTGTAGTTCAAACTGCTTTTTGCTAAACAGCTGCAACATTCTTCCCAGTCAGTGTTTTCTCTTCCCCTTTTCTAGTTGATTTTCTTTTAGGCTGTCTAAGTTTCTTCTTTTCTGGTATCCAGGCAGTGTACTTACTAGCCAGTAACTGGATTTACTAAAACTTGCACAGATTTTGGCTCTTGTCACTCAAGTTTATTGTTTCACACTGGGAGAACTCACACAAGCTGCTGACTAGTGTGTAGCCATCTCAGAAGCAAGAACAATCAACATTTTGATCAAACAATGAAGCAAAGTTCAGTTTCCTCAAGTAAACTTTATATTCACTGATGGTGTCAACATAACTTTGGCACTGAGAAGGAATGGCTTTGGATGTTGCAGCCATGCTTATTTCAGTTCTACGTAATGCAAAATATTTAATATAGAGCATATAGAAGAGTAAAAGGAAAATCCATTTATGTATGGAGACTTTTCTTAGTATCATACAGCAATCATTCTTTTTTACAGTTAGCTACTTCTAGTGAGTCATATGAAAGAGTCAGTAGTCGGAGGAAAATAGTTTCCAAAAAAGATACACATAAAGACCAAAAACATTTGCTGATAGGCATTTGAACCAAAGGCTGTAAAAAACATCCTTTTTAAAATCCTGTCTCCAAAATTACAGCTTGAAGATGTGACAAAGCCTGACAATAAAAATATCATGTCTCAGAAAATCATCATGTATTTCCTATATTTATAATTAAAAGAACTAATGAATAACCAAACCGACACCTAGAATAAGGCAAGGGAATTAATGCTAGGCACCAGCAACAAATTTCTATCCCATTGTACCTTAACACAGTACTACTGCATTGTTCTATTTGAAAATGGATTTATAGGTGTACCTTTGAACCTTGTTCTAAATTTAACTCTGGCTGAATTCATTGGCTTAGAGACTGACTTGTTGGGTTTAATTTTAGACTTACATATAAAACTAAAATTACTACAAATAATAATGCTTATTTGTTAACCACTTAGGCCCACTGCACACACACAGTCCTTTTTCAGGGTGAGCTGAGAGCACTGTCAGTCTAAATGATTTGCTCAAGCAGGCAAATGAGGACTCAGTGAATCAAGGCCTGTACCACAGGACCTACAGCTTAACCATCTAGGCCAAATCCCAGGCAAGGCTGGGAACAAGGTGCCAATAGATGTTAGAGTTAAGAAAAGTAAGCCGTTCAAAGTTACAATCAGAGGTATCATCCAGTGCAGAGTTAACATTAGAATTATAATGCCAGGCAGATACCACACAACTGGAAAGCATCAATCTCCTTTTTCAGTGGCCCCTAAAATATGAAACATTATTACATTAATTGCTGTTACTGTAATGTCTTTGAGGACCTTCAGTTAACTTAATTGGACAATGCACTTCTTCAGAAATATTTGCATTGATGATTAAGAAAAGAGGGAAAGAACGTTTTTTCCCTACAAAATTTTTACATATAATAACAGAACGTTCAAAAAGTTTAGACAGATTTAAAAAAAAGAAAATCCTTCAACTCCATGTGGTCATATTTATTCAGTCTTGGTTCTACTCACAGATGCCAATACATTTTAAAGCAGAGTTATATTAGGATTTATTAATTACATAGTATATTTATTTTTATTCAGTTAGTTAACTTTTTTAGTTTAAATTGCTAGAAATGGGATGTTTTACAATTAATTCCATTTCTGATTGGTTATTGTGATCAGTTTTGTTAATCCTTTATTTTAACATTGCCCATTTTAATATTAATAACCAAATATCTATACAAACCTGGTTTTAGTATTTTCATCTTCACCATTTAAAATACTTATTCAGGCAAAAAATCGGGTTTTGCCCATTTATATAAATACTCAAAAAACATATAAAAATCATGTTACTAGCCCATCAAATTTTGTTATTTTTTGAGGTCCTATTTTAATTTAAATAGTCCTTTAAGACATATTTTCATTCAGACTTGGTGGCTTACCAGGATTTAGCTGCAAATGCCACTTAATTTCTTTCTTTTTCCAAAATGGAAATTGAATCTCATCCCTCATATCTACAGTCAAAATTTCAATAAAAAATATAAAAACTTCTTAAAGCCATTGCATGATTTTGAATGAATATATAATGCACCGTTGAGTTAAAAAGTGACCTCAACAAATGAATACATTTGATAGCAGATTTGATTGGCTTTGGTATTTTTATAACCAAGATAATCTGTATGAATTCAACAGTCTTTTGAACTTGGCTGGTATTACATAACTAGTCATAAATGTAAGCATATCAGAGTTGTTATCAAGGACTGTATGGGATAAGGCATAAATAGGTAGTTATGGACTAAAGTGCTTACAATGATTTTTTTTTCTGAAGAGTAGGACGTTAATAATATCCTTTCATATAAGGAATCAAATAAAATTTGCTAAAAAAATCAAAATCACACCACACGGATGCATCCACACCAGAAAATATTCAGAATAGAATGTATTGACAGTTTAGTGCTTTTGCCCTAATTAGGACTTCATCTGAACCTAGATATTTCTCGATCCAAGTGAAATGTATATAATGACAATCAAATCATGCAACCAGTCACACTGGTTGTGACTTAATTGAATTATTTACCCAATAAACGATAAAGTGCATATTCCATGTACCTGCATAAATAATTAAAAAAAGTAAAAGTTGCACAAATAACCTTTAAAAATGTGTGTATATGAAATCCAATAGAAAAGTATTATTTTAACATTAAAATGAATATATCACACACTAATACTAAATGAATAAATAAATGTAACAAAGGCAGAACAGATAAATGAATACTTTAAAAAATAAATAAATATTGCTCATTTGCCACTGATGTATGAAGCTGTTTCATTCTTTAATTTAGCTTTTTAAACTTTAAACTTTTTCCACACTTGTTAACATGATTCTCCACAGAACGTAGAGATTAGACTGGAGCCCAAGAGAGGCAAGAAAGGTCACAATGCATTCTCAAGTGAAAAATCATAAAACTTATCTCATGACCAGCCAGCTAGGGCTTATTTTTATCTTTGTCAGATAGCATATGTTGGAGGCTGGTGATAAACATTTGGGCAATAAATCAGTGAATAGAGATAAAAGGACAGAATGCACCTCCTTCTCGATGTTTGTATGGAAAGCCAGACCTTGTTGCAACTGCTTTCTTCATATAGCATAATTTTACCTGTATCTTGAAAGTGATACATCTTACAATGCTGGATGCATGCAGCAATTATGAAGAATATCTGGATATTATCATAATGATCAATGTTTTGCAGTATTTCTAACATAATGACTTTATGAAAACTTCATAATTTGCACTGCAGTCCTATTGATCTGTAAATGAAAAACACAGCCTTCACTTGTGTACCATTATTTCACTTTCACAATCAAACAAGCTCAGAAATAGTCCTATAATTTGAAATGTTCTAAACAAGCACACCACTTAAAGGTATTTCCCAAATTCTGTACAATATTGCATTGCAAATGAAAAAAAAATAGACAAAAGGATTTGAGGACACCAACAGAACCACTCATGTTTATTAATTCACCAATCAAAACTTATCAGATCTGTGTTGTTAAATATAAAATACACACTAAAAATAGTTGGCACATAGATGCAGCCATAGAACAGCATTTTCTAATAGCAGTGTAACACATCTTAACCCTCTTGATAATTTGTTTTATTTTTGATAATATTTTTATTGAAAATGGGTACACAAAAATAGACAACTGAACATAATAAAACAAATATCAACTATTTACAAAAGAGTCAACATCACTTCTTAATATATACATTACTAAGATTCATTAAACAGTCATACAGTATAAACTTATCATGAAATGCAGATTAATTTATCTTCTAATGAATTTGGTTTTATCCAGTAGCCATAGCCTGTGGTTATTTTGTTTGTTTCCATCTTAACAGTAGACTTTACACTTTGCCACACAACAGTGGCAGTATTTATGAATTCTGTAAATGAAGGCATCACCTAATTTTTCCAAATCCTCTTAATCATTTTTCTGGCTATTGTTAATAAGCTCCAAGTGGGAAATGAGACTTGGGTACAAATCTGAGAACTGGAACATTAAACAACACCAAAAGTTTGGCTAATATACATTTATCAGATCACAATGCTTATAAGGAACATTGTTTTTTTTCCCTCTAAAATAGTTGTAGAACTTTGTAATCATAAACCATATGCTACCAATCTGTTTTGATTAAAGATTTATACCACTAACAGCCGATAGCTTTCTTTCTGTGGATAATTTCAATCCCCTTAAATATTTAATCTTGCCACTATTCTAAATACTCTATTAATTTTGTTAATCAATAAGGTGTTAACTTTATTCTCACTGACCTTTAGACCAGACATCAGTTCAAAATCTTTTAATTTGTCATGGATTTATTAGTAGATCATTAATATTATCGCTTCTTAACAGTATATTGTTGAATAATTGAATTCTAGACATGTACTGTATTGAATGTAGAGTACCATGTCACCATACAGATCAATGTCTGAATGTGAAATGCACTAAGAATGACACATTTTTGCATGCTCTGGGGATTACCCAAGAGTGGAATAAACCAATGACAAGTGTTTCTGCAGGGGGGGGAAGCCCCCTGTATTCCCCCATGTGGGGATATGCACCACCATATCCCCCTGATAACTATATATCATTATTATACATCGTATATACATTATATATATACTGAGATCACACAATTCACAGAGAAAGGAAATATTCCCCTACCCAGGTATTATCAGTCTAACACACCTGTCGGTCACCTGCCTCTGTTGACCATTTGTGGTCAAATTACTTTGGGTCAGGACACTGTATATTCGATACAGTGACTGACACCCATATATTTTTAATATATTTTCTGGTCCTCACAGACCTCATTCTAGTGACCCCTTCTCCTAACCCAGGACTATTCCAGTATTCCTAGGGCTGGTTTGTGAATCTTAAGGGCATACTGGTGGCTCAGCATTCTAAGTCTCCATCCATGGGATTTCTTTTATATATGGTCAGTCACAGCACAAATATTGATGGCAGTGGTATGAGAGTCAAACCCCACAGTTCTGGTTTGTCACATAATTAATAGGCAATTGTTGAATCTTGTAAGCTTTACTTGCATAACATGTATAACTGTTTCTGGCATGAAAAATATACATACATATATATATATATATATATATATATATATATATATATATATATATATATAGGTCTCAAGAACTTTGTTGCATGGTAGTTTGGTCAGCATCTGTTTAATTGACCCAATTTGGTCAACTAAACAGATGGTCGATGCATGTGCAAGATCAACAATGCCCCAGTAGGGGAAAACAGCCTTTTTTCCTTGAGACTGTGCAATCTTGGAGTTAGAATATATGATTAGCATGGGTCATAGGGGGTGCAGGAGGGCTTATAGCTTTGTTTTTTCTGTTTTTTTTTGTCTTGTTTTGGTTTTGTATGTGCCAAGAATTATTTCTTGGCTCATGGTTAGTTGTGTCAACATGCATAATGTCAATCAATTTGGGTCGACATTATGCATGTCAACAAAAGTAGTATTTGATAGATTTAAATAGACCCATATAGATCATTTTAAGCAAAAGCTAATATATGCAGTGGTATGTTTTGCAGAGCAGTTGCCAAGGTAAATTCCAAATTATTTATTCAGAATAAAGAATGAATGATGGGAATAGTTTTATTTGGACATTTGAAGAGTTATGTTATCAATGCTAAACTTGCAAAGAGCAATACGTAAGACTTCTAACTCCAATGCTCAGGGTAAAACAATTCATGTTGTCCAAAAATGAATGATAGGGGTTGTTTTGTCTACTAAAAGGTAAAAATCTGTTGCTTGGAAGTTTTAATCTGACTTCTGAACCATATAGCAATAAATTAAGATAGGCCCAAAGAAGGCACATGATAGTGTGAGTTATAACATTCCAGAAATAAACATTTACTTTCACAGATGGGTGAGTGGGTGATAGTTTATTATGTTTTAAATATTAAGAGACCTGATGATAATATTCCAGACACTCACTACTTTACCTAAAGGCATGAGAACCTGATTAGCAGACTAATAATAACATTGCTGATCTAATGGAAAACAGATGTTTTATGTGTGTATATATATATATATATATATATATATATATATATATATATATATATATATATATAGCCATCATGGCATAACTGCATACAAAGATGTATCTAGCACCACAAAGCCCTTAAGGGAATCCATGGGGGCAGGCTAAATCTTCACACCAGGTAGCATAGGCAAAAGGGGAAAACACTAACTGAAATACATTGCAAGGTCTAGGATAAAATGTTTCCAGTGTAACCAGATAAGATTGTAGAGCCTAAATGTCCCCAGCAATATGAAGAATTAATGTGAATGAGATACTAAAAGTAACAGCACAATCATGGTAGGCTGACATAAAACTGCAGATGCTCCAGATTACATCACAAGAGTCTGATCCCTATCCCAAAAGAGGACAGACAAAACATTATATATATATATATATATATATATATGTAGAGAGAGAGAGAGAGAGAGTTAAACTTGCAGTTGTTAGAAATAATCATTACCTGCTTCAGGCAGTCCACTCCAGTTAAGTCCACAGGACAGCCTCCTTTACTGGTACCATTAACAAGTGTTGATTTGAGCTAGATATGGGGGTAGTATAAAATGCAGGTAAATACGCAAACGAACTCCTCCAAAGAAACCAGTTCGTATAGAGTGGCAGAACGAAGTAAAAATACAAAAATAGATAGCACCAATAATATAAATCCAATCAAAATAGCGTACAAAACACTTTAATACACGCTTTCATCATACGACTTCATCAGAAAATACCCAATACACATTTCAACCTGTTTAAATACACAATCAATTATCACATAATTAAATAACATAATTAAACACTTAATTAATAATCAACTATATTAAAAAATACTTAAAAAATCACTAAAATAGTGCTTAATTGTTAAATAAATGTAGTATATTATACTCCTTATTTATACCTAATTTTCTGTATTTTAAAAAACATTTCACATTTATTGATTCATTTAACCCAGGATGTTTATCTGAGTTTAACCTGACCTGCCATAGTGTTTCCCTTTGTTCCAAAAAATTCTTGAAATCACCAGCTCTACAGTCAGGTTCACATATTTCTAGCACTGAAAATACAATTTTTTAAAAAAATTCACAATTAATGGAATGTTTATATAAGGCATTTTTGTCATCTTTACACTTTATACTGTACAGATGTTCTTTTATGCGGGTGCTTAAATTACGTGTGGTCATTCCCACATAAAAAGCCGGGCATGCCGTACACATGCCTATATATACTAACCCGCATGAATTACAGTCTACATAACCAGGAACTTCAATAATTCTATCATTATTGGCTATGGAAATACTAGTACCTACAGAGATGAACCGACAAATTGTACAATTCTGACAACAAAACATGCCTTTTTTATTTATATTACATTTCCTAAAATCAATATTTTGATATTCCAACATTTTTTTAATATTGTTGGAATTCCTAAATACAAACTGTGGTTTACTACCTAATATTTTTGAAACATCATGAGTCCCTTGAATAATTCTCCAATTCTTTGTAAGAATTGATGCAATTACATTCATTTCACCACTCATTTCCAAGGAACATATAACTTCTTTTTCAAAACTCCTATTTTTACATACTTTTATTATATTTTGATCCATGGGTTCATTTAATATTGCTGGAAATAAAGACTCACGTTTCTCAAAAATTTCATTTCCACTATTCATTAAAATATTAATGTCATAACCTCTATCAATGAATAGAGAAGTTATAAAATGAAATTCTTCAACTAAATTTTCACGTTTACTAGTCATCCGGCTGGCTCTTATATATTGCTCTCTTGGTATATTTTTAATAATATGTTTTGGATGATTACTTTTATAATGCAGGTAACCATTAGTGAACGTCCGTTTTCTATATATTTTACTATGGAATCTATTATCATTAAGATCCCACCACAGACATACATCTAAGAAGTTCACCATTAATCCTACATCACCCACAGTGAACTTTAAGAAGTCTGAACAACTATTAACCTGTGTTATAAAACTCTTTACTACCATTTCATCTCCTTCTATTATAAAAAATAAATCATCAATAAACCTTTTATAAAAAACAATATTAAATTTTTCTTCCATCATAGATAATATATCCATTTCCCACCATGCCATGACTATATTGGCAAATGAAGGAGCAGCTGATGACCCCATAGCAATGCCCTTTCTTTGCCTATAATATTGTTTACCAAAAATAAAATAATTGTTTTCCAATACAATTTCTAAAAAACTACAAATGGTAGAAATTATATCATTTGAAAGTAAATTATTTTTAGTTAAATAGCTTCAGACAGCTTCAATCCCTTTATAATGTGGGATACACGTGTACAGTGATGTAACATCCAAAGTAAAAATAATATATTTTCTGGGATCAAACATCTTCTTTTTAGCAAAATTATTTATTTTTTCTAAAAATGCCAGGAGTCTTTGATATAGGATGAAGTTTCCTGTAGTATGGGTCCTAATACAGCATCTATAATTAATGATATACCCTCCGTACTCGAATGAGGACTTGACACCACGGGTCTAAAAGGGGGATTTTTGGAATCTTTATGAACTTTCGATTCCAAAATCACCCTATTTTCGGATGTTGTGAGCAAAATTCATACAATTCTAAATTGATATAACCAGACATCAATGCTTCATATAACTGTGATTCAATAAATCTAAATTTTTTATGAATATCAAACAGATTTACTTTCTCATATTCTTCTTGGTTATCTAAAATTACCACCATACTATTGTTGTATGCTTGTTGTTCCATAATCACTACATTAGACCCTTTATCACTTTTCATGAACCGTAAAGTGCTTCTTAAAGCTATTAAGTGTTCTAAGGCCATTCTTTCTTCTTTGCTTAAATTATCATTATTTTTCTTAGTATTTTTTAACACTTTTTTAATATCCTCAATACATATTTTTTCAAATACTTCCATAGTATGCTGTAATCTGGGTACAAAACTTGATGGTTTTATTAAAACTTTCCTAGATTGAGAAACATCATGCATCAAATATGCTAAATTTAAATTTCTTGCAAATTTCTTAACATCCACAACTGTTTTACTATAATTAGCCTTATAATATGGAACAAAATTGAAACCATATTTCAATAAATTCAATTCTTCACCAGAAAATACATGTTCTGTTAAATTAATGATATTGAAACAGTCAATATCATCCATCATGCGAATTTGACCCCAAAAAGTAAGAACTGCCGACTTATTACCTTGATTTCTTTTAACCATTAGGGCCTCATTCACTGTTTTTGGTTTCACACTAACGCTTTGTTGCCCCTTGGCCAGTGAAGGCCTATTAAAACCTACCCTTTGTGGTTTACTTACATCGTCACTATTATTATTACTTAAACTATTTCCATTAGAAAAGTTAACTTTTGCTACATTATCACTAGTGTTAGCACTTCTACCATCATTACCATTCTCGGTGCATACAAGATTCCCATTATCTTCTAAGTTAGTAGCTCCCACTACTTCACTAACTGAGCGTTGACTAACTTTCCCATCTCTGACTACAATATTACCATTTTTCTTCTCAGAGAAATTATTCCCCCTAAAATTAGGTGCAAAATTATTATAAGCAGCATTGTTCTTATATACATCAATATCGCGTAATAATTTAGAGTGTTTCCTATTGAACACTTCTGTAGCATGTACATTCACTTCACGTGATAAAGCATTAAACAAAATTTCAAAATTTTCAACAGTTAACTTGCTTTTTATATTACTTTCAATAGTATTAATTTCATTTCTTAATAAGTCCATTTTCTGTTTATTATTGTCACTTAAAAGTTTCAAGAAATTCAGTCCGGCCGTTGAAAAAGTCACCAAAGTCTTAAACATAGGATTCCCCAAATTAACCCCATTGGGGCATTTGAAGAACCGTAAACCTTTTGGAACAATACCAAGTTCCATACATTTCAAAAAATAGTTTTCAAGTTGTAACGATTTGTACCTTTTTAATAATCTCAGCAACTGTTCTCGTTGTGCTGAAATCGATCCAAAACCATTGGCATCTGCCATATGACTGAAATTCTGGAACGGATTGTCACTTCCATATAGTAGCTGTTCACAGCATATCTCCGCTGAGTTACGGACGGGAAATTGCAGACCTTTCCTTCTTGCTCCTCGCCCGTTACCTTCTGTCGTGGGACTTCCCAGGTCAACCACCGTATCGTCTCCATGAAATGACGTCAATGGACTTGACGTCCTCTCCGCGCTACCATGTCCATTAGATTTAGTGATGAGAATCTTCAACGAAGCCTGAATATCCAACAACGTGGTTAACAAAATAGCATTAACATTTTCACCCATAGTCGATGGCGTCGGGTGTATGGACATATTTAATAAAGACTCCTCCACTGCTTCCGCCATGCCACGCCAATACAATAACAAATAAATACACAAACGAACTCCTCCAAAGAAACCAGTTCGTATAGAGTGGCAGAACGAAGTAAAAATACAAAAATAGATAGCACCAATAATATAAATCCAATCAAAATAGCGTACAAAACACTTTAATACACGCTTTCATCATACGACTTCATCAGAAAATACCCAATACACATTTCAACCTGTTTAAATACACAATCAATTATCACATAATTAAATAACATAATTAACACTTAATTAATAATCAACTATATTAAAAAATACTTAAAAAATCACTAAAATAGTGCTTAATTGTTAAATAAATGTAGTATATTATACTCCTTATTTATACCTAATTTTCTGTATTTTAAAAAACATTTCACATTTATTGATTCATTTAACCCAGGATGTTTATCTGAGTTTAACCTGACCTGCCATAGTGTTTCCCTTTGTTCCAAAAAATTCTTGAAATCACCAGCTCTACAGTCAGGTTCACATATTTCTAGCACTGAAAATACAAATTTTTTAAAAAATTCACAATTAATGGAATGTTTATATAAGGCATTTTTGTCATCTTTACACTTTATACTGTACAGATGTTCTTTTATGCGGGTGCTTAAATTACGTGTGGTCATTCCCACATAAAAAGCCGGGCATGCCTATATATACTAACCCGCATGAATTACAGTCTACATAACCAGGAACTTCAATAATTCTATCATTATTGGCTATGGAAATACTAGTACCTACAGAGATGAACCGACAAATTGTACAATTCTGACAACAAAACATGCCTTTTTTATTTATATTACCTTTCCTAAAATCAATATTTTGATATTCCAACATTTTTTTAATATTGTTGGAATTCCTAAATACAAACTGTGGTTTACTACCTAATATTTTTGCAGGTAGCAGTGTTTGGTAATATCTCAGCAGATGTTCTAATGTACAATAAGATTGAATATACAGCACTCTGTGTGCATGCAGGTTCATGTAGCCAAGCATGGGGACATTCATATGGGACTGATAGAAGGGGAGATACAAAAACAGTGCTCAGATCTCCAGTAACGATTGGCAATGTGACGACTTAATGGCACAAACCAGGTATTAGTGAAGAGCCTAACCTAAAGCCAAAGCTGCTAGAATATGGTGGACTTACAATGGATAGAACTGGCTTTGGAGAAATAAACGGTTGACAGCAGTAAGGCTAAATCTTGGACAATATTATCAAACAGTGCTGCACTTCCATTAAAAGAAGACTTGAGGAGGATTACAACAAGATAAAGTAACCATACCTCTCAAACCCTAGTTTACAAAACTTGAGTGAGAAATTCAAGTGATAAGTAATTTTCCTGGGTACATGGAGTCTTTATATTGAAAAAAACTTATTCTGTACTTCTTTAGCTATTGGGAAAGGGGATGCAGACATAAGGAGTCAAAAAAGCCTATCATTAAGCATTTCTAACTATAGCCTATAAGAGTCCTTTTCCAGGCCATGTCAGGATAAAATGTATAAAAGTAGGCTTATACCAAAGATCTACAGGCCAGGCTTTACAAAACTTGTAGGAGAGTACTGTAAAGATTGCAAACATTGTCTAAAAGGTTTTGGGACAGAAGCTAAAGCAAGTGTATAAGCAGCTTGTAGGGTATCATATGGACATAAAACCTCAACAGTCAAGAGGCAGTATGATTTTTCAGGGTAAAGTTATCAATCCTGTCAGCAAAAATTTGGCGGAATTTCATAAGAAAAACTGTAAACTTGATATAATTTCTGCCTCAAAATGAATTTCTTGATGATCTATCAACAAAACTAATTTGAATTTAGAGAGGGGATATTATTAGACACATTATAATAAACCAAAAACATAATACACTTCTTCCCAAGAAATAAATGCATGCAAAGTGAAATAGTTAAAAAAGTAATAACTGTTTAGAGGATAAACTTGAGAGAAGATTAATTGCACTTGCCTTTTCAAAAAAATATGTGAAAAAATATGTAAACTGGAATATAATTAATTTCAACATTGTGGAAATGCTCTACAGTTTAAATATTGAACTAAATCTTACTTCTTGGCTGTGCACGTGTGTACTATTGCAAAGTCTGCTGGTTGAAGATTTGGTATTAATTAAATAATAATTATAGATGCCTTATTTGAACAGTAGCTTATAGAAACTCCCCTTCCCCACAAATCATGCATCTATGGAAGCAAAAAGGCATTTTCTAAAGTTCAGACTGAAGCACACATGGCTTATAAATAGAAAAGCTGTTAATTCAAGTTAGTCTTTCACAGGGCACACTGCCATCTGCCCATTAAAGTATTTATTCTTTTGGTGTCAGAACACAGGCTCTATTATATTGTCTGTAAGGACTTAACATTTTGTTTTGGATATAAAAGTCAAAAACAGTAAGGACAAACATACCTGTAGCTAAAAGCAGATTGTTTCAAGTTCAACTATTAGACAGAATTTTTTAAGATGTTGTCATTTCTTGTTCAAGTTTTGGAAACCTTTTCATATTTATTTAGAAAGGATTTTTAATTTAGTTATTACAGGCAAAGAATAGTACAGTCACCTATCAAGCTCATAGCATATTTGTTAGTTTTATGCAATTTTACTAGTGTGCCTTCAGCTATATGGTGCTTAACCTCAGAGCTGTGGCTGCTCCAAGCTAATTGCTGCCATATAGTCCTTTATAAAATGGTATATTTAAATGTAAACAATAAGGTGCATTCTAGTTTTGTTAGTTTTGACTAACAGATTGCAGCATACAGCAAGCTTAGAAGGGTTTTGAGGCTGAAAAGTTGCCATTTAGTGTGTGTGTATGTTTGTGTACAAAATAATTTTTAATTGGACATTAATATTGGTAAAATTCACTGGAGAGAACTGGTGTCAGTCTGACGTGAGTAGGGATTATAAATCAAGGTGGAGCTGCAGAGTGTAATGATCATTTGGCTGCCAGATTTGGGCATTACACAAGGCAGCAGTGCACATTTATACTATTCTTTAAAGTTAATTGCCCTCTGCATACTAACTGTTATCAGTGGTAGGATTCAAGCCCACCCTCACCTCTCATATTGCTGATTCCATTGTAACACAAATACTGACAGAAGTACGTCTGTAGTTTCTGTCCATCACAGTTATCACGAAGTATTCATGCTATTCTAATTCCTACATCAAACCAGGCCATTATGAGCAATAATGAGAAATACTTTTTTTCAGTGAAATTAATTTCTAGCTTTTCAAAATCCACCAAACTCCTTACTTGTCCAAAGACATTTTGGTGTTTGATTACTGTTTTTATATATTACACAATCATCTCAATCAGTTTCCAGAATTCTGTACAAGGTATTTAATGCCAGTATATCATTTATGGTGACCCTATAGTGCACCAGAAAGTTTTTGTTCCTTACTGATTTCTGTTAAATGATGCTACCCCAGAACTTCTTAGTTTTTATAGCTGTACATACTGTCGACTTAGAATTTCGCTAAAATATGTTTTCTTCTGAATTTTTGAAGCATACCAAGAGGTGAACTGTTGTGTGTGTGTGCGTGTGCGTGTGTGTGTGTGTGTGTGTGTGTGTGTGTGTGTGTGTGTGTGTGTGTGTGTGTGTGTGTGTGTGTGTGTGTGTGTGTGTGTCTCTTGCAATGCACTACCATCTTATTCAGAATAAGCGATCTGCCATACACTGATTGGTTAGAAGTATCATCTCCTCTTACCCTTTAGGTATTCAGCTATTATTAGGTATGTAGCCATACAATTTTTGTGATAGCATGCCTGTGTTACTTGTGTAAAATGTGAGTACACAGATTTTGTTATATGAAGCAAACAGCTGTTGACCTTGTATTTAATAACATATAATTCATGTAAGGATGTTGAGTAGACATTTTGAGTGAGTTGTGTGGCGCTATAGTGGACACAGTAATGCTCAGAAGATAGTTTAATGATATGTCCCACCTGTCAGGCTTACTTATCTGGATTATGTGGAGATTTCACCTTGAACCTCATATCATCTATCTCAGATGGAGAACTGCGGGATGCTTTCCCCAGCTAACATAGCAGTTTGAATTTGTTTTAAAGGAGACTGTAAGTGAATTTAAATATTGTGATTCTTGGTGTAGATGCCAACAATAACAAATAAAGGAAAACAAACTAAGCATCCTAAACAATGGCAAAGGTTAGAGAGCTATAAAAACAAGGTAAGGCTTTTGTTATATAAGTACAGGTGTGACATCTACTATGACAAGTAAAACTAACTCTCAGATTTCATAGGACCAGACAGTATATGCAATGATTTCCTTTACATAACAAAGGAAAACGTACCTAATCTCCTAACAATCATGTTAAGCAAAAGGTTATCAGGTGGACATATTCCTGTCCTATGGCAACAGACTTTAGCAGTACCAATTTTTAAATGGAGGAGGTATCCAATCATAACAACATAGTTTTTTAGACTGAACAGACTGACCACTATCTGATGCAAAATCATGGAGTAATCATAATGGAATTTAGAATAAAGCAATGTTCGTACATGTTCTACCGATGGACTATAACAGGATTGTCTAGGAAAGATCTTACTTTTTGAATGTGTGTTATGCATTGAAAAGGTAATGACATCATTTTATCAAGGGCTTTAAGAACATAATGCAATGTGATCTTACTAAGGCATTTGACACTATTCCACTGAAGGGAATGAACGACAAAATAAAACATTAAGTGTTTCATATCCAGTTCAATAACAGCAGTAGTTTCTCAACAGAACAGAAGTCAAGATGTGTGTTTACCTATCCATCCCAAACTACATATACTAATGCTAAAATTAAACATCTGTAATAGAAAAAACTGACAAGTATGTTAAACAATGAATTGAAAGATAATAGAATCAGTAAAAGTCACATTAGCTTCCTTTAAAAAGAATCTTAGTATAAATACATATCATATGTATATCAATACTGGAATCCTCTCTCGCATGAATAGGCAAAACCTGGGTCTATGGTAAAGTCCCACTGTGAATAAAGGGATATTTAGTTGGAGCTAGATTTTTTCAGTTGGAGAGTTTATGTATATATATATATATATATATATATATATATATATATATATATATATATATATAAAAGGCTAGCTACAGGATATACTGATATAGACACACACACACACACACACACACACACACACACACACACAAATATATATATATATATATATATATATATATATATATATATATATATATATGATTCTATTACTAATGATAAAACATTAAAAATGTTGAACATCAAACAGTCAAGTCCAAAAGATCTGCAATGTAATGATCAAACATATTCAATGTACAATTGGACATAATAATGGTCTTGCTCATAAATTTTTCAAAAATAAAAAAGCACAAAACCAAGACAAAGTACAGATATCCATGCCATGTTTAAAAGAAAAAAATGCTTTGGGGGGTGGGGACTGCACCTACATACCTCAGTATGCAGACACTGCTCCACACCCAGGTATGTGAGTATTCCAACTCCATGATCATGTAATCTCCAAGAAAAGGCAATCAGCCCTCAATAATGTAACCCACTCCTGTACAATAGTTAACCAAAAGTGTGCCTTCATTTTGTGGTCAATTATTTCAACATTTGCCAAAATGAATGTACCTATATATATAGATATGCACACATGTGCACACATTCACGCACGTACAGGGTTTTGACAGCAAAACTTCTAAAAGACCAGCAGGACGCACCGAATGAATCTTTGCAGTGATGACAAATAGTATCTAAGTTAGCGCAACACTGGTTTGATATAACCTCCTCCTAATCTGTCTTATTTGATTCTGAATAGTCAGTTTCACTGTTGGTTCAGTCTCACTTCATACCCAATGACTTTACTATCTGTCTATATTCATGGCAACATAACTACGTTTCTTGATGGGCACAGACAAAAATGTATGGCTGAGCATTTTAGTGCATGTGCTTCATATCTGAAAGCCCTGCTATGGAAGAAAATACTAGTATTGTACAATAACAAAGAGGGGAGGCATCAACAATATTGATGACATTTGACTGAACTGTCTGGTCATGCCATTAATGTCTTGGGTTCAATCAAGTGACTGGATGTTAGTCAGAGACATCTTTGAGGCTAAAAGAGAAAACATTTGGCTAGCATTTTAATGGGAAGTGATTTATCAGTATCCATCAGATCCTAATTAAACCTGGGGCACTGCAGGAAAAGACAGTTGAGACGTACTCTGGGAACACAAAAACATCTCTGTCTTGTTAGTTAGTGACAGCATTTTCAGGTATGGAAGGAGAACAAGTACTTGCAGCCACATGATAAATCCTCCCACCTCTAATAAGAAGGTTCTAATTTGTTACCCTTATGAAAAGAGAAATCTGAAGTCAGCATGGTGAAGGATATAAAAAAATAGCTTTCTAGTTTAACATTTATGCTGTTGTAACCTAGCTCACTTTCATACCAGTAGTGATGTCACCGTTATCACCCCTTGCTCTTAGGTTACCACGGTGACAGTGATATGTTTTCACTGATGTACCTACCCTCATGTTGTTTTCCACATTAACTTGTTGATAAATTGATGGCATAATCATTTCTAGAGCCTATGTAACATTTGTTTATAGAGTGACAACAATCTTAGTGAGTCCTTATGTTGGAGCTCTTTGCAGTGGCTTGATTTTCCAACATTCCTGTTGCTATACTAGTCGTATGTATTGTGATATAGCTTGAAACGGTTTATCCATTTTAGACAAGATGATCCGAGTTAACCATTGCTTTGTACCTGTCTAAGTCATACATACAAAGAAGCAGAAGTTGTGGATTACATCAGTCCAAGGGATTTTTCTGAAAATAAATGATTGCGTCTTGCTACTCTTTTCTTGATATCAAAATGAAATAAAAAATATACTTGGTGTAAACAGTGTATTTTTATGAAATGGTTATGGATATATAAGATAGGATGGCATAAATGTTATCAGCATGTCAACATCAGATTTCTACAGATATTTTCCAAATACACAAAGGGAAGTGTATTATGGACAATTCTCTTGGAAGGTTCCATTTTAATGCAACAGATGCTTGCAAGGCCAGTTTGCTGACTTACGTACATTATGATCCTAACAGATTTCAATATTGTGAAGTCATAGTCAGTCCATCAAATACCAGCACTATCTCATTTTTTTATACTCTCTAGTAAACGGATCAGCTTCCTGTCCCTAGTCTGTTGAACATAATGGCTCTAACGCAACACTTAAAGGTAGTTTATAGAAAGGGAATGGAAAGGCACTTCTGAAATGTGGCTGAAATTTAAGTAACCTATGTGTAAGAAGATGAGACTAACCTACTAAAAACTTGTGTGATTTTCTGCCATGTTGATACTGCTCAGGCTAATATGCCTTTAGTGAAGATACTGTGCCTATAACAATAAAAGGAATTAGAGAACAGACATTAGTGGCATGTAAAGTGGTGTAGAAGTGTCACTTGCAGTACAGGTTAGAATTTCATGACATAAATGTTTTTTCTCTGCTAGATGAAAGTTGATGCTGCCCTTATATAATAATTGTATATTATTATTTCAGTGACTTTCATCACTAATTACATGCTGACACTAAGGAGATCCTGCTGTGAATGTGGCATTCCTTTCCTCGCAAGCATCAGTTTACCAAAAGAAAGCAGAAACTCAGCATGTCCTGAGTGCCTGCATATTAGAAGCATAATATAATGAGGTCTATACAAAAACTTGTGAATTAAGGTGAAGCAGCACTCAGTACCTGCATTACACTGCCAGGAATGGAAGTTCTTATATCATCTTCATTAACGTTACTTATTACTGCCAGTGCAAATTTATAATGTAGCAGTCGCTGGACCAGCTCATCATCATTAATTCTCACTGCAGTATTAATCAAATTTAATATAATAATGGGTTGGTGCATGTCCCAGAAATACCGCAGAAGTTCATTTCCAATACAGCATTCATTTGTGACACAGCTATATATGTAAAGCTAGACACTTCCAGGAGCGGCAAACTGTAACACAAACAGCAAGAAGTTATGACTTGTTGGAATGATTATGCCTAAAAAGAAATTAAATGTTTCAAACACATTGACCTTTTATGAGAAATATAATGAGACATTCAGTTTGGTAATCTGCTATACCACATATGTCTATGAATAATTTACTGTATTGTTTGAATGTGAAAGGCCCAAAAGAAAACAAACTTGATCTGAACCTAGAGCACATCTGAAAAGCTTTATGGGCCAGATTCACGAAGGCTTGCACGGAGTCTAAGAGTAGAGTAAGACTCCATGCAGCCAACATGTCTGCCGAGCAATCCAGGAATAGCCGGTAGGGGCGTGCAACAGAGCTTGGATATGCAAATTACCTCAATTGCAGGTGAAAGCTATGCAAATGAGGTAAATTTGCAATAAAGGAAACCCGAACCTGTCCGAGTAGGAGTAGTGTTATTTGCAGAAATGTACTCAGTTGACAACTGAGTACGGTTCTGCAAATAGCAAAACGGAGCCGTGACAGCTCCAAAAAAAGGATGCATGTGCAGGAAGAAGCATGCCAATGGCCAAATATATGTCCATTGGCAATGTTAAGTGATGCAAAATAAAAATAAAATAACTTTTTTTTTTCATCCCGATCTCCGGGGTTTAAGCATAGCGCAGCACCATGCAAACAGGCTGTGCCCTAAAAAGCAGAAAATCAATAATTAAGATCCACAAATGTGGATTTTATTGCTAATATGAATTTACAATGCAAGTGAATGGCAGGCTGAAGACAACATGGCCACCGAGTAGAGGTTGCTAAGGGGGGAAGCTCAGTCTAAGAGATGTAACCAAGCATTAGTAGGCAATCCTATGCAAATGAGGGTTAGGATAGTGAATTGCAAGTTTACATAGCAAATGAGCACAGTCAGTGGAGTGTAGGAGTAGGATAAGGGGAGTAACAGAGTAGAAGATAGGTGACATCATGAGGGGGGTATGTATGAAAGAATTGAAGCTCATTGGAGCAGAGTGGTATGTGTCAGCTGTCATTTACATATCATTGAAAGAGGTGCGTCAACAGGTAGGCTAGGTAAAGTCAAGAAATTGAAGGTGTATGCCATAGATAACACCAAAGTTTCTTGCTGAGCATGTATGCGCGCGTGTGCATGCCAGTAAACCTGAGTAAGACAGTGTGCATGCGTGTAAGCGTGTGTGCGCACGTGTAAGCTGGAGTAAGCATATATATAAGGATGCGTAAAGAGTTGTAAGCATGTTTGTGCCGGTGTGCACGCATTTTAACAAGAATAAGCAAGTTTTAGTCCGTGTAAGCATGTGTGCGTGCGTGTTTGCGCTTGTGTGCATGGCGCTCCCCCCTGAGGAAACAGAAAGGAAAAAGGAAGCACAACAAATAGTAGGAAGTTACCAGGGAGTACTAGCAGAGCTAGCAGGTGAAAACAATCAGAATCAGGCAATTACACAGGCAGTACACTAGCCCAGCCCAGCCCAGCACTTAAAACTCTGCAAACAATAGTCCATTATGTTTCTCTCAAGAGACACTGCAACACTGCAAAGCTAATAGAAGTGAAAACTGAAAAAGCTTTACTGAGACAAAAAATGTTAGGGGCTCCCATTGCTATTATAAGGTAACATATGCAACATGCTGAGGGTGGTGATAATGCAAATGCTGCTGGACAACCCACAGTGAGGAGATGGAGAAGAGTGTACAGACCCAGGGTAACCTACCAGGGGCTACATGAGCTGGAGATAGTGGAGCGCTATAGAGTGGACAGAGACCTCTTGCAGCAAATTGTTGAGCTGTGCATGCCACGCCTCACACACAGAACCAACAGAGGGGAACCCTTCCCAGTGGAAACCAAGGTATGTGCTGGCCTAAGAATATTAGCAACAGGTACCTTCCAGAGACCAACTGGTGATATGATGGGGATATCACAGGCATCAGCATCCAGGGCACTGCACCAGTTCCTGGATGCCATGTCAGCACATGTCGGTGATAATGTATATTTCCCCAATTCCCGTGAGGTATTGGCCAGCAATATGCATCTCTTCCAGCAAATAGCGGCATACCCTGAGGAAGTGGGTGCAATAGACTGCATGCACATATGCATCAAAGCACCAGCTGGTGAGCGGGGTAGGGTCTACTTCAACCGCAAGGGCTTTGACTCCATCAACTGCCAGGTCATGTGTGATGCCCAGGGCATAATACTGAATGTGTGTGCTGGCTGCCCTGGAAGGTACCATGATTCCCATATCTGGCATCTGACGCAGCTGTACCAGACATTTGCCAATGGGGACATCCCACATGGTCACCTAGTGGGGGATGCTGGCTATGCACTGGAGCCGTGGCTGATGACACCCATCAGAAATGCACACACACCTGAACAGGAACACCATAATGAGGCACACGCACAAACATGAAATGTAATCGAGTGTGTGTTTGGCTTGCTCAAGTCACGGTTCCGGTGCCTGGGCACATCTGGTGAAGCCTTGCAGTACTCACCAACTACATGTACCCAAATTGCCATGGTATATGTTATGCTACATAATATGATCCTGAAAACAGCTGCAGCAGGACCAGCATAGGCCTGGGCCAAACAGCCCCCCACCATTGCCAAGGCCATCACAGTCAGAGCGTGACTTGGAGGAGGAACAACCTGAGCCTGCCCCAGTAGGCAGAAGGAGGCATTCCCAGTATGCTTTGGCCTTGGCAAAGAGGCAACGCATAGCACATACACTGGCTCAGTAGGAACTCTGGAAATTATACCTCTCTCTGACTCGCACATATAGTAAAAGGGATGCCTAAGTTGACACTACCTGCTTTCAGACATGTATAGGGAGTGTAGTATGTGCATCTAACACAGGCAGCCATGCAGCACCACTTGAGGTATGATTGCCATGTGTTAAGCAACATAAAGCAGTGCTAAACAGCATTTACCACCATGTAGTATATGTAAAGAAAATCGCACACACCAACTAGCACAACTGTGGTCAATGTTGAGTAATATTGGCCAACGTCCAGCAATGTTGGTTAATATTGAGCAATGCTGGACAAGCTGGGTCTAAGTAGGGCATAGCTGAACACAAGCCAACATGCTCATATTTGCTCTACTGGCCCTTAAGCAGTCTGGTCTGCTCAGTATGAAAATATAAAGCAGTGATGGGCCTCGAACCCAGGATACTGTGCACTATAGTCATAGTATTGAACCACTAAACCATGACAGTATTGCAGTGGTCAGCCTGTATGAAGAAATGTTGATGTCTATGCAAAGTATCTCATGGAAACCCTGCAGGCACAGCATAATCCCTGTCGAGTTATGACACAAAGGTGAGTCCTGCAGTAAGAATAGAACCTGACTTTCAACACACACAGTATAAATGTTAATATTGGACATGTACACACACATCAACAAATGTAGTGGACCTCAGACAGCAACATACTGAAAGGTCACTCTGGGCATGCTCACACACGAATAAATGAGACAAATGTCAGGCAACAAAACACTGACAGTCTGAACTGGGCATGCTCACACACTTAGGCCATGTCAGAGTACAGCAGTGGGCCACACATATCTGGCAGTTGCATGTGTTAACCCAGGCACCTCTCACTATCCAGCAATCCACCCTGTGCACACAGTTATATGACAACAGACACATATATAATATAGTGGAACCCTGTCATAATCAAATATGTTCTGCAGATACCTAAGTTGTTCGTAGAAAGTGGGTAGCAAAGACGATAAAAACCTGCAAACAGTATCATCAATAAATATTGTGCATCCTGAACATTATCATAGGTTCAGAGGTTGATACTAGGCTATCTGCCCTAGGGCATGTACAAGCCTAGCCAGAGTATGTTTGGCTTTCGCAACCCTGTCAGATTACTACACTGTGCCTGCGAATAGTAGGTCACACAAGATAGCCCATTTGCGTTTAGTCTATTGTGCCTCTGTCTAGCAGGGACCCAGAAGATATCCCAGGGGTAAACATACGATCACCCATCCACTTGTCAAGATGTCTCCTGTAGGTGGTCAGTGGGTGGCTCTGCCTATGCGAAACCAAGATTACAATCCGGAGTGAGTGGAGCCTCTGGGATAAGAATCTGTCCCTCCAGCATGTCCTATTAACATCTGTGCTGAGGTATATGTCCCTGGAGTGTGTAGCTCCAAGGGAGTCGGATATCCTGAGGTGGAGCATGTCCATTAATTCTGGGTTGGATATTTCCTTAAACAACAGGCACACATCACATCCGAGTAGGTGGTAAGCAACTGACTAGCGCTGGAGTTACTGTATCTGAACTGTGCAGGGCATCTGTGTGAGGCCCTACATCTGCTTGTTGAGGAACATTTGTGGCCATTACAGTTGCTGCAGGTGTCGGGTAAGGTACATCCCAAATGTGGCATTGTAACCAAGCATGGTTGTGATGAGTATAGGGGCACAATGACCTCACTTGATCTACATGTGAAACCATATGGGATAAGGTGGGCTATATAGAAGGTCTGTCTAACCACTTTGGCAACGTGATTGTCAAAGGCGAGAGTATGAACAAGTCGTGTCCCCAAACCCCTAACAACTACTACCGTATGTAATGGATTACTACCTATGTGGTAATGTGTGGGCATGTTGTTATTCCCAAAGGGGATGACTATGCAACTAAAGGCATTTAGCTGTAGGCCATGGCTCAGGCACCAGTCATCCATCTCTGTGAGACCCTGTTTGAGTATGCATGTGCCAGCTGGAGAGTTGATTATGGCACCCAGTTTGCAGTCATTTGCGAACATGGTCAGCCATATTCCTCCTGTGTTAGCCTGTATGTCACACAAATATATACTGAACAAGAGAGGTACCAGGACTGAGCCTTGTGGGATGCCATGTGTAACTGGTGTATAATCAGACATGGCACCTGCTATACTGACCATGTGGGTGCTATCCCTGATCCAGGTAGCAATCCATCGTGTGAGATATGTGTCGATATCGACGCCGGTGAGCCTATGCATAATGGCCAAGTGGGGTATTGTGTTGAAGGGTTGTGCAAGGTCCAGGTAGGCTGTGTGGACAACCATCCCTACACTGATGGACCTGGTAACTGTTTAAAGAATACGAACAGGTCCAAGAGGCATGATCTGCCCACAACAATGCTGAAATGTGTAGGACCCAGTGTCTGTAGGTTCCCGATGTCTATGTGTATGAGTCCCATTACAATACGCTCCATAGCTTTGCAGAACAGGCTAGTTAGCCTTATAGGCCGATATTGTCTGTGGTCTGTTGTGGCACCAACTCTGTGAAGTGGGACCACTGTTGCTGTACGCCATTCCTTGGGTACATATCCTGCAGTAACTCTGATATTGAACAGTGACTTAATGTGAGGGTTACATGTGTCATGAAGCCCGTGTAAGACGCAGGCTGGGACACCGTCTGGCCCCATTGATGCTGTGTTGTCCGCTGCGGGGAGGGCAGCACTCACCTGTTTATTTGCGATGTCAGGGAGGTTACACTCTGTTGGAATGGACAGTTGCTCCTTAGGGGGGATGGGGGGAGACATCTGCACTGAACCTGTTTGCCAGGATGTTGGCAATGTCTGTGGGATCAGAGTATGTTTAGTCAGTATGCAGTAACTCACAGCATATCAGTTAGTGTTCAGCCAGGTACCTGAATTAACTGAAAAAGGCCTTGTGATTGTCTTACGTGTCTGGTGCAATTGTCCGTTAGAAGCGGGCCTTAGATAAATACATGAGTGATTGTAGCTGTCTGCTAGTACAGATCACAGATGCCTTCCCTGTCTGGGATTGTGCTCTATCATGTAGTAGCTTCCTCCTTTCGTTGTATAGCTTATTAATGGCCAGGGTCTACCAGACAGGTCCCCTGCCATTGGAGGAGAGAGTCCAGTTGTTATTTGGGATAGCACGATCCATGCAGTCCACTAGGTGTCCATAGAATGTGTATGTAAAGGATTCAGCAGTCTGAGCCATATTTACCACTGTGCCAGGGTCTCTGAAGGATACCACCTTGGTTTGGAGAAGTGTGACATTTGCTTTTGAGAAGTTCACCAAGATTACCCAGGATGGGTGTGGGGACGGGATATGGATGTCCAGTGAGATAAATGTATGTTCTGACCTTACCAATGAGGGGTATATCTCAGGTGTGGAACATATAGTCCCCATGTTGGTGATGATCAGGTCCAATATGTTGTCCCCTCTTGTGGGTGTGGTGACCGGTTGTGCCATAGTATATGAGTTTACAAATAGTAGCAACTGTTGTGCGAGGGTGTTGGGGCCTGAGTAGTATCCCCAGTCAATGTGTGGGTATTTTAAGTCACTCAATATAACAGTGTTTGGGGAGACCGTCATATTGTCCAGTGTCCCCAGGAAAGCCGAGTGTGGTTCCTGAGTTTGTGAGGGTGGCCCGTAGCAAGCAACAAACTGAAAGGCAGATTTGCACAATGTTAGTTTCATATGTATGGTCTGTGATGCTTTGTGCAGTGCTACTAACCCGGAGGTATGTGTATCTGTGATGTATATGGATACTCCCCCTATTTGTGTTGGCCATTCCGAGTTTTGTGGTCAGAAAGCATGGTATGAAATATAATCTGGTAGTGCTGGTGTGTATTTGGGAGCCTGAACCAGGTGTCTGTTAGTGCACAGATATCGCTATTCTCCATACTGAGGAGAGTCCTGAGTGGGCACAATTTGAGGGTAACACATCTGGTGTTGAGCAGCATTACCCTTAGTTTCATGTACTCTGTAACATCTATGGAGGTCTTTTGAACCCGCTTAAAAAAGGCACTATGGTGGTATCAAGTGCCTTAGCCAGTATTCGGAAGTCCAAGGGTGACAGGTGCAAGCTGTCCATAGGGAAGCTACGTGGCATGTTGAGCATGTCACCCCAGGCTGACAGACACTGGATCCCCTTTGAATGACACCTATATGTTAGCCAACTGTTAAACATGATCAGTTTGTTGGTATACTGTGACATCATACTTGGTGAGTGTAAGATGCTAACAAGGTCAGGGTCATACTGGCCTGGGCTACATGATCAGTGAGTTCCTGTATGTATCATGTCATGTGGTCCAGGGAGGAATGTCTGAGGTTTTACGCACCAGCATGGACAATGATGGATCCAGTCCTGTACTTGCTTTGGAGTGACCTGAGTACATGTGTTATGTGGCAGATCCTGGCACACGACAGACAGCTCAAAGTGACTATTCTCTTGTTTGGCCTGGTGAGTGGGACATCAGTGTGTCTGACAATAAGTGACACCTATTACAAGAGTATTAGGTGTGTTGTTTAGCCCGAAGGGCAGTGACTGTGTGGCACACTGACATTGTGAACTATGTGATATGTCGGTATTGTAGTGGGGTAGCAATTGTTTGTGTGTCTGCTTTGGAGGTCTCTGCTGCTTAGGTAGAGTTTATTTAGAGCCTCTGAGTATGTTTATCTGTGATAATGTGGTTTGATTGCTGTCGCTATAGGTTTATGTGAGACTGATATGTGGTGTGTGTGGTTACCTTCACCACCTGGTAGACTGTGCCAGTCATGGGTCGAGAGAGCTCAGCCTCCTGTATGTCTATATAGTTGCATCTCTCACATATATCTGAGTTTGTTGGGAGGAGGAGAGGGTTGTCTGTGCACATGAGGCAGATGTGACATTGTGTCAAAATCACAATATTCACCAACTGGACTGGAGAGTACACATGAAACCAACCCCTGGACATGCCAGGATATTATGATGACATACTCCTTAGCCTGATCACAAAGGATCAGTAGGGTGTTAAGTGTGTAAAAGAGTATAACAGGGATTAGTGCTCAGGTTTGTTGGTGTTTTGTAAAGAGTAGCTGAGAAAAAGTATATAGCATGCTGTGTTAATGCGTATCTCTCTAATATTATAACCTAGTTAGGTAGGGGTTTGAATCCTGCAAACGCTGACAGTGTGTGTTTGGGTTTGTGTGTGTGATTTCCTTTGAGAGGAATGCCCTTTTTGGAGACTGGGAAAACACATTAAAAGAGGTACATTCCTCTTTGAAAAGTCTGATGATGTCAGCATCCTACAAATATAGCAGGAGAAGAGAAACCACCCAGTAAAGCATATAGCATGCCGCCGTGTTAATGCGTATCTCTCTAGTATCATAACACAGTTAGGTAGGGGCTTGAATCCTACAAACGCTGACTGTGGGGGGGGGGTGTATATATGTGTGTGATTTCCTTTGAGAGGAGTGCCCTTTTTGGAGACTGGGAAAACACATTAAAAGAGGTACATTCCTCTTTGGAAAGTCTGATGATGTCAGCATCCTACAAATATAGCAGGAGGAAAAAAAAAACACCCAGTAAAGCATATAATGTGCCGTGTTAATGCGTATTTCACTAGTATTATAACATTGTTAGGTAGGGGTTTGAATCCTGCAATTGCTGAGTGTGTGTGTGTGTGTGACACAGTTGGTCAATACAGTGTGGGTTTTGCTTTTACTATGGTATGACATATCATGATTAAAACAGTATGTGCATTGCACACATCAGGTATCTGCATGGCAAATAAATATGTGTACATGTGACCTCAGTCAGTACATAGGAGTGAAGCCTGCATACTACACGAATACATTTGTTTCCTTTGACAGATTGTGCCACTGCTTCGCAGATCGTAGGTCACATATGTATGTATGTGACAAGGCCGGCCACTGTAGTGATCTTTGGCCAAGGTCATCTATGCCACACACACCCATGACAGTTACTATAGAGTAGTGTGAGTGAGGGTACATGCCTGGGGTATATGTCAGACATGTTCATACACAACAATGACTGGAAATAATGGACAGTCATTATAGGTGTACAACAGTCTTGTGGATATGCATTCAGGCCCCTAATGTCTTATGTGATACACTGAGGGACTCCACAATACCTATGGATATGTGGATACCAAGGGACAGATGACATAACATGTGGCTGTATGTACACATTGGTAGCCAACATACATGTTGAGGGCTACCACCTATGTGGTACTGTCAGGATAGTATGTATAGTAAATGTGGATGACTATGCCATAGTCGGCTTACTGCTATAGAGCATGTATCGGACAACAGGTATCTGTCTGTATGATACCCTTGTGTAAGATATGCGTCCCATCCCGGGAATGCATTGTAGGCCAATGCATGCATTTCCCGATGTGGATGGACATATCCCTAGTGTGTTTCCATGTACCTAAGAGGGCTATATACCAAACAGGTGTGGTCCCAAGAATGGGTGGCGGTCAATACTACTGGTTACTGTTATAGTACAGTACCAGAAGGATCCAACTGTTACTGAGTTCCCTACAACTGTGTGTCATTTGTCAGGACATCATCTAATGATTGGTTATAGTCATGCTGTTGAGGTTGTGTATACTACCAGACTGCAAATCATTGACAGATATTAACAGTATCACCCACAGCATAGTGTCAACCCATGTCATACACACATGTGTACCCATGTTAGTACATATCTGTAGTAGAATGCATACTGGCCATCGAAAGATACTATGAGATGTTAACAATGTGTACAACAGGGTATTTCACACGTCCCATGTGTCCACTATGCATGTACATGCAGACAGTGCACACCCACCATGTTCACAGATGTACACCTGAAAATCTGTACTGCACACATCACACATGTACTGTCCACTCACTAACACATGCTGGCAACACTTTACACTTCAGCCAAGTGGCACATGGGTGGACAATACATACTCAGACCTAACACTGGTGTAAACAATGCAACATTGACAAACAGAGCTTTGATGCATAATGCCTGCTCAGATATACCTACAAGGATATCATTACACTTTCCTGTTGACAACTTGCTAATATTGCTACACTGCTATAATGTCACCCTGTGCATCAGCACCATGTTAGCCTATTCCTGCATCAATGTTACATATGACAGGAGGTGGCACAGGTGTCATCATATGCACAGGGTGTGTTGTTGGTTTGCCAGAGCCTGACATTGACCCATCCAGTCGACATGTCTGTGTGTGTGTGTGTGTGTGTGTGTGTGTGTGTGTGTGTGTGTGTGTGTGTGTGTGTGTGTGTGTGTGAGGGACAACAGTACAGCATAGGCCAATGTTGATGTATTGTGTGTGTGTATGTGTGAGCCCTAGTTATTTGGTTAATGTGTGTGTCTGCATGCACATAGCTCCACCATGTGACTGCCATATACGGGAGGTTGTGAGACAGCCACAGACTGTACTTGCTAGGCTGTACAGATGAATGTCTCTGGCCGCGGACATGGTACCTGTGCCTGGCACGGGTGCTATGGACAGTATTGGGTACCAACCCTGACTGGGTACTATCATCAGAGGCAGAGGTATGATGACTGGACCCATGTCCCTGCTGGGACTGGCCAGAGCCATGTGCACATGGTCTACTAGGACAGTCAATGGACAGGCCAGCCCCAGCATTGCTGGGGCTGGTACTGCCACTACGGGAGTGGCTGTGATCTGTGGGCCGTCCGCGACGACTGCCAGCTATTGCTGTTGCTGGCATGCATCCGCGTCAACGTCTCAACCATCCCGCATGATCCTGGCTCATGGAAACCACATTGTGGAGGGGATCTAATGTCTCCCCCCCAATGTCTATCAATGACCTCGGTGTAATTCCAGATGGCACCGGCAAGGTCACAGATGCTGTCATTGATAGTGGTGTAATGGGCCCTCTGCACCCTTAGTCCATGTCTGGTGTACCATTCCATACGTGTCTGTGCCTGCATTACTGCCCGGAACATACTGGAGGTTGTAAGACCTGTGAGGGCACATCTGCCAGGGGCAATACAACCAGCGGTGCTCCCCCGAGAACCCCTGAACATCCGCCTATGTGGTACCATTCCAGGAATCCGGCTATGGCTGCTGTGAGGGGATGCAAGTGCCATGGGTACCACACTCTCCTGGTCAATGCCAACTATATGCTGTCCCTCGGCTAAGGCCATTGGTGATGAGGGATGTATTGGCAGTATGAGTGTGTGCATAGATGGGGTTGAATGCTGTGTACTGTCTATTGGCAGACCAATGACAGACCCTGTCAAACCTTCCTGTGCCAGAATACATGTCTCATCATCTCCACTATTTGTGGCAGTGACTTCAGGTTCCCTGCTGCTTTCAGCCACCCCAAACTCAGCACCTGTGAGAGGAAGACAGGAAACACACTTTACAATCTGTACATGATGTTAGCACACATGCACACATGCAAACATGCACACATGAACACATGCACACATGCACACATGAACACATGAGCACATGCACACATGCACAGATGCACACATGCACACATGAACACATGAACACATGAACACATGCACACATGCACACATGAACACATGCACACATGCACACATGAACACATGCACACATACACACATACACACATGAGCACATACACACATGAACACATGCACACAAATACACTCCTCACTACAGCACATACACACACACACACCAGCAATCCAACACATACTCAATAGTGGGTGAAGGTGGGTGATAGTATCACAAGGCAAACAGTCACCTCGCATGTCTCAGCATGCAGAATATGTGTTGCGCAAGACCATGCAGTGCAAGTGTAGACGTCCCTATTTAATGACAGTATACATGGCTTTGATGCATGTGTGCAGTTGTTCAGTGATTGGCTACACCCTGGAAAACAATGTGTACATGGACACAACATTGTTGTGCAAGTATTATCAGATCTGCAATGTCCTGTGCACCATCACTCACAGGTATACATACCATGGCTGCATGTGTTATCTGTGTGACACATAGATTTCCATGTCTGATTACAGTGTCTGTGTCCACAGCAGATAATAATGGGCACAGGTGTAGCACATGCATGCTATGTACACACACGGGATGAGTGGTGCATGTAGACGTGAAAGGAATCCCAATGCTCAATATGGCCATTGTACAGTGGTTATGGTGAGTGTGGGACATATTGCAGATATGTCAGTGCCAGCCATGACATGACATGCTACACGACTGCAACATTAAACACCACACATACCCAATGTGTGTCATGTGACCTATACACCCAATAGCATTCCAGGACATATATGTGACACTTTGTACAAATGGCGACTGCTGTGAATATTGTGTATACAGGCATATGTAAGCACACACACAACATGCTATGCATATTGTGTATAGGTGCATATGTTTGCACACACACAACATTGAGGTGCAAAGCAATGACTGCTATGTGTAGTACTGTGGTCATTGTAACTGGATGGGGTGTAGTACCATGTGCCATCTTCATCATGCATCTTGTGGTCACTCATGGCTACTAATGTGTGACAGACCACCACCTAGCATGCTGTACCTGAACTGCAGTGCCGTGGCTATGTTCACAATTACACAGCCACTTTGTACATGGGTGTGTGAGGTGCCCAATAGGGAGCATTGCCTAACATGACTGTGTTATATGTTGAAGAGTGTTGCACAGCCCCATGATAGGCCTCTATCCCTGAGGTACATCATGTGTGTGGATGACATGTGGGATACTGAAGTGTGACCTTACAGCGGGCGTGTGGTAACACCATATGTAGCATGTTTTTGTGTACTGCGTATGATAAGTGTGTTATGTTGTGTACAGCTGTAGCAACTATGCCTATCCAATGTGCAGTACGGTGTTGCCACAACTGTGTCTGATGCTCTGTGTATTGCATGTCATTGAGGCAGCTACTAACATTACTGAGCTGTGCAACTTCTTACAGCAAACATGCATGGCATGCATTATGCGTAGGTGTGTTATGTGTACATGGCCTACACCTGACCTATGACATGCACATTTCATTACCAACATTGCAGCTATACCACACTCACCAGTATGGACCATCTGCCCTGTTGTCACACCAGAGGGACCTATGAGAATATGAGAGAGTTTGTCAGTGGCCACAACTGTGGCATTGCTACTGTGGGTATGCTAAACTACAGTAGAACAACAATCAAAAGTCACAGGTGTACAGATAATATTCCAAATATCAGTATTGTACAACACTAGGCAGCACAACTGCTAAACACACAGTACACATCTCACGTAGACATAATCTAACAATACAGTTAACTGTAGTCTACAGATAGGGTATGTTACCTGCTCGCTCCATGTGAACATGCTGGGTGGCTCCAGCCTCTATGACAACACATGTCAGTGGGAGTTGCTGCTGTTGCCCAGGAGCCACCATGCTTAGGAGCAGCTCCTCGACTCTGGTGAGGGGGGGATGAATGGCCACCCCACCACCTGTGGCAAGCTGTTGTCTTTGGATATCAGACATACGCTGCTGGACATGTCTAATTAAATCACAGCAGGTACAGCCTGCTTTTCTAGGTATCTCCACATGTGCATGTGACAGCTTCTGCACCAATTGCTGCCCACCATTCAGTAATTGCATGCAACCTGCTGTATGGTGATTGCAGTACTCACTGTGATTGCAGCCCACTGCTATAAAATGCTAGGTTAGGTAGGCATAGCCCTTTCAGCTTTCCAAGGTGGAGCCCATGCTTGTTTGCTCTGGACACTGTTGTGTCAGTCAGAAGGTTGGTATATGTCTCTTATCTGAAGCTAGGGTTGTAGCCAGTGATATGCATGTTGTACTCAAACCTGAATGTTGCTGCTTCCAGTACACACTTCTCAGTGTAGACATGTACTCACCCCTCCAAATGCTAACACAGGATACATGGGAGTATGTACTTTCTTTCTGAATTAGACAATTAACTGCCATACAAATGTAGTTATTGCACTGTATTCCTGTGGCACATGCAGTGTTTGTGAACTGCTATACTGTAATTATTACGTTACTCACTTCTGAACAGTTTGTGGTTTGTTTGTGTTGACATTAGCACAGGCTGCTCAACACAACTGGACATATTTCAGTACTGCATATGCCTACCTACACCCTTGCTTTTGCCTGAATACACAGGTGTGTTGTACCTTTGGGTAGGGGTGCAGAACTGCAAAGAACATTTTTTTATTATCATGTGAGGTTTATCTTGCTGAACATACAGGGTTGCTGTGTACCTGTTAGTCTATCAAGGCAAGTAGTCTGTCTGCGTAGCGCCCACTTGTGGACATATCCAGATGGTAGCCAGAGGTTAGCCTATTATACTTTGTCTGTGCACCACACCAGTCTTTTCAGCACTGGCACATTGGCATTGTCACAGTTGGTTGCTAGCAGTACATGGCTACATCCTGTGATATTTCTGTGTTGTACTCCTACATAACGGCATGTTTGTGGAACTCCTTCCAAAGCTATTTGCAGAGTGTGTAACAGCAGTAATGCTGATATGCCTGTGTGTTTCTGCCTCTGCCAGGCCTCAGATACTCTCAGGTATATATTTGAACGGCCTCAGAGAAAGGTACATATAAGTGAGATACACCTGCAATATATTACAGACATATTGCAGTTGAGACTTTCTTGGGAATCAGAGCATATGTATAACTACACCTTTTCTGACGTGCAAGCAATGTCTACTCTCACCTATTGACATTATTCATTACGTGTGATTCCACACTTCTCTGCCTAAAGTTAGTACTTTTCAGAGTGATTCAGTGGGGCACAGCTAACATTTGTTTACAAATCAGGGACATCCCTGTAAAGCAGTCACAGTTGGGGAGTCTGGCCTCTGCTCTATTCAACTTTGACAGTGTTTATCCTGGTCTGATACTGTGTGGTGTTTGTAAGGTGCTACTGTAACATTATTCCCTGCTAGGATGGCTGGTTTCCTTTTCACAGTCATGTCATGCAATTCCACAAAAACTGCTGGTAAAGACCCACAGAACAGGATTTGTGTTATGCCATTCCTAATTTCCATTTACATTCCCTCATTGTAATGCATGATATATTTATTTCAGCACCAAGTTATTGTATATCTGCTGTGGCTTAGTGGTAATTCTTGAAGTCTATTGTGTCAATGGTCTGCGGTTCAAGACTGGCAGAGATTTTTTCTTTTGCTGCTGAGCAGAACAAAGACCTTGACATAGAGTGACTAAGGCACATTTAAGCAGTTGTAAGTGGGTTTGCGCTGGTTTGCGTGACACTTAGTGATGCTTAGCTAAGCGCACACATACGCACACTCGCTTAAACCCGCTTACTACCTCTTAAAAGTGCTTACTCCCGCTAACCCCAGCGCTAATCTCTTTTAAAGAAAAGAAAATAGGGAAATAGGAAAGTGGTGAAAAAGGGGGCACAAAGAGGGACAGACAGTAGGTAAACAAGCTCGGGATGTGCAGGACGGGTGTAGGGAAGGTCCATAGCTGCCCATTTCTTTACCAGCAACAGTTGTGCATATGCAATAAATTTGGAGTGAAATTTGAAACCTTCCACCCCTTGGAGAGGGGTGAGGACAACAAAGTACGTTGTACTGCCAATTATAATTATCAGTTTACATGCCCAGTGGACATGTGTGCAAAATGGGCAGCTATGTATGGGGCATAACCTTTTTGTGGGTACAGATTGCCCTTTTTTTTTTTTTTTTTCAGGTGAGAGTGGAAAGTGAGGTAGAGGAAGTAGGTATGTTCGGGGAGGTAGGTTGGGGAGGTAAACAGAGAAGACAGACAAGAAGCATACAGGGGTGGTGTATGACACATGGGGTGGGTGAACACAATTGACGGGGACAGATATTTGGAAATCGCAAGCCCATGAGTCCACAGATGGTAACAGTGGAACTGAGATCCCCACCCATGGGCAGTTACCACTGCACCTTCACAGCCCCGAGGGTGGCTGTGCTGGGGGCTGCGTAGGATGGGCAGGCTCACCCGTGAGATGTGTCACTCTCGCCTTGAGCTGGCATAGGGGATCAGCGACTGAACGCTGGATCTCCCTACTCACCACAGCCCAGACCCTTCGAAGAGTGACAGGTGGCCCTTCTCCGCCCATGCTTGCACGGGAGGGACAAGCCCCATCCCCTGCAGTGCTTCCACCCAAAGGTGGCACAGGACCAATGGAGGAGAGGAGCCCGGGCTGGGCACCAGCCCTGCTGGTGCCAGGTGCACTCGCCAGCTGAGAAGGGACAGGTGGGTCCGCTGGGACCGGCCTCCCATACATTCTGTGACTAGGTGTGTTTAATTACAACATAAACAACAGCATTTCAGATTAGTTGTAATAGCATGCAGTAATATTCCCATTAATCCAACACACCAAGGTTCCAACAGTTGAACAGCAAGCATAACACATGCATATATTGAACGACAGTGGATATTCCAACAGCATGCAGGGATGTTTGGTAGCAACAGGCCACCATGGTTGTGGTGTTTGAACAGGGCACATGCATCAACGTGAATGCAAATATTTATAGAACAATAGGACATATGTCCCAACAATTATTTAAGATTACACATACCCATTGAGGTGTGGAATTGCATGGTTTATGCACATACAGTAGGATGTAGAAAAAAACCTCAATTAACATCTTATAATTACTTTTAGTCTACACTACATTCCTAGGGACTGCAAGTGTATATCCCCTACATGTATTATTACACTTGCCACCATGCATTAGGTTGTGTAATGGGTTTGGCTAGTTCAATATATACCTGACCTATATCTGACATACTAACTGTCCAAGATGCAGATGTTACTGCTACATATTTCTTGATTGCATTTATATTTCTTTATCTACATATCTGGATGTTTTCACATTACATTTTCACTTCAATTTGTACAGAACCCTGCATTTCTTGAAGCACACTCACATTTCTAGGGAACAAATTAACATGCTACTCATTTGCCATATTTACTTATGCATGCCAGCCAGTAAATGACTGTTGAGGACTGTATATATGCTTCACAGCTACTAGCACTTCCATCACCCACTTTAGATGGGACTGCACAACTCTGGGTTGCCAGCACTTTTTAAAACAGTACTATTTGTATAATGCAAGGGTACAACAACATTTCAAACTAAGTGACACAGACACACTCCGGGTTTTAGACCTTTATTAATGACATTACACACTTTTCCACAGGCTCACTTCTTTATTTGTTATAACAGTGCATATGGAAGACATATTCAAGACATATTATACCTTTATTAATAGGTTAGAACACTCTTTTTCAGGCTCACTCACTTATTTTATATGACAGTACCTGCATAGATATTATTCCGGACATATTTTACCTTTCGTAATGGGTTACTACACTCTTTTTCTGGCTCTTTGACTTTTTTATCTGACAGTACATGCAGAGGACTTATTCAGGCCATTTTATGGCTGTATTATTGGACTACAACACTTTCTTTCATGCTCTCTCCCCTATTTTATATAACAATACATGCAGAATAATCACTAACCTGCCTGGTGGTGCAGCCTTAGCAGCCTATCTGCATAGGCTTGCTGATTCGCAGCACGGTCATCTGCAGCTGTAAAGTAAATGAAGGGATATTGAGACATACCTATCTGTTATGCAGAATCAATTATCAATTCTTACGTACTGCATTCCATGGCTACCTACTCAGTTGTGGGGCATCTTGCATCCCAAGGGCCTCCTGTATGCATTGGTTCAGGCGGTCCTGCTTCCATCTCTTCAGGTCCGCATGGTGGTGACGGACCTGCTCACCAGTCCAAGGAATGTCTGTGACACTGGTGAGGTCATGAGCTAACCGGTTCCAAGCCTCTGCCTTGTACTCCGTCCCTTGGAACTGGCCCTGCAGGAGCCTTGACTCATGATGGTGGACAAGGAGCCAAACCATGTATTTCGACTCCTCGATGCCCCAACATTGCGCTTGGAAGCATGTACCTTCTCCACCACCAACCATTCTAACTGCAGATGTGAGCTACAATCAGTTATGGCAAGTATTCCTGCCTATGGGGCTTAAATATGCCGCTTTTCCCTGCACTTTTTTGTGATTGGCCATTTTTGAAAATTCTCGGCTGACTGCAGACCTGCTTAGTAATGGTTAATCTACCATTTCTAAGTATATGTATGTTAACAGTGACTGTTTCTCCTAAACTGTCATGGCTTAGTGGTTCTGTACTTTGATTATGATGCACAGAGTCCTGGATTCGAACCTTGTCATTCATTTTATTTTAATACTGTTCAGACAGGCTAGGGGGGTGTGGCTGCATTTAAGCAACTTTGCTCTACGTTGCTCCATGGTGCCCTTCAGTGCCCTGGTTGGCATGGCGCGCATGTCCGCGCAAACACATTGCATGGTTAAAGCGCTATTTCGCTATGGGCATCTCTATTGCATTGGGTAAAGCACTCTTAAACTTTGGGCAGCTCTATTGCACTGGGTAAAGCGCTATTAAACTATGGGCAACTCTATTGCGCTAGGTAAAGCGCTGCTTAACTGTGGGCAATTATATATCAGAATCCTTTAAAAATATATATTTTGTTCACTGATACATTGGCCATTTCACTGCTTTTTACTAATATTTTAATCATATATGTCAGGTATTATTTCATATACTGATTTAAAACATAAATAAGAAGGGGAGTGGTGGGACTCGAACCGTGAATGTCTCCTCTTTGTGTGAACGCTCTACCATTACGCTATTGCATGTGATTTGCATAAACATTTTTTCTTATGCTCTTCCATGTCGGAATTGCTAACTACAGCTAAGCAATGGGCACACCCGCGCACACACGTGCAAATACGGGCAGCTATTTTGGGATTTAAAAAAAATAAAATTAATGTTTTACTTTTTATAACTGTGATGGGAGTTTACAATGTCAGGGAGTGTGGTGTTGGATGCGAGGACATTTGAGCGGAGTCGCTCTTGTGTGTTTTCATTTTACTTTCCAACCCTTGCAGGGGCGTGGACATTTAGACTGTTCAGCAGTCGGACACGCCCCCTGCTTTCCTACACGGTCTGTGTAAGACTTACGGTTGAGTCAGCGTGCCCTCATGAATATTCAGGGCACTCTGATGTCATACCATTCAACTGCAGCCTCCGAGTAAGACTTATTAAGTCTTACACGGAGGATTCGTGAATCCAGGGGAATGTATCAGTTTGAGCTGAATAACTGTTTTAAGGCATTCTCGACAAAAGTGTATTAACCTCTTACTGGGAGAACTGGCTCATATCAACAAATACAATACACAGGCAATCTTAACTTTATTTGATAAAATGCTGAAGCTTCTGAAGGGTTGATTCTCCATGGAGGTAACAAGGTAAGTCAAGACTGGGGTTAATGTACTACTTGCCATGCTCGTGTTATGGTTTTAGTAAACATTCTTACAATTGTTTTCTGCATATTCATGGAGAAACAAGTCATAGATCTATGGTATTATATTGCTTATAGTTTGCATGCAACATTACAGATACTAAAGTTTAAATATAAGTGCTGGTGCCCCAGCCCTTGTTTATTGTAGAAGAATTATAGTAGCTTAAAGAAAGAAAGCACTCTAAAAACAAAAAAAAAATTCCGTCATACCTTCATAAGCCATGTACTATTACTGCATCAGAATCACTGTAAGTGTATCTTCATAATAATTTATATTGTATAACCCAAAATGTGTACTATATGGACCCTATGATAACATATAGCCTAACATCATAAATGAGATTCTGTTGCCTTCATTTAGTTGTACTGGCAGCAGTGTGAGTCATAATATTTAGATGGTCAGTCAAAGTAGAGTCAATAATTCTTTTCACCTGAATTCCAATGAGCTGTGCCTGCATAACTCTGTAAATGCCAGATATGATCAGTATACATTTTCATCAATACACAAACCAAAAATGCAGGATTGTGTTAAATGCTAAGTGCTGCAGCCCATAAGAAATGCATAGTCTGTTGTTCCCATTCTTCTCCGAGGTGTGAACGTTCTTTGCTGAGCTCATTCACCAAATGCTAACAGGTGTCACTTCAAAGAGCTACATATAGGCAAATGACAGCTGCTATATTTTAATACTGTGTATAGATTTTCTTATTTAGATGGATAAACATAACAGTTAGCAGTCTCTTTATGTAGCATTGCAGATAGCAGGTCTTGTCTATCTTCATCATATAAACATAGCTCCAAACATTGACTCTTTGGAATACTTCTCAACTACCCAGATTTTTGTCTCATTTTTTTTTGTCTATTCCTCAAACAATGTATGATTTTTCTGGAAAATGTATGTGGTCTGAAGTCATTAAACAATAACAGACATTTGAGTTTCTAACTTCACACCTTTCAGAATTACATGCTAACACTAAACTTGTTATTCTAGCAACTTTCTAAGTTTATAAGAACAAACTGTCTGCCCTCATTATGGGCCTTAGATGCACTATTATTTTTGGCTTGGCCCAGATTTATTGAGATAAGAAGTTAAGAGGTATGATTGGAGAAACAATTTACTTTGTTTGTAGGACTTTACTGATCTCAGCTAAGCACACTAGTGACATAATAGTGTGGACAGTGAGTGAACAGTGACTAACAGTGAAGAAGTAAAAGATCCCTGTTGTCTAGTCTGTCTCAAGCAAGCTGAGACAAATTTCTTTCTAAAGCAACATTATATTTTTTACAACTGAAAAATGGTGACTTCCACAGATGATGTGCAGAAGAAAAAGAAGTTGGAGTGGAGAAAGAAAAACTTAAAGGCACTGAAGGGTATCTGAGCACTAAACAACATCTATATTATACTTTATCATAAATAGAAGATGAATTCTGAAATAAAGTTAAGCACATTGGAGAGTATAATTTTCCTTTAATAGGAGAAATGGAATATACACTCATAAGCTTTGTATGTTAATTATTTCCTGTGTGATGGGTATCTTGACTGTTGGCAAACCTTCTGAAAGATATGGCAGATGACTCACCAGAAGACAAGCTCTAATAAACTAAGAACTTATTGAAGACACTGGAATGTCATATAGGAAGTGTTACAACAGTCCAGGGCCTCAGAACCACTGCCACATGATGACATATGACTGTGTACTCTGTAATGTCTTGTGTGAAGTGCTACAACAGTGCAGAGTCCTGGGGCCACTGCTGCATGAGTATATATGGTTGCATACTCTGGAATGTCTTGTGTGAAGGGCTACAACAGTACAAGGTCCTAGGGCCACTGCTGCATGATGACCTATGACTGTGTACTCTGAAATGGCTTGTGTGAAGTGCTACAACAGTCCAGAGTCCTGGGGCCACTGCTGCATGAGTATATATGGTTGCATACTCTGGAATGTCTTGTATGAAGTGCTACAACAGTACGGAGTCCCAGGGCCACTGCTTCATGATGACATATGACTGTATACCCCATAGTGTCTTGTGTGCAATGTTGCAACAGTACAGGGTCCCAGGACCACTGATACATGATGACATATGACTGTGTACCCTGGAATATCATGTGTGAAGTGCTACAATAGTACAAGGTTCTTGGGCTACTACTGCATGATGACATATGGCTGTATACCCTGGAATGTCTTATGTTAAGTGTTAAAACAGCACAAGACACCTAGGGTCACTGCTGCATGAAATAATATGACTTTGCGCCCTAGAATGTCTTATGGAGGTGCTGCAAAAATAGAAGGTCCCAGGGCCACTGGCATATTACAGTCAATGTCTGTTGGTTAGAAGTGAGATTTGTGTTCATGTTCTCAGCATTAAGTCATTTGCATTCTAACAAGGCAAAGATCTCCACCAGGCATGTGTGTTGCCTTGAATCTTTTTTATTGTTTTTAGCATGACGAGTCTGATATGCCAAGCTTTGGAACGCATCTTCATGGACCTAATAAACAAGGATATAAGGAATCTTCAAGCTCTGGATCCCATATAGTTTAGTTTTGTGAAGGGTAGATCATGCCTGCTCAACCTGGTCAACTTCTTTGAGTCAGTCACCAGAGCTGTGGATGAAGGCAAGGTGGTTCATACAGCCTACCTTGATCTGGCCAAGGCCTTTGATACCATTCCCTACTCAGGAATCATAGAAAAACTCATTAGGCTAGGCATCAACCCCTATATCACTAGGTGGGTTGCAAACTGGCTCACAAATAGAACCCATAGTGTGAAAGTAGCTGACTCCGTCAGACTGCTGACCAGTCACAAGTGGAGTCCCACAGGGTACGGTCCTGGGTCCTCTCCTGTTTGGTATCTAATTCTCTGAAGTCCAGGCCAACAAAAAGGGACTCTGGCTGACAATGTTCACAGACAATTGCACGTTGGGAGCTATTATTAACTCCCCAAGTGATGCTGATATCCTGCAGAAAGGCCTCACTGAGACCAACGACTAATGTCAGAACCATGGCCTTAAGCTCAATACCAAAAAATATGTCTTCATCCCCTTTGGGAAAAACTCAGTTCCCATGAATTCCCACATCAGTGGTAGTCAATTGAACACAGAAGGCGTTATAAGAGGTCTGTAAACACAGGTTGACAGCAACCTCTCTTTTGACCAGCACATTGCCATTGTGGACAGAAAGTCCTTCTGTGTGGCACATCTCATTACTAAGGGTTTTGCATCCAGGAAGAAAGAGGTCATTGTCTTCCTCTACTCTTCCCTCATTAGGCCAATCATCAAGTGCAATCCCCCATTTGGTATTTACCTCACTAGACACTGCAGCAACTGGTGAGGCTGCAAAAGTACCACACAAAGATGATCCTAGGTCTTAAACACTTGTCCTATATGGACAAAGCGATCTCTGCTTGACTTACAAAGCCATGTCTGACCCAGCTCTGTTAGAAATGCTACATCTAAAGAAATCCCAGTTCCTTAGCACCACACACTCCAGATACCTCAACCTCATTACCACAATCAACAGAACATGCTGGAGGGACAGGTTCATAACCCGGCAACTGCCCATACTATGGAATAGACTTCCCATACATATCAAACAGAGCACCGCACTGGCCCTCTTCAAGAGAAATCTTGATGAGTGGATGGGAAATAGAAAATTCACCCTGGGATCACTCCAGTGGCTCTACTCGACAGAGGCACTGGGAACAAATGTTGGATGGCACAATACCACAGTAATCCTATGGATGAGGCTTGTAAGGGCTCCAGGCCATTAGCCTAGTACGCATGTACCTATGAACCTATGAACAGGCTATCAAGCAATATTGTAAGGAAAGTATCCTGTCTGGGGACATAAAACTTGAATCTTTGTTCTATGCAGATGATGTTGGACTGCTTGCAGTGCTGTTGCCCAATTGACTTAAATGATTGTGAACCACAGTATTTAGTGGAACAATTCACTGCTGAGTATAAAATGAATGGGATGAAAAGCAGCACTTTCAATTCAAAATTATGGTTCTGTCCCAGAAAAAGATAAGATTGATCTCCCCAGGAAAGGAGGCAGTAGCTACCTCAGATGTAGAAGTGTAAGTTGAGGGTATGTTCAACAATGAGGACAGTGAGTACTGGGGGGTGGGCTCTCCTACAGACTGGCACAATGCCAGCAGCATTGCATGCACTGCTCAGGACTGCTATGTGGAACAGATGAGTAATAGCACAAAGCTCTCTAAATAAAAATGTTCCCACTGTCATCTATGATCCTGAGTGTTGGGTACAGATTGAAAGGATGACATCAAAGATGCAAGCAGCGTAAATTATATTTTGAAGGGTAGCTTACTGTCCTTGATACAATAAGGAGCCCAGCAACTGAAAGAAACTGTCAATACATGAATTGCTTATCCATGCTGAGAAGAGTTGGTTGAAGTAATATGGACACTCTTTGAGGATACCCCTTGGATGCATTCCATGGGAAATGCATCCAGCATAACTCACATGAACTTAAAGGGAAATCATGTCATCATGTCAGCTCTGTGGGACAGCTTCTCCTTTCTACTGCTCCTTTCTACTGCTGCTAACTATGTCAAGGGTTAAAACTGATTTTTATGATCTTTTACAGTAGTAAAGATGCTTGCAATTATATTTCTTTGTTTTCAGACCAGTACTGATGGATCCTGGACTTAACTACTTAGATTCTTGTGTGGAATTGAATGGTTTGTAAAAAATAACTTCTACTCTCTTTGCATGAAAAGCACCATCTTCATATCTCTTCAGTTGTTATCAGTCCTTGTCAAAAAATTCCATCAACTTGCTTTACAAGTTCAGATATAACGGTAAGAATCTAGGAATAATAAATTCATATCAGACCATCGGTCTGTCTCATTCGAAGTTTCTATCCCATCCAACCCCCCCCCCCCCACCACCGCCACAACCAGGCTACCAGGCTACAAAAACTTCTCAAAAGCTGATTACAACCTTCTACGGGAGGGTATCAGTAGCGTCACACCACCGCCCCCCTCAGAGGATGCAGACAACTATGCTGAACAGTATGCCAATGCAGTATACAAGCACCTGTACAACTGCATGGACTCAGCCACACCCAGTAAAAGTAAAACATGCTCCTCAAGGAAACACAAACCTATGTGGTGGACATCCTCACCAGGCTTTACAACAAAAGGAAGAAACTGTTGTCCAAGGGTAAAAGGAACAAATTCTAAATTGGAAAATCTCCCTCCTCAGCCTCAACAAGCAAATTAGATCACTAGTGAAAACCTTTAAAGCCAATTATGAATCGAAACTAGCCTCCAAAACCAATGGTAACCACAAAGCTTTTTTCATTTATGTCAGAAACCTCCATGGCAAAGTCCAGGTTTGTTCCAAATTAGTACTTAACAGTATCACTTACATGGATCCTGTTTACTTAGCCAACCTGCTAGCAGATAGGTTCAGAGCAAACTTCACCCCCCGCCCCCCAAAGGCTCATTCGACATCCCCAATATTTGTCCCACACCTCACATCTCCAAAGATCAAGTGTTAAAGGCCCTATCCAAGGCAAAGAACACAACTTCCATAGGACCTGATAGTATCCCAGGCTGTATTCTGCACCATCTCCAGCAAGAACTAGCTTTGCCATTGAGCACCCTATTCAACCACAGCCTAAGTGCAGTCTTCATTCCAGCAGAGGGGAGAACTGCTATTCTCATCCCCTTGCACAAAGGTGGTGCTACTACTGGCCTTGGAAACTATCGTCCCATTAGCTTGACAAGTCTGATCTGTAAAGCCTTGGAGCATATTATTATGGACCTCATAAACAAGGACATAGGCAATCTCCAAACACTTGGCCTTTCCAGTTCAGATTCGTCAAAGGTAGATTTTGCCTGTTAAACCTGATTGACTTTTTTTGAGACTGTCACCAAGGCCCTGGATGAGGGAAAGTCAGTGCATACACTACCTTGACTTGGCCAAAGACTGATACAATCCTCTGCATCATTGAAAAGCTAACACAACTTGGCATAAATCCCTATCTCATCAGGTGAGTAGCCAACAGGTTCACCGATAGGACTCACAAGGTCAAAATAGGTGCCTCTACCTCAGACATTAGACCTGTCACTAGTGGTGTTCCCCAGGGATCTGTCCTGGGACCCCTACTTCTTGGCATCTAGTTCTCAGAGGTCCAGACAAAGACAAAAGGCCTGTGGCTGACCAAGTTTGCAGATGACTGTAAGTTGGGTGCTGTCATTGACTCCCCAAATAATGTTAACATATTACAAGAGGGTCTCCCAGCAACAAATGACTGGTGCCAAAGTCATGGCCTTAAGTTAAATACAAAAAAAATGTATTATCATACCATTCAGCAAAACACGGCCCCTACTGTTTGCCACATCAATGGCAATCCCTTAAGCACACAACCTGTGGTGAGAGACCTAGGTACACAGGTGGACAACAATCTCACATTCGACCGTCATGTAGCGGCAGTGGTCAGAAAAGCCTTTTACTTGGTTCATCTCATAAGTAAAGGAATTGCATTCAGAAAAAAGGAGGTTACTACCTTTCTGTACTCCTCCCTCATTAGGGCAATAATTAAGTACAATACCCCATTTGGTATGTACCTCTCGAAACACCTGCACCAACTGGAAAGGCCACAGAAATGCCTCACAAAGAGAATCCATGGCATCCAACGCCTGTCCTATGTGGAGAGGCTCAAATCACTATCACTCTACTCAGTATCGTACAAATTGCTCAGAGGTGATCTGTGTCTAACATACAAGGCAATCTCAGACCTGCCCTACTAAAGATGCTCCATATCCATAAGTCTAACTCCTCACATATTACCTGATCAAAAGGCCTAAATCTAATATGTGAAATTAACAAAACCTGCTGGAGAGACAGGTTTGTCTCCCAGAGGCTGTCCTGTCTCTGGAATAGACTCCCCATACATGTCAAACAAAGTACGTCACTGACGCTCTTCAAGCACAACCTTGATGAGTGGATGGGAAACCACAAATTTGTCCCGGGGGTTCCACCCATGTCCCTCACTGACAGGAGTGACAGGTGCTGATTGAGGTTTTTTTTTGGGGGGGGGTAAACTCTTGGCTAGGCATGTAATGGCCCCACGGCCATTAGTCTAGTAACCACCTATGTTCCTATGATCCTATAAGCAAAGGCAACTCTCTTTTACCTGTTACTTTGGCTTAGAACTAGATTTCTTTTCTGAGTAATGCTTTTACTATGATATTAATTTCAGTCACTGTCCTTGTAGGAAGAACTCTATTTTCATTTTCAGGACTCAGTCTAAGATAGTCATCTAAGATTTTTCCCTAAAATTGCTGTTACCATTTATAAAATTACAAAAGGACATTAAGACATGAAATGAAAAGCACACCCATGCCACGTTCCCGCTATGTGAATCTGTCACCAAACCAGACTGTGGTCTTAGATTACCCTTAAAATGGATGCTTGTGTGTGAGGCTCATTATATCCTGGTGTACCACAAATGAGATTTGTCACGTATGTAAGGAAAGAGCATATAGTATAAAGTCCAGTTAGCTTACCTTTATAACAAATACATTATAAAAATGTACTATACAGACAATCAGAAAACAATGTGCAAATATGTATACCAAAAATGCAAATCTTCATGCTACCTGAGTATTAAAGGAAGTGCGGAATGGAAAGTATCCTACAGATAAGAAAAGAAAATATTCTGCTGCAGATACGGAAGTTTCTGGTTTTGCTGTTTTTGTGATTCTTTTCTAGTCTGCATAGAAAAATATGTTAATATGGCTCAGATACACACATATATAAGGTGAAATGTGTCTCTCAGTTTATCACTACTCGACTCTTATGTATTTTCTTTCACTCCAAACATGACAATCTTGTTTTTTTCCTTCCACACATATGTTTATATGATTAAAACCTTGACAATACAACAACGATAAACAAGATGGTCAGTTTAAACACATATACTGCAAGGTATTTCCCTATCTGTTACATAACATTTTCAAAGCATATTTTTAGTCTTAACTTGTTTGATGATCTCTGCTTAAGATATATCTATTTTGACTATAAATTAGGGGCATTTCCTACTTGAATGTATCTACAATATTTTGAGACAGTTTCTGTTTCTTAGGTGTGTCTGGTGTATGGTATTAGAAACCCACTGCCTAAATTCCTATTTTAACCTGTATCAGCTATGAAGAAAAAGCTTACACATAGCATTACTATGCAGACAGACAGTTAGATAGCTATACAGATTAGACAGACAGATGGATAAATAGGATGCACACATACAGACAGATACCAGATAAATACATGAACAGACAATTGCTAGCTTAAGATAACTGCACCTTCAAATTAATGAATCTTTCTTCCTGAGTGTGACAGCTGATTTATTATTATAAAAGCTGACTTTATCACAAATAAACTCAGCAAGCAAAATGTTAACTTGATTTGTAAAATCCCAAATCACCAGCTGTCAGACATGCATGATCAAATCTATCAGGTTGCAATGTTATACGTACTTTTACATTAGATATTAATGCTGCCTTGTGGGCTCTGTCATGGCATAGTGGGACAGATGGTTAAAGCCCTAAATTCATACTGGTTGACCTGGTTTGGATTATCAGCTTGGGTATCTGATTTGTTAACAGGGAGGGATGAGTGTGTCCATCCGGGGTGGGGTGGGGGGCATTCATCTAAACATTCCCTGCTGGGAGGCTGGTCTATAATGGAGAATGAGGATAATGCAGGAAGGGAATCAAGAGGTAGGTCATAAATGAAAAGATTCCCAACATCACAACTCCCCAGGATACCCTTAGGTTCCATGCCTTATAATGGAGATATTGCAGGGGACAAATGCATAATGCTGATATTCTAGGTGATATAGGAAAGTGTGGTAAAACTGCTGATGGACAGGGCATTTGGGTAAGCCAGAAATAATGAAACTGAAGGGAAAACACAAACAGCATTAATGTTGTTTTGGAACTAAACGTCTGCTATTGCTCACAAGCTGTTCTCCTTGTCATATTTAGTTAGACACCAAAGACAATAATGTGTCTCCTAAGCACGTGTATATATTACACTTTTATCAATACTGTGGTGAATTATATGTGAACAGAAGGTTCAGCTTCAGCTACATTTTTAAGGTAAATGAACGCTCCTGGAGACTGCTAATAGTAAGAAAGATAATACAACTGCCAAACCTAACAACCATACACTTGCACAGAGAGTTTCTTTATACTGGCCTGGATCCATACATTTTTGTATGAATCTCATTGCATTTTGTTTTCTGCTACATTGACAATCATAATAATGCCATTGATTCCACTTCCTTTTGTTAAACTGAAGCTTACAGGGAGGGCAACAGTTAGTTCAGGGCACACTATAATTACTTTCAGAATTCAGCTATGATGGTGACTGAAACAATTACCTGTCTCTAAGTATAGCTCCCAGTTTCACTTGGCAAAGCAAAACATTCGTGTCACGAAACTCTAAATAATGGTGTAGTAATGACAACAGGATTGCATGTTTCTGCCATTCATAATTCAATAACAACAGAATACAGTGAGTGTAAAAAAAAATATCATGTTTCCATTAACTGGCAGAAGAGCATCATATTGTTTTCTGCTAATACTCAATTGGGGAGAGAGGCCTTATTTTGCTTCTGAATCTCAACCTTAGTACATGGATGTTTTTTTGTGGCAAAAGAGTAGGTTTTCCATTAGCTGATGTGAGCATCAAAGTTACTGATATTTGTCTACTTCCAAAAATGTACCTAAATGACTATCATATTATTCTGTCGAATTTCTAACCAAATAATAACTCTGTTTCATCAATGCCTTTCATATGGAGCCCTTGTTGCTTATAAAGTTTGGCTTCAGTCTGAAGCTGACAATAACAATAACTTATGGTGTCATCTGCGATAATGACTTCTATATAATGTTCACGTTTCTACTTATTTTTTTGATGCTTAGGTGTTAAATCAGTGATACTCAAAGAGACACACACACGCACACACACACGCACACGCACAAGCACGCATATGCACACACAGACACATACCGACAAAACAATTTGCAGGATACTATAACATTTCATTGTGATGGAAGCAACAATTAAATCAAACTGTGACATTTTTCTTTCATTTTTTTCATTCATTCATCATTTGAATCCTAAGTAAAGCAGAAGCATTTGTTATCATTTATCTCTTTTATGAGATAATTGGACTATGTGAAGCAGTAGTAATATTTAATTAAGATTTTTGCAAAACTTTGCTAAGTTAATGTGTAAAAATTAGCACTGTAAGTTTAAAAATCTTCTGGGACGTGCATAGATTTTTTTCAATGAAGCACTGAGCTCTGTTTCATAAATTAAGTTATATCAATAGTAGATGTATCAGCTAAAGCTATTATATCAAGGTTTATTTACAGAAATAAACAAAGAGAGAGAGAGAGACATCAGAAGCTGTAGTGTGGATATTGTTGTTTGCAATTACATTGTCTTCAGCTAAGAACTTAGGAGCTGCTTCATTAGTTAGTTGTAGAAGTGAGGCAAAAAGAGATACTTAAATTGTTTAGAAACAAACTAAAAGAACAATTATTTAAAGCAATCTAATGCTCTTGCTTCCATGACAATGGCCAGTCCCTGCAGTTCATGCTGTACTATCTTTCATATAGGTATACTTTAGGAAATGATTACTGTCTGAATGGTTAATTGTCAATGCTGTATAATATCAATTGTTATTATAACAGTAAATAATATACAAATGCATTGTTTCTGCTTTGTCGCCGTGCTATTGACATCTCTGTATGTTCTTTATTCTATGTGTAATGTTCTGTTTATCTTGTACCATGGTGCCTAAGTTATAGATGAATAGAGTGCATTGAGCAGTCTATTGATCCAGTTATCAAACCAAAATAACTAACGTTGTTCCATTGTATGAAATGTGCTTTTACCATAATGCAATATGCATTTTGCAATAGGTCTACTTTTTCCACATTTGGGCCCTCTCTGAAAAACTAATATTTTCTCATTATCTTGTTAATATTATATATGAGAAACACCTTAGCTGGCATGTCATTATTTAATTTTGTGTTTTTATATCCTAGTATCACTGTTGTTTTTTTACTTTATTAATGATCCTATTTATTCAGTAATCTCAATATTCTTCAGTAAGTAGTTATGAATGCACAGTACTTAAATCTTATATTATCAGTAAGTACATGACAGTTTAAATGGATATGTCTACAGGTGGTGGAAGGGAAATTTATGGAGTGTCAATAGGTCAAGTAAAATATTGGAGAAACAGAACACCAATCATTGTTTTTCATATTAGATCCCTGCCAGTGCAATGTCACCTCCAGTGATTCAATTCTATTGGTAGAATTCTTCAAAATGGTGTAACTTAGCAGTTGGTATAAATAACTTTGGAGGGTAGTGTGTGCAGGGTGGCGTCCTCCACTGAAACAAAAACACTTACTCCTAACTTCATCTTTCAGAGTTTCAAGCATTAGCTTTAAACATTTCTAATGTTCAAGGTCTTATTTTTTGGTGTTTCATAACAAAACGATCTGAATGTTGATAGTCCACAAAACTTAAACCATACAAGCTTTTTAAAAATGTTATACTTTTATGGTATATCATTATTATGACATGTTATATGTTTTATGTTTAGTATTGTATAATATGCACATGCAAGCCACATGAAAAAATCATTAATATATACTATTCTAGATATTTCTGTTCAGTCACACCATTTCCTCTCTTTTTGTATTCAGGATGCATACTATTTAATGTGTTGTATCATTTTGTTGTGTGAATAAATGGCTGATTTAGGAAGAATAAGTTTGTCCATAACAGAATATTGTAATAACACAAAACAAGATGTGATAGATGTTGAAGGAAAACTTTAATCTGTTGTCTAAACTGTAAGGCAGGCAGCTTTTAATCCCCTAATGTCTGTTTTTTTTATCCTGCATTAAGGAGGGCTTGCAGTTACCATACCAGCTAATTAATTAGTTAACTAAGAAACAGGCTAGCTAACAATCCTTGCTTTAATTAATTAAAAATGTAATTCGATTTTGAGACAGTTAAAAAAACATATTGAACGTTTTCCTGTTGTAAATAATAGTTGATCTACTTGAAAAATCAAGTACTTATTTAGAAATTAATATTTTCTTGACTAGACCTGAAGTTCTGGGCATATTATCTTACCACATCAGGGCTAGCCACTTTGAGATGTAAACATTGGCTCTATCTAGTCACATTGAATGATGCTGATGGCCATATTTCAAACCTGTAAAAAGGGGCTGAAGATAACAACAATGACAGCGACATACCTTTATTCCCGCAGACATTCTCCCATGCCCCCCTACCCACACTCATAAGCAGAAAACCAAAAGTGGCAGTAATAGGACCAAGGGCTACTGCAAAATTACGTGAATCTGTACTTCCCACAATTCGAGCAAATGGGAAGTATTATGAAGACAACAAACTCTATATAATAAATACTAAGAGTTGCGCCACAGGAGTAGAATGTAAACATATGAGAATCTACAATCTGAAGGCAGGTAAGAAGACCAAAGTAACACAGAAAGTGAAGTGCTGTGCATTGCTGTCTGCATCTAAAAAGAGGGGAGAAGCAATGCAAGCTAAAAACTATAGTATATTTCCAAATGTCCTATATTATATGAACAGTACTAGAAGCATTGCTGTCTGTTTCCTACATTTCTTGTGCTCAGTACACTTTTTTATTGTACTTTTGCAATTATGTGTTTAAAAAGATGACTGCAGTCTGTAAACACTCAACACATCTTCTCAATGTCATTTTCTGAAAACTTGGAAATGTTCTTTGTAGAGTATGTGGGTATTGGGCACCTTACATTGCCATCTTCATCCATGTTAGTGCAGATTGGCTAAGAATAATTATCTCCTCTGCTCCTATCTTTTTGTGAAATTTTAGTCATCAAAGTATATGTTATACAATTTTAGGCTATGAGACAAAAGAACAACCCCCCCCGGCCCTTGCTTCATGCTGCAAACATTCACAGTACACCCATATTTGTTACTATCTCACATTCCCATGTCATTAAAAGCAGCTATATACTGACCATAAAACTGTGCTACAAGACATACACTGGAGACCTTTCTGGTAATATGCTAACACAGTTCAGCATTCCACATCTGATCACATTATGCCACTCATTCATGTCTTCTGAAGTTGGTATATAAATTAAGAAAGAAGCATTGCCTGTCCACTCATAGTGAATGTATGGTAGCAGACCTTTACTGTTAAGTGTTCAGTGAATGTCTGCTAGCATGCACAGGAAGGTATTATCAATATCTGAATCACATATTTAGGGCTTCTCAGCACATACCTTGCAGAGAAATGCTGCATTACTCTATGATTATGTCATTGCATACATAATCACAAGCAGAAAACCAGAAGTGGCAGTAATAGGACCAGGGGCTACTGCAAAATTATGTGAAACAAGCAAGGCTGATTACTGATATTTTGGCCTTATCCTGTGTTCCATCCAAACCACCAGTGACCGTCTGTGCAAACTACCCTTGTTCTTCACATGCCTGTGTGGCTTCTCTCTGGGTACTACAGTTTACTCCTGCCTTCACAAAACATGCTGGTTGACTGGCAACTCTTACTTTGTACACATGCATTGTTTTCACCCTTGGCCTTGTGACCTCATTCACTGTTGAATAAAGGTCAACAAAGGATCAGTTGAAGTATTTGTTTAACCAGCAAATGTAAATTATGAAGTTGTAAATTTAACTTGGTTTGCCATCTTAATAAATGGTTTTAGTGTAGAAAAGAAGGCACTTTTATATTGTTCTAATTTTTGCATTTCACTATGGCATCATAGATCTGCATATAAAGAACTAAAGATTAAGTTATATTATAAAAATCGTAACTCTATAGTCACTTTATTTTAGCATTTTAAACTTTATTTTCTTAATTTATATCCTCAGCTTTTTATTACACTGGTGTGTGCTCAGTAGTCCAGTTTTCCAGGAAAGATACAGTTGTCTAGCTGTACTGATATAATACACACAATAAATAAGAATTAAAGAGTATTTACATTTGATCTTTTTGTAGTCAAATCTTGTCAATAATTTATTATTTTATTTCTCTTTTTCAGAATGTTTTAAGAATATTTAGCTGCTTAAGTACTGGTCCTCACTACAATGATGCAGTAGATCATTTTTTTTTATTCTTTGCTAACTTTGTTCCCTGTTCCTGACTCTGTCCATGCACACTTTTATGACATCATTGTTCTGCATGGGTATGCTGTAGCACTTTTAATCCATACCTGTGATAGTTACAGTATTAGTATAACTATTTCTAAAAATATTCTGCCTTCTATGTCCTTTAAGTTCATCATCATCATTAGTGTATCTGTCAGCAAGCTGTGTTGAGCTGTTAACATCTAGCCACATACTTTTGCACTCTGTCATACCTTCAGATCAAATGTCCTGCTACTATATCTGTTCTGTTTAGTAGATGTTGTTATATTTTTCAGGTTAAAAATAATCAAAGCAGCCATTCAGAGCCTGGACATGTTTGTTTGATGGAAAGTCCCATCACTTTCTAATGTCTTTAATAGATTTTCTTATATTTTCAGGCTAAAAATAATCCAAGCAGCCATTCAAAGCCTGGACATGTTTCTTAGGTGGAAAGTCCCATCACTTTTTGATCTCTTTAGCAGATGTTTTTATATTTCCAGGTTAAAAATAGTCCAAGCAACCATTCACAGCCTGGACATGTTTGCTTGAAGGAAAGTCCATTCACATTTTGTTTTGTTTGTTTTTTTCTTTTTTAAGGCAGTTCATACATGACACATCAGTCTGAAATTGGTCTGAAATAGTATAGTCAGGATGAGCTTCCTTGTCATTCCTTTTAACGAAACGTCATATTTACTGTATATCCCATTTTACTGAAATGTGGTGTCAATTTTTAATATGTTGTTGCTGTAATATACAACTTTCAGGGGCTTGCTAAGCAAGAATAACTTCACTGATGTCTTAAATTACAAAAAATGTTTCCTGCTATGAGCAATGCATCTCAGGTGTATCAGGAAGTCTATTGCAAACACTATAATCACCAAACTTGGTTCACATGGGGTAGCTAGTCATCAAATGATGCTGTAAAGAAGCACTGTAGACTCTCTATGGCCACCACAGCTGTTAGCTGCTGATTCTGAGAATGTAAATGGTTAGAAAGATGACTTTGTTGTGCACCATTATAACCTAAAATACCAGCTTGCTAATACCAAGATGGTATGCGTCAATATGTATAAGGCTACAGGACACTTGTTTTTATCTGAGTGTGATATTTTAAGCAGCACTACATAGCAGACCATTAAGCATATTTCTTTGCCTACAACCTGTAGACAATTATAAATGTTAACAGAAACTGCAAAAGAACTACTGTCATTTTCAATTCCATTCTCTTTAGTATCCTATGTCAGTCAATTTAGACTGTAAATGTAAAAACCAACAAAGTTGCTAAAAAGTCAGAAAATGTTTATTTTAATTAGTTGGTGCAACTCAACTTAAAAATGAGAAGCTGTGAGTGAAAAAAAAAAACATTTGAAAAGAACTGTATAATATGGTAAAGCTAAAAAAGCCAAACTACCCAGCAATACATGAAAAAATTGCAGAGATGAAATATTAATCTTTCTACTAATGCCTATATATTCATGTGAAATAAAGTATGACATTTTAAATTTTTTTCAAGAGACCAACTATTGTACATAAAGCTGTAGCGTCTTAAAAGAAAACTCAAATATCAAGTAAAGAGAAGTGGTTGTTGTGTCTTTCGGCTTTCTCCCGGTTAGGGGTCACCACAGCAGAACTCCGGTCCGCTAATGATTGGCAGTTGATTTTTATGTGCTGAGTTGCCAGCCCTAACGCACAACCTTCAATGAAGGTACGCCCATTCATGCATGTCTCCACGCAGAAAACACTCTAGCTGAGAGTCGAACCAGTCAGTGTCTTACTGTGAGGCAATAACGCTACTGCAGCACCACTACCGCAGATCAACTAAAACAGAAGTACAAATGTATATTCAATGCATAGAAAATACACTATGAACATATTCTTTGAGATTCACAGCCACAAATATATTAATAGCCATTAATAATAGGTAACTTTTGAGCTCAAATCAGAGGATCTCAGTGAAAAAGGCTGCTTTCTATTTTATTTTATAATTTTTTTTTTTTTTTTTGCAGGGGGGTTCTTCTACTGCTGATCTTCCATTACTTCTCCCCAGATAACCTATTATTTCTTTCATAAAGCATTTCTCCCCAGGTTTCCGCTGAAGAATGGCCTTTTTCCAAGTCAGACTTTCCCTGTAAATAAATGTTAAATAAATAAAGTAAAAAAAATAAAAGGTAAGAACAAGGTTTGGTGACACCATATAGTGGCCAGGAGATAATTTCTTCATTTATCCAGAGGGAATACTAACTCAGAAAGGTAATGGCCTGCTCACCTTGAGACAAACTTGCACTGATGTCCTTTGCATATCCTATATTGCTACATTATATGGAACTGCTGAACATTCACTTGTTCCTGCTACCCTCTCCTGCTCCATCTTCATAATGCATACTAAAGCAATTTCAAATAGTTATCTGATACCTTAAGAAATAGATTAAAAACTGCCTCAGAACTAGAGTAGAAAACCATCTGTGAAACACCCGATTTATAAAATCCACATGAACTACAAAAGACACATAAATACAGAAGCCAAGCAAACAAAGCAATTGGCACATCGCAATGAAGGGAATAATTAACAGCAATTAAAATAAAAGGGTAGTAAATTAATAAATTAAATATGTGAGGAACTTGATTCTTTGACTCTTTTTCTTGCTCTTATTTAACATAAGAGACATCATTTCCTACACTATCTTACTGACAATACTACAATATCTACACCCTAATGCCCTTCATCGTTAAATTAGACTGCTCATCCTTTAGCATTTTAGGCTTCTTTTCCTGGGCATCTAGCTAAATGTTTCTCCATACCTGGGATAACATACAGGTTATACAGTCATATATTTTCTTTTTGATTTAACAATCAAATAATCTAGGGAAAAAGCTTAATATGCCACTCTTCCTTATAAGACCCTTTAACCACCCTATTTCTCAAAGTCATGTATAAGTATTTCCCATACATACACCACTTTTTATCACTAGATGTCATCATTTATATTACTTTCCAATATTTTTTTGTTGACTTGTTTCTATTTGCCATGTCATTTTAGTCATGGATACAGCACTCCCTAACCTCCACCGAAATAAATCTTCCATTATGTGGGTTGTGGCTGAAAAGAGTCTCTGGACCAGTACACCTACCTGATTTCCAAATAATAAATAAATAAATAAATAAATAAATCAGCAAAAGCACAGTCTTGCCCATTAAACTACACTATGGCAATTTAGTGTTGAAAATGGCATCTTACCTTCCCAACTCATTCCTTTCTTTTGTATTTCTTTGATTACCACTTGTATCTTTCATGTTACTCATTCTATAAATCAATATCCAAATCTTTTGTCATCCTATTCTCGTGCACAAATGATATATTTGAGCATTCTATATACAATACTATCTCACTGACTACACAATCCCCTGAGCAGCGTTCCTTTTAATACAAATCACCCGGTCATACTTTCTTTTTGCAATCTGCATGCTCAGATTGCATTAACACACTTCACCAGTGTGTATCATGCCTCGGTTTCATACCATCTCATCCACTCATCAGCATAACTAACTGTGCATGATGTGGGGGAGGGACTATCAGTATTTTATCACTAATATTTCTTCAAATCCATTATTGTTGTCTTGTCTAGTATCTACAGTACACTAAGCACTAAAACTTGTATATCTTACATTCCCTACATTCTACTTGCAAACATAACACACCATCAGACGCATAATGTGCCTGTCAGGACTAAGCAAACACCTCCTGTCAATGCAAGCTAATGTCCTAATTAACCTGAACCCTAACTCAATCCGCTGCATGTTTATTATCATTTAATCCTCATCTCCATGCTTCTCTATTATCACATCACTAGCCAGCTTTCATCCTTCTTATGTAAGCATACGTGAAGCAATTGAACTGCATGTATCTCTTGGTAATTTATCTCCTTCACTGTTTAACTAACCCATAGTTGTGAGATCATAAGTAACTGAAAGTACTAGAGTTGTACAAACTCATCTATGCATACAATTGTTTATTTAAGTTCAATAAACTACTCAGAATTTCCTCAGTGTCATGTTTTTAACACTACCTTTCCATAAGCGTAATGCATTTTGTAACAGTCATTCAGAAGCCTTTATGCATCTTCTAATAACATGCAGCATAATAATAGTTATGGAAGTACAATCATCTTGAACATTGTACCATTATATGAATAATGGTTCATTGTATCTTACAATACCCAATTAAGTCCAAATGATCTCTCCTTTATAGTAGTATTTATATTAATGCTAAACTACAAAAAAATGCTCTGTTCGGTAACAGTGATCCACATGCAGGAATGTTAACAACAGAGTCCTTTATTGCCCAGAAAATGTTCATAAATGCTAAAACCAACAGCATTTTCATCCCAGCATTAGGGCTTTATCAGATACTGAACCAATCTCCCACTCTTATTTTAGAATCAAATAGTAATGGCATCATATATTTCAATTAAACAATTAACAAACCAGCCATCAATTTTAAAGATACAATCACTAAAAAATCTAAAACAGCATTCAGTCATCCATAAACATCCTGTCAGAAATACTTGCTATAAAAGTGAACTAATAAAACCTTGGATGTAGAAAGTGTGCCTTGAATAAAAAAATAATACTCCCATCTAATTGTATTTATTTAACAGCCTATCTCACTTATATCAAAAACTTCTCAAAATAGAATGATAACAACCCAATGCATGTGTGTGTGTGTGTGTGTATGTGTGTGCATGCATTTGCATGTGTGTGTGTGTGTGTGTGTGCATGCATTTGCATGTGTGTGTGTGTGTGTGTGTGTGTGTGTGTGTGTGTGTGTGTGTGTGTGTGTGTGTGTGTGTGTGTGTGCATGTTTTCATAAGAAGGCATGCAATCCTTTCACAGAATGCCTTTAGCACCACCATAACCCTTAGACAGGCACATCTGTGATGCAGGTGTGAAGACATACCATGCAATGCATGTATTATTATATTCTTTGAAAACTGTTGTCACTTTCAGTGGTATATCACAGGGTGCTGGAAGGGAGTTTAGATTGTCGCATATCAGCAATGTCACATACAATGATGTATATCTTCTTCCTTTTATAGGTACTACTGTTATGGTGTCCTCCTCCCAGAGATACGGCATGCCTCATGTGAGTGCTGCATCACCATTTAGACTCTCTTCAGCACCATGAGTCTTCAAGAATGAGTATAGGTGTGATGATGGCTGCTGTGTAGCTGGAGGGAATTAAAGCCTTCCATTCCTGTCTGACAGACTTCTTGTTGCCACTAACAGACAAATTCTGACGCAGACCAGGCTAGCAACCTTGCAGACCTTAAAAATTCTAGAGATAACACTAAATTGGAAAAAAAAATTAATAAAAGTGCAACCTTTTCCAACACAAATTTAGTATTTCGAGTGTTCATTAAATCTGAGCATTTGTCAGGTATCTTTACCTTCTCCCAGATAAAACCCAAGAACTATTCCAAATTACTATTGTCCTTTAATGTTCAGTAATCCTAGTGGTCCTGGTGGACAAAATCCTGGGCTTCGTGTCAGTGTCAGTTCTCTTGATACCTTTTGCTATACTTTATACGAGTGTTTCTAAAGGTAACTTTAATAACACAGTGTAACTAAAATAAGGATCCTACAGACTCATGAGAGACGAAATGCTTGGTAAATCAGTTATGCTAAAGACTCCTGAACCCCCGCAAGTGGCGCTTCAGTTGAAAGAAAGTCCACTATCTATTTCACTGTTAAATGAGAAAAAAAATCATACATGCTTTATATTACCTGCCATAACAAAGTACAAACATTTTTTCACTAAGTATAGAAAAGGATCATCTGCATAGATCTGCCTTAATATGACCTGAGCTTTTCTGTCTTCCTTACACTTTCATTCTGATATTGCTAGTCAACCCCATGGTGGTGCAACGGTTAGCATTGCTGCCTCCCAGCAAGAGGTTCTCCGGTTCGATCCTTGGCTGTGGAGTCTGCATGTCCTCCCTGTGGTTGTGTGGGTTACATGCTATAGGTGGATTGGACACTCTGAACTGGCCCTAGGTGTGAGTGTGTGTGTGTGTGTGTGTGTGTGCGTCCCTTCTGTGGAAGGTTGGGCGCCAGGCTGGCAACCTGACACCGTAAAACTCCACTGCCAGAGAGGACAGGTGATCCACTGTGGTGACCCCTAACTGGGAAAAGCCAGAAGAAGAAGATTGCTAGTCAAACCCACCTCGGTGCAGGTAACTCTCATTATGATTGCTCTCTTTGGAACCAGAGAGATGTGATTTCTGAATTTGTGATCATATGCCATCATGCTTTCTAAGGTAGTGTTTCAGTTTAAACAGCTGCTGTCTTACTCCTGAAGAATGAGGCATCAAACTCTTTACAGACTACACCTATACACTTGTTATCTGCAGTTCCACATACAGCTAGAAAAGTTAATGTTTGAGAGGATAGTGTTACTTTAATCATTCACTCAAAAAGCTTAGGCTAACAAAATGAATAGAATTACAATTCAAGCGAGATTTCTGAACTCTGTATTCATTCTTTCCCTCATATTTCTAAACTATTTCTTCAAACACTTCAGTTCTCTGTTTGATAGTACCTTTAATTATATTTGCATGTGTTTTTTTTTTCCATTTCTAGCTTTCAGATAGATTTGTGGGATTTATCTTTGGCAGCATTTGACGTATGTGAGACATTTGTTACTAGAACCTTCCTTTTACCCTTATCAGGCATCCTTTAATAGAAAGGGACATTTTCCAGCAGGCTCAGCGGATCTAGATTTTGTCTTGGAATGGTTTGTGTTCTTATTAGTGGCATCGTTGAGGTATATTCTAGACCCACAAGAACTTCCTTTAGTTTCACCTTATCTTGTTTTCTATAAAGATAGAAACTCCTTATATGGTAAATCTATCTTTAATCTATCTTTACTCCTATGGTTGTCACCGTTCTTGTTTTCAATAAATATGGAATTTCCTTAAGTAGTAATCCTTCCTTCACTGCTAAGATGGTTATAAAGTTAAACCTTAACAATTTGATTGTTATATCTTTGTATCATTTGTCAAAAGCAGAGAGGACAAGAATTTGACAGTGTCTGTCTGTTTCATTAGCTTCTCATTTGCATTGTGTTTTTTACAGCAAGCTGATAAAACCATTCATCAGTCACTGAAAGATAGCTCTGCTGGGGAAGTAACTACCCCAGCAGCCTTCCTCTGAAATGCCTTTACTAATGATTTACATATGGTTGCTGCTGGGCTTCCTGTAAAATAGCTTTTCAAAACAGTTCAGTCAAGATTCGATCATCTGAGCTTGAACCTAATTTGAGTTTATTGTTATGAAAATGTATGTTCCCATAGTTCCTTCCACTGAAAAAGTCTATGATGCTACAGATTAGCTCTGGACTGTGTACTGTCCAATTCTAACATTATGTGTAAAACAGTGTCAGAAAGAATCCATTCTGTCTGTAGTCCAAATGCCTTTCTCCCTCCATTCCCTTATATCATTACCATTCTGCCTGTACTAGAGCTTCCATTACCATTTGTTCAGGGGATTGGCTTGCTAGATGAGGGCAGTAAGAAATAAATGGAAGCTTCCAGAAATGAGTCAGCATTTAATAGGAGTGACTGGTTTGGCTCAAAGCTGGGAATGCATCCTAGTAGGTTTTATTTGTCAAGTAAAACAATGCAGCAGGAGCCAATCCTATCTGTCTAACAAACCCAGCATTACAGTGTGTATAAAAAAACAAACCTTCATCTAGAGTGTACTCTCACAGATCACTAGGACAGCTGCGGTTTTCTTATAATCTTATACTGTACCTGTACAATGCACAAGCAGAATTCCTTAAGACTACATAAATGTCACATTGTGTAAATCAAGGTACTGTATGCTCAGTCTGTTTTTTTTTCTGAACATAAAATAATATGTCTTGTGTTTACAATACTGCATTGCCTTACATGAATTGGTGAAAGTGTGGGCAGCACTCTCATGAACTCTCACGTGAAATGTATATGAATGGTCACGTGTTTTTTAAGATGTAGCAGTAGTAAGGTAAATAGTCAGTACTAATAAACAGCTATTTCACTATGATGCAGTTATTTCATGTTCTAGCTGTAAAGCTTTAATAAATACTTTCTCCCACATCTGAAGTACTGCCATATAGCACTACAGGTACTGCTAAGTGGGAAAGTACATTTGTCTGAGTAAACATACAATGAAAGTAGATATTTGAATGATCACTGCTGCGGTAGCCATAGCTAGATTGGTTATATCATTCTAAGGATGTAAAAGCTGGCCAGCTTCCAAAGGGTCAAAGCACCTCCCACATGTCCAAACTGTCAGGCAGCTTGAACAGAGCTGACTAAAAGGCATGTTCGGGTGTGAAGCTCTTCAGAGCTTTCTATCCAAAAGAGAGAGGGAGGTTGAGCTCCGAAAGGACAATGTTAGGAGCAACAGAAAATAAATGTCTACACCCTGGCATAAAAATACACCAAAAAACAAGGGGTATGGAGGGGGGGAGCAGCTACTGCAGCAGTGATCATTTGAACATCTGTTACAGTAAGTTTACTTGCACAGCTGTACTATGTTCATCATATTGATCACTGCTGCACTAGCCTTAGCTATATGGGTACACTACACCCGCTAGGTACACTTGAGAGGTGGAAGGAGAAGAGTCCGAGGGACCCCTAGTCCTAGAAAAGCCTGATCTGGACCTAGAGAAGAAATCAAGCTTATAGTGCTTTGTAAAAGTAGATACAGAGGATGAAGTAGCAGCTTCTAGAATACATCTAGACAGGGGCGGCCCGTGCTATCGGACTGCCAGACTGCAGCCCTCTCAAACCAAAAAGAACTCAAAAAAATAAAAAAAAAAAGTTTTAAATTTCGCGGACTACGCGCATGCGCAGTAGACCAGAGTACTGGTCTACTGTATGCGCATGCTCACGGCAGTCCGGCAGGACTGATAGGGAAACGCAAGGAGACATCTGTGCCCTTTAAAGTGCACAGACACGCTGGGATTATACTGCGTGGCCGGACTGCAACATGAGCAGCAGGAATGGGAGCTGCAGTCTCATCGGGAAAGGGTTTGGATGCGATCTACTCTCGCAAGTCGTTGGAGTATTGCATGGGAAGGGGTTTAACGTTGGAGGACAGGTAAGTGTTGAATATATGGGGGTGTGTGTGTGTGTGTGTGTGTGAAAATGCCCCAGGTGCTCATGGTGGTGTGGTAGGGAATACCTCAGGCTTGAACCCTGTACCCTGTATGCAGGTGTTAAAGACTTGAGTTCCCTACCCACCTCCATTTGTAAAACAATTGCGGATTTTTGCCTCATATTTTATCTGATCTGTTCCTCATAATATCTATGGTTTGTAAATTTTGCAATGCTTGATATTTGATGGTGAAGTAGTAGCATTGTTGCCTCACAGCTGCAGGTTCTCAGGTTTGATTCTTGGCTGGGGTTCCTTCTTTGTGGGGTCTGTATCTTCTCCCTGTGTTTGTGTGGGGTTTGCTTTTATTTGATGGCGCACTGGTAGCATTGTTGCCTCACAGCTGCAGGTTTTCAGGTTTGATTCTTGGCTGGGGTTCCTTCTTTGTGGGGTCTGTAGCTTCTTTCTGTGTTTGTGTGGGTTTGCGTTTGTGTCCTCCCATGTTACAAAGACATGTCTGCATTATTTTTTTCCTGGGCCTCTGCTGAAAATTGTTTTTTTGTTCCAAGTCAGACTGTCCTGATTAACAAATGTTAAATAAAATTGACAGGCATTTGAATTTCAGACTTCAGGTTTCTGAATGTTTAATTTCTTACATATTTGATGGTGCAGTGGCAGTATTGTTGCTTCAGAGTCACAGCTATAGGATTTGTGGTTTGATTCTTGGCTGGGGTGCCTTCTTTGTGGAGTCTGCATCTTATCTCGGTGTTTGTGTGGATTTGCTCTGGTGTCCTGCCATTTTACAAAGATGTGTCTACAGTATTTCTCCCTGGGCCTCTGCTGAAAATTGTTTTTGTTCCATCACAAGTAAAATTGACAGGCATTTGAATTTCAGACTTCATAGTCTTCAGAAAATACATAGTAAAACAACTTTTTATTCTAGCAATAAATATATAGTAACACAACCTTTTATTATAGCAATTTTTTAAGTTTATAAGGTGACTATTTGAAATGTTTCCTTATTTTTGGGACTGTAATACCCTGTTAGTGGCTTTGTCCAGGTTTTTTGTGCTAAGGTTGACAGCTATGGCAAGAACTGAATTCACTGAATGTTTGAGGGCTGCATTCCCTCATTACTGGGTTTGTCCAGGTGTTTTGTGCTAAGAGGTTGACAGCTATGGTGAGAACTGAATTCATTAAATGATAGCCATTTAAGTTTCAGTCTTCCTCTCGTTCACAAAAACAGCTGATTTGGCGTAGTGGTATGTTGCTCTTGACTGTTTTGCACAGGGACCTTGTCTGTAAAATGTACGGTGGTAACACAGCATTTTTCTTTCACAAAGCAGGTGATTTGGCATAGTGGTATGTTCTGACTCTTTTTTTGCACAGGGACTTTGGCAGTAAAATGTATGGTGGTACCGTGGTAACACAGTATTTTATTCTAGCAGCTTTCCAAGATTATACAAGCAATGTTTAATGTGTCCCTGGTTTTTGCCCTTTTGACCCACCCCAATAAATTTGGCTTTTTCCAGACTTCTTGTGCTGCGAAGTTGAGATGCAGTTGAGTATTGAGTAGATTTTACAAGGAGCTGAGAGCTGGAGGGGAAGAGAAGTTTAGTGCTAATAGCACACCAGGCTGTGTGCTTGCTTTTGATGCAGAAAGTTGTTGGTTCTACTCCCATAAGGGGTGAATGCTGCCGTACTGAAAGTTAAGATACTAATTATGAGCCTGTTATCAGTTTGCCATCCATTTCCTATTGCAATATTACTAGCGTATTTTTAATGTAATTTAGGCAGTTTATTCCACAGGGGCATCAGACACTTTATTGTTCGATGAAACCATGAAATATAAAGGTGATTGCTAGCACCAACCTCTTCATTACAGATTTATTTAACGTGGAATTATTTAGATGACTTTTTTACTACTTCAGAGATTGTGCATATTTACTGATAATGGTGGACTGTAGAATTGTGCATATTTACTGATAATAGTGGACTGTAGAAGTTTGAGTAGACTTTTATGATGGAAATGTTCTGAATTGGACAGTTTTGTTTCATTGTTTACTGGAAAAATGTTCAAAGCAATAGGAAGGTGTATCAAAGAACACGTGTTTCATATGCAAGGGGCCTATGATTTGAAAACAGCCCACAATTAATTTTTATCTGCCACGAGTAAAATGTATTTTCTTTGAATGTGGATTTTAATGTTGTTTCAGTGAATGTGAGTTTCAAGGGCAGAGAAGGTTTAATGCCAAGTTTGTTTAGCAGATGTCTTAGTGTTTGTGCTGTAAAATGCAAAATAAAACTTTCAAATGAAGTTCAAATCATCATAGAAGTAAATCAGTATGCACATTAGTGTTTATGGTAAATGGAGTGAAATAGCAAAGTAATGGATCATTGGAATGGCTGCAGGGAGGCTCCATTCGACCAGGGTTTTGTGAGGGGAAGGGGCAAACTTAGACAGCCCCAGCTGAACCATACCTCCCAACTGTCCAGATTTTCAAAGAATGAATAGATTTTTTGCTTCTTATTTTTGATTTGTTCCTCATAAAAAATTGTGGTTTTCTGGCAAATCATTTAGGAATTAAGTCACTAAATAATGACACACCTAGTTTCAGACTTCATAACCTTCAGAAAAATCCATGCTAAAGTAAGACCTGTTCTATCAACTGTCCCGGTTTATAGAAGAGCATTTTTTGGTACTGTTTATATGTTCCCCCCAATATATTTGGCCTTGTCCAGATTTATGTCCTAGTTTATACAAGAGCAATTTTTAGTACTGTTTATATGTTCCCCCAATATATCTGGCCTTGTCCAGATTTATTGCATTAACAGGTTGAGAGGTACATGCAAATAAATTGCTTTATAGAATTAGGCATAGCCAAACCTCTGAACTGTCCCTGATTTTGACTCAAAATGTTGCTCTTCCCTAATGATCTCTCCATAAAATAGCAATTTTGGAAGAAAACATGGAGGGTTTATAATTAAGAAATAACTGTAATAATCAGATTACTTTTATTTGAGAAATGCATGTAGATTATTTTATTTTGTCAGCTGCTCAAGTTAGCAGTACTAATATTAAAGTGTCCCTTCTTTGGCAGGTTCCCAGCTGTATTGTGTTGCTATTTTATATTTTTACATCACATTTGTTGGTCCATTTTTCATAAAATTGTGTTTTTTTGGCAAATTAGTGACAAATAATTAAAGACTGAAGTTAGAAAATAATGACAGACATTTGAGTTTCAGATTTCATACCATTCAGAAAATTCATACTAATGCAAGACCTCTATTAGCTTTCTAAGGTTATAAGAGCGATATTTTAAAAATTGTCCTTATTTTTGGGCCTTTGTCCCATTTCTTTGTATGGCTTTGTCCAGATTTCTTGCTCTGAGGTTGAGAGGTATGACAAATGTGTCAGGGCCATCACAAGTCAGCCAGAGACATTTCAAACTGTGACATACTTGTTACACCCCACTCCCCATGTAGTGACTCTGGATGTGTCAAGCAAGGCAAGGAGTAGTTATGCAGTGTAAATGTGCAGAGAATCCCACCCATCCAAGGTAGACACAAGTACTAGAGTGGCTTTTCATCTGTCCTTGATTTTTGCAGAATGGTCTGGTTTCTGTCATATTTTTGTACTGTTGATTTATGCTTATTACTCAAAGTGCCTGTTGTTCTGTGTTTAAGTAGCAATACTTTAATGACCATCAGGTAAGCTTGGCTGAGATTGCAAGATGCAAGTAAGCTTTAATAAGCATACTGTTAAAGAATTGCCAACATTGAAAGCCTTTCTGTTGCCATGTAGAGAATACTTAACTAGATAATGTATAAGCCTTGGGTATTGAAATGCATATGCCAGTATTTGTAATAAAGGACAGAATTACATTATTTTAAGAGTCTCATTACACTTGGAGACTTACAGACAGTCATCTCTGCAGGCTTTAACCATAAACTGAATGCCAATCGCGTGGTCTATAACTTGTACAGTAATCCTTTTAATCAATGTATCTTGAGCTTATTTCTTGTTTGCTTTTCTTTTTTTACTTTGATCATGTTTTCCCCATGAAACAAGTAGATGTCAGGCAGCACGTCTTTTTTTGGATAAGAAACATTTTTACAAGTGGGGGCATCAGAGATTTCTACTTTCAGCATGTTACTTGTTACTTTAATAAAGCTGAATATAAATTATTAGAACTGCAGTGCAAGAAGTGGTTTGAGTTGAGTGCTGCTTGTTTTTCTTATACTTGATTTTGACTGGCATTCCATTAATGTATTTAAAAAAAAGTAATTCATTTTTTCATGCCTCACAACCTTTTTTGTTTCCATCTAGATATTAAGCTGTCATGCAGCCAATGCATTGAAATATTTTTTATTCTTCTACACTTCATTTTGTCTTGATTGGACTCTCATGACAACTGTTTGGCACCCAGTGCAGTATATTTAGTTTTTGAGGTTTGCTATGACAGGTGTTTGTGTGTGAGGGAATACCTCAGGCTTGAACCCTGTACCTTGCATACAGGTGTTAAAGACCTTAATTCCCTACCCACCACCATTTGTGGAAAAAAAACTGCAGATATTTGCCTCATGTTTGATCTGATCTGTTCCTCATAATATCTGTGGTTTGTAAATGTTGTAATGCTTGATATTTGATGGGGCAGTTGTAGCATTGTTGCCTCACAGCTGCAGGTTTTCAGGTTTGCTTCTTGGCTGGGGTGCCTTCTTTGTGGGGTTTTTATCTTCTCCCTGTGTTTGTGTGGGTTTGCTTTTGTGTCCTCCCATGTTACAAAAGACATGTCTGCATTATTTCTTCCTGGACCTCTGCCGAAAATTGTTTTTTTGTTCCAAGTCAGACTGTCCTGATTAACAAATGTTAAATAAAATTGACAGGCATTTGAATTTCAGACTTCAGGAATCTGAACGTTTAAGTCCTCGCATATTTGATGGTGCAGTGGTAGTATTATTGCCTCACAGCTATAGGTTTTCTGGTTTGATTCTTGGCTGGGGTGCCTTCTGTGTGGAGTCTGCATCTCCTCCCTGTGTTTGTGTGGATTTGCTCTGGTGCCCTGTCATTTTACAAAGCCGTGTCTGCAGTATTTCTCCCTGGGTCTCTGCTGAAAAATTTTATTCTGTCAGCAGTAAAATTGACAGGCATTTGAATTTCAGACTTCATGTTCTTCAAAAAATACACAGTAACACAACCGTAACACAACATTTTATTCTAGCAATTTTCTAAGTTTATAAGATGAATATTTGAAATGTGTCCCTATTTTTGGGACTGTATTCCCTTATTATTGGCTTCGTCCAGGTTTTTTGTGCTAAGGTTGACAGCTATGGCAAGAACTGAATTCACTGAATGTTTGAGGGCTGTATTCCCTCATTACTGGGTTTGTCCAGGTGTTTTGTACTAAGAGGTTGACAGCTATGGTGAGAACTGAATTCACTAAATGATAGCCATTTAAGTTTCAGTCTTCCTCTTTTACAAAGCAGCTGATTTGGCGTAGTGGTATGTTGCTCTGTTTTGCACAGGGAGCTTGGCAGTAAAATGTATGGTTCTAGCAACTTTCCAAGATTATACAAGCAATGTTTGTGTCCCTGTTTTTGGGCTTTTGACCCCCAATACATTTTGGCTTTTTCCAGTTTTCTTGTGCTGCAGTTGAGTATTGAGTAGATTTTACAAGGAGCTGAGAGCTGCAGGGGAACAGAAGTTTAGTGCTGCTTAAGTGAAGTTGGTTTACCTTGTTAATAGCACAACAAGTTGTGTACTTACCTTTGATGCAAGAGGCTGTGGGTTCTACTCCCACAAGGGGTGGATGCTGCTGTATTGAGAATGTTCTCCTTGGTGAAAATACTAACTATGAGTCCGTTATCAGTTTGCCATCCATCTCTTGCAATATTACTAGCTTATCATTTTTTTAATGTAATATAGCCAATTTATTCCTGAAGGGCAACAGGCACTTTATTTTTCAATGAAACCATGAAATATAAAGGTGTTTGCTAGCAGCAACCTCTTCATTAGTTACAGATTTCTTTAATGTGGAATTATTTAGATGACTTTTACTTCTTCAGAGAGAGTGCATATTTACTGATAATGGACTGCAGAATTGTGCATATTTACTGATAATGGACTGTAGAATTGTGCATATTTACTGATAACGGTGGACTGTAGAATTGTGCATATTTACTGATAATGGTGGACTGTGGATGTCTGAGTAGACTTTTATGATAAATGTTCTGAACTGGGCAGTTTTGTCATTATGGGTGCATGCATTTTGTTTCATTGCTTACCGGAAAAATGGTCAAAACAAATTTAAAATGCCCTCTAACAACTGTAATATATTGTATAAGGAATATAATTTAGTACAATGAGGAAGGTGTATCAAAGAGCACATGTATGTTTCATATGCAAGGGGCCTATGATTTGAAAACAGACCAAAATTAATCTTTATCTGCCACTGGCAAAATGTATTTTCTTTGAATGTGGGTTTCAATGCTGTTTCAATGAATGGGTTTCAATGCTGTTTCAATGAATGTGAGTTTCAAGGGCAGAGAAGTTTTAATGCTAAGTTTTCATTGTGAGACTGCATTGCTTTGTTTAGTAGATGACTTAGTGTTTGTGCTGTAAAATACAAAATAAAACTTTCAAATGAAGTCCAACTCCTCATACAAGTAAAGCAGTATGCACATTAGTGTTTATGGTAAATGGAGTGAAATAGCCAAGTAATGGTTCATTGAAATGCCTGCAGAGGCTCCATTCAACCGTGATTTTGTCAGGGGGGAAGGGCAGCAAACTCAGACAGGCCCAGCTGAACTATACCTCCCAACTGTCCAGATTTTCAAAGAATGAATAGATTTTTGCTTCTTATTTTTGGTTTGTTCTTCATAAAATTTGTAGTTTTCTGGCAAATCATTTAGAAATTAAGTCACTAAATAATGATACACTGAGTTTCAGACTTCATAACCTTCAGAAAAATGCATGCAAAAGTAAGAACTGTTATTCTATCAACTGTCTCAATTTCTACAAAAGCAATTTTTAGTACTGTTTATATGTTGCCCCAGTACATTTGGCCTTGTTCAGATTTACTGCATTAACAGGTTGAGAGGTACATGCAAATAAATTGCTTTATAGAATTAGGCATAGCCAACCTCTCAACTGTCTCCGATTTTGGCTTAAAATGTTGCTTTTCCCCCTAATAATCCCTCCGCAAAATAGCAATTTTGGAAGAAAACATGGAGGGTTTACAATTAAGAAATAACTGTAATAATCAAAGTTATAGATTACTTGAAATGCATGTAGATTCTTTTATTTTGTCAGCTGCTCAAGTTAGCAGTACTAATATTAGTGTCCCTTTTTTGACAGGTTCCCAGCTGTATTGTGTGGCTATTTTATATTTTTGCATCACATTTGGTCGATTTTTCATAAAATTGTGTTTTTTGGCAAATTAGTGACAAATCACTAAAGACTGAAGTTAGAAAATAATGATAGACATTTGAGTTTCAGATTTTATACCCTTCAGAAAAGTCATACCAATGCAAGACCTATTCTATTATCTTTCTAAGTTTATTAGAGCAATATTTAAAAATTGTCCTTATTTGAGGGCATTTGTCCCACTTCTGTGTATGGCTTTGTCCAGATTTCTTGCTCTGAGGTTGAGAGGTATGACACATGTCAGGGCCATCACAGTCAGCCAGAAATATTTCAAATTGTGACATACTTGTTGCACCCCACTCCACCATGTACTGACTCTGGATGTGTCCAAGCAAGGCAAGGAGTAGTTATGCAGTGTAAATGTGCAGTGTGCCCCCCCCCCCCATCCAAGGTAGACACAAGTACTACAGTGGCTTTTCATCTGTCCTTGATTTTGCAGAAAGGTCTGGTTTCTGTCATATTTTTGTACTGTCGATTTATGCTTATTACTCAAAGTGCCTGTTGCTCTGTGTTTAAGTAGCAATGCTTTAATGACCATAATGTAAGCTTGTCTGAGATCGTAAGATGCAAATAAGCTTTAATATGCATACTGTTAAAGAATTGCCAACATTGAAAGCCTTTCTGTTGTTGCCATGCAGAGAATACTTGACTAGATAATGTATAAGCCTTGGGTATTAAAGGACAGGATTCCATTATTTTAAAAAGCTCATTACACTTGTTGGAGACTTCCAGTCATCTCTACAGACTTTACCCGTAAACTAAACAGAATGCCAGTCATGTGTGGTCCATAACCTGTACAGTAATCCTTTAAGCAATGTATCTTGAGCTTGTTTCTTGTTTGCTTTTCATTTTTTTACTTACATGTTTTCCCCATGAAACAAGTAGATAGTTGTCAGGCAGCAGGTCTTTTTGGATAAGAAACATTTTTACAAGTGGGGCATCACAGAGATTTCTACTTTCAGCATGTTACTTGGAACTTTAATAAAGCTGAATATAAATTATAATTAGAACTGCAGTGCAAGGAGAAGTGGTTTGAGCTGAGTGCTTCTGGTTTTGCTTGTACTTGATTTTGACTGGCATTCCAGTAATGTATTTAAAAAGTAATTTATTTTTTCATGCCTCACAACCTTTTGTTTCCATCTAAATATTAAGTAAGCTGTCATGCAGCCAATGCATTGAAATATTTTTATTCTTCTACACTTATTTTTGTCTTGATTGGACTCTCATAATGATGGTTTGCCACCCAGGGCAGCGTATTTAATTAAAGTTAGTTTTTGTAGTTTTGAGCATAGCTCTTCCCCTTTCTGGATGGCCACACCCCTTCCCATTGACCCCACCCATTCAGCTGTCTCCTGCAGCCCCCCTTTGATTTGAAGTCGCCAGCCGCCACTGCATCTAGAATCCATCCCTTTCCATAAAGCCATAGATGAAGCCAAGGTCCTGGTAGAGTAGGCCTTGACCCTGACTGGAATGTGTTTTGTTATGGTGAGTATATCAAAAGGGAGTAGCTTTAGATAACCATTTGGAAATAGTCTGTTTTGGCACAGGTTTTCCTTTCTTAACTTCACAAGATATGAACAATTGATGTGAAGATCTGAAAAGTTTAGTTCTGTCAAGATAGTATATGAGGTGCCTGTGGACATTCAAGGTGTGGAGTATCCTTTCTTCCTCATAATTAGGTTTAGGAAAGAAAACAGGGAGATGGATAGTTTTATTTAAAGTAAATTCAGATACCACTTTAGGCATAAAAGAAGGATTAGTTCTCAATGAAACCTGGTCCCTATGAAAAAGTGAGATAGGGTTGACTCACTATAAGAGCTTACAATTCAGATATCCTTCTTGCAGAGGTCGGAGCAATCAATAAAAGTGTTTCCATGTTAAGAACATCATGTCAGACAGGTTAACTGATTTAAATGGACAAGTGTTAGCTTCTCTAATACAAAATGAAGATGTCAAGTAGAGCCATAGGTTTTCTTGGAGGCCTCTTATGCAAACCCTTTTTAAAACATTTTGACATGAAAGTGCATTGAAAGACGAGGATCCACAGGTACACATACTGAACTGACTGATAAATGAACCTTGAAAGAGTAATAAGGAAGGGTATAGGATAGTAACTCACACAAATATTGTAAAACCATAGAACAACTAGCCCTGACTGGGTGTTGGTTATGCTGTTGGCACCAAATAGAAAACATTTTACATTTTCTAATATATGACTTTCTAATAGCTGGCTTTCTTGCTTCCATTAGTACCTGTTGTAAATCCTCAGTAAAAAGGGGCCTAAAAGAAATTAAGATCTTATCGTCTAGGCAGTCAATTGAAGAAGATTGATGTCAGGGTGTATCAAACACCCTTATTCCTGTTTGAGTAGATCCAGTCTGTGAGAAGGCTTTTGGTAATTGCCCCCAGCCATTTCCAAAAGAAAGGAGAACCATGGTTGCTTGGGCCCGAAGAAAGTTATTACAATGATCTTGGAGGATTCCTTCTGAATCTTCAGAAGTACCCAGGATATTAGTGAAAAGGTTGAAAAAGCATACAAGTACATTCCTGTCCAAGGAAAAGAAAAGGCATCTGTCCTCCATGCCTTCTTGCATGGAGTCCTGGAAAAGAATCTTGCTAGATCAGAGAAGGCAAAGAGGTCTCCTTGACTAACTCCTCACAGATCAATCAGATTTTGGAAGACCCCAACCCAGTCTAATTTCCATTTATGAGGGTCTACCTTGGTCTTGCTCAGCTTGTCTGCCACACAGTTTTGCTCTGACAAAATGTAGGATACCTGTAGAATGGGACTGTGCAGTGAAGCTATATTCCAAGCTAAGATGGTTAGTATGGAAAGTGGGTAAGTCATAGCTCCCCTTGATTGTTGATGTACTAGATAGCTCTGATATTGTCTATAACCACTTGATCCTGGGCACCAAAGATAGTTCAGAGAGCTGAGTGCCTTGATCAGTGCAAGCATCCTTTTGATAGTTATGTGCGTGTGTCTGTTCTTGGTGTCCCAAACCCCCTGAACTTTTATCCCTCCTGACATTGCTCTCCAAACAAAGTCCAAGACATCTGTGGTGACTGATTGATTTGGAACAGGGAAGGAGAAGGAGAGACTTGGATTTAAGGATATTTGTTGTCTCTATCAGATGATTTCTCTTCAGACGAACCCCAGCACTGGGATTTGAAAAGATGAAGGATGTTGGTGCTAGTAGCAAAGAGATTTCAGAGATCACTGTATCTTTATCATGCGGAGTCTTGCCAGGGGTACCATGAGAATAATACATGCCATGTGATCCAATATTTTGAGATATTCCCCTCACAGTGTCCAATTGTCAGAGTGAAAAACCTTAGAAATAGATCTAGATATAGATTTATTTTTCCTTCAGAAGGAAAGCTTTTGAAAAAGGTGTCTAGTTGACATCATAGGAGCACAATCCTATGTGAAGGAGTCAAGAAAGATTTTTGAATATTGTCTTGGAAACCCAGCATGTGTAAGAGACCCCTCACCCAAAAAAGACATTCCTGACAGTTTGAAAAAGAGTTTGCAAACATAAGAAAGTTGACTAAATATGGAAAAATGTGTTTATCTTGTAGCCTGCAATGAGCTACAACTGGAGCCAGATACTTTGTGGACACTCTTGGTGCAGGGAATAGTCAAAAGGGTAAGGAAGAGAACTGACGATGTGATGCAGACACACAAAACCTGTAAGAAATGTCTGAATACCTGAATTTGAATGATGAATTGGGATGTGATGATAAGTATTTTTTTAAGCCAGAACTGGTCTCCAAGTGTTTTTTTTTTTCCTTTGGCACTAGGAACATCCCTGAATAAAAATCATTCTTCATCTGGGAAGGAGGAACTGGTTCTATCACTCTTTGGGAGAGCATGTGATGAAGAGCAGGTGGAAACAAAACAGTCTGATCTGGAGGGTGAGGAGTGACACCTGGAAAGGAAGAATTCTCTCCCATTGCCATCTGTAACCTTAGTCAATGACTTTCAGAACCTATTTTGTTTGAAACAATCTGCTGCCAAAGAGAAAAATGGAGAGTTAGATTTTCTGGAAGGAAAAATGGGCCAAGGTGGGAGGGGGTCACAAGGTCTCTTGAGCAGTCATTCATACTTCTTGGACTGTCCTTGGTTTTGGGAGGTTCCAGACTTGTTTTTGGTGCCCCTTTTTCATTTCTTCTTAATTATTTGTTTACCTGTGTTGTGTTGAGACTGTTTATTCTGCTTTTTGCTCAAACTGGATCCATTGGAAAATGTGGAAAAGGAGATCTGAAAAATCTTCGAGATTCCCTGGATTAGCTTGCTCCTTTCATCCCACTTTATGATCACCTCTGCAGCCGAGGGGCCAAACACTAAATCTCTATCCAAGGATGAATTTAAAATTTCATTTTTAACATTATGTGGGAGGTTCTGAGAATGTAGCCATGCAAACTTCTTCAAAATGGCACCAATGGCATTAAGCCTTAAAGAAGTACCAACAGAGTCATACACACACTGCAAACAATGAGTATTGACCTGACCAATAGAAGCAACTATGTTATTTAAAGCAGATTTTTCCTCACAGGCAGAAAATGTAGATAAAACATTCCTCATACTTCCACAATTAGTCAGAACAATCTTTACATATGAGCCGAAAATTCAGAATTTGGAAAATTAATGTTGCAGAAGTATATACGTTTTCCCATACATATCAATAATTTCCCCATCTTTATCAGAGAAAATAGGATTTAAATTGACTAGGTATTTAGCAGCAGTTGGCTCAACTAAAGCTATAGCTGCTGGTTCAGGTTTGGGAATAGTGCATAACAAATTTAAAAGACTGAGGAACTTTATACGTCCTATCTGCCTATTTAGGACAACTGGTTGACTATCAGAAAAATTGCAGACAGTAACCCGCACATACATCCTTTAAAGCAGACAGGAGAGGAGGAATGGGCATAGGTGCTGGAAAAATTCTTCTGTTAGAACTCATAGTATTTTTTAAGGGACTGAGAAACCTCACTGTTCTGCTAAAAATACTGGCATATACCTCTCAACTGTCCAGATTTCCACAGAATGTCCAGATGTTTGCCTTGTATTTTTGGCCCATTCCTCATAAAATTTGTGGTTTTCTGGTAAATCCCTTAGGATTGATATCACTAAATAACAACATGCATTTCAGTTTCAGACTGTATATCCTTCAGGGAATGCATGCTAGCACAAATCCTGTTATTCCAGCAACTTTCGAAGTTTATAAGAGTAATATTTAAAACCTGTCCCTATTTTTCAGACTTTGCCCCTCCCTCACTATTTGAAGCTTTGTTCAGATTTCTTGTACTAAGAGGTTGAGAGGTATGCTCTAGCAATAGTTTCAGAGAAAGACTCCCCCCCCCCCCCCCGGGCAAATCGGAAACTGAGCTCTCCTATAAGTCTGAATCAGAAATCTTAGAATAAATATCTTGTATCCATTCCCTGCATCTTCCTGTTCGGATTCTGAATCTTGATTCTCTTCAGGTACACAGGAATCCCTCTTTCTTATTCCAGAAACTATTTTACAAGAAACATCAATAGCCTGAATTAAACCCTGAGCCAGACCCAGTAAACTACTCCTAGCCAAACAAATTTGAGGAGAAGTAGATGCATATTTGGTTTTCTGTTTCTTTTTACAGGAAAAATGGAGCCAGTTGTGTTACTAATGACTGTAGCAGCTTTCCCAGGGATGGGCACAGCATTCTGACACAACAGAGAAACCTTCCCTGTTCCCTCTCCCAGGACCAACAAGAGAGAGTCTCCCTTGCCCATTGAGGGGACCCCAACAACTGCAGAGGATGTGAATAGTCCTCAGTCCATAGTGGCTGTTAGATGATACACCAGAGAGATCCAGGGTAAAAATGAGTAGACTGAGGTACAACAAATGGCCACAGGCAGAATCATCCACCTGCGGCTGAGGAAAATTGCTAGCATTCTGTGGTGGCAAAGGCTGTCTGCTTAATATTTTTCTTTTTATGGCTGGAAGAAGGACTGACCATGGAATTGGTTGCCTTTTCCTTGGTCAAGCCAAAAATGGTGCCTCTTTCCCTTAGAAGACTACTGGTAAACACTACCAGTCTATAAAAGTTACTTGTTTGATAGAAAAACATAGTAAAAAGCATTTCAAAACACTATGTAAGCCCCACAAAAGTAAAATAAACATGATTTCTCCATAGAAAAAAAATGTTTTCAGTTACTTTACATCACTTTTAATCTGACAGGAAAAATGAGCTCTCCATTTAAAATTACATGACAGTCTTGTGAAAGTCCATTAAAACATTACACTACTAGTTTTAAAATAACTTTCCTAAAGAGGAAAGTGATAAAACAGTAACACTAATAAGAAAGTGGAAGCTTTTTTCCCCCAAAAAGAACTTATCCACCCAGCAAAGCAACAGGACAAGCCGACAGTCGATTCTCAAAAGCCTCAGAGGAGCACACTGTTTGGTGGCAGTTAAGCTCTGAAGAGCTTCACACCCAAACTTGTCTTTTAGTTAGTTAAGCTCGAGGTGCCTTACAAGCTGAGCATGTGGAAGGTGCCCTGAAGCTTTGGAAGCTGAATGACTGTTACATCCTTTGCACAATAAAACCCATACAGCTAAGGCTACTGTAGCAGTAGTCAATGTGATGAACATCATTTGTTGCCACACAAATGCACAGCCTTTACCACTGTCTGTACCACAAAGCCAAATAGGTAACTATCTGAAATATCAGAACTCGCTTAAATATGGTAACCACATGTCCAAGGAATGGACTGGCATATACCAAGCCAAGTCCAAGATGGCCATTTCTCAGAATATTCCCTTTTCTCCAAGATATGGCAGTCTTGGAGTTGGTATATTTAATTTCAGTTGAAATGTATGGACCTTGTCTCAGACACTGGGGTTTGGGGGCAAGCCACCCTGAAAAAAACAAGTTCAAAGGAGATGGGCAATGTTTGATATTTATTCTTTTCATGCATTTTCATTCTCTTGTTTTTTTAGTGTGTCTGCATTTCAATAGAGCCAGCAGAAAACTGTGTATAATTAATATGTGATCATCATTTACTAGCAGAGCTCTCTTACTCATTTTAGGTCCCTCGTTAACAGCATTACTATAAATAAGAATGGTGGGACACCATTAACTATTGTTATTAGAGAGCAGCAATGTAATCACACCATTCCGCTTATCAGTGGCATTATCATATGTCTTAACTGTGCCAAGCCACAGCATTCTTCACCAGGAAGTAATTCTCAGGTAGATGATGTGGTCTTAATTAGAATCATTTAAGGTCAGACTGATGACATTGTCCTACATGTCACTAGCATGGAGAAGTACACCTTTTACACAAATACGTTATTATCTGCCAGTAGTGGCACAGTCACATATCAGAAGAGTAACAGCTTATTTGAAGCAATTTAAGAATGATTTCCACCCCTAAATGTTAGTATTAAGGACTGGTACTACTGCCTGACCTATACTATATGTCATACTCTGCTTACTTGAGCTTTTCTCCCCAGGCCTCCGCTGAAAATGGACATATATCCAGTCGGACCTTCCCGGTAAACAAATGTAAAATAAATAAATAATAATAAATAAATAATATCACTGTTACTGTTGTAAAGCAAAATAGTGCCCAACACCCTTATGTTAGTATTAAGGACTGGTACTACTGCCTGACATACACTATGTGTCATATCACTGTTACTGTTGTAAATCGAAATAGTGCCCAACACCCTTACGTTAGTATTAAGGACTGGTACTACTTTGACACTGATTCTTTGGTCCTAATCAGCAGCAATGCTGTACAGCAGAGAACTGGCTGGCCAGTACATCATTACTATTAAAGTTTTGCAATGTAATCAGACAGATACTCCAACCATGACCACTGTCATTGATGAATGTCAGGGCATCACATCTTACCATTAAGGATGAGGGTCAGACAGATATGTCACTCTCTGCTCCAATGACACTACTGTTTGTCAAAGTGATGCCAGACCATGACATGTCACTATTAAGGAGTGGCACTGCTATCAAACATATAATCCACCCTTCATAACTGGCTAAGAATGACGGGTCATTCACTATGCTACTATTAATGAGTGACAATGAAGACAGAAAGATGCTCCAGTCCTTTGTCACTAACACTACTGTCTGTCAGAGTGGTCTCACATCACTTGTTGTACCAGACAAATATGGCACCCCTTATTACTGGGTTACAATGGTGTCAGACCAATTTGTGTTACTATTAGGTGGTGGTGCTGTGGTAGCGTTGCCGCCTCACAGTAAGACGCTGTCCGGTTCGATTCTCAGCTAGAGCGTCTTCTGCATGGAGACATGCGTGAATGGGCATACCTTGGTTGAAGGTTGTGCATCAGGGCTGGTAACTCGGCATGTAAAAATCAACTACCAATCATTAGCAGACTGGAGTTCCGCTGTGGTGACCCCTAATTGGGAAAAGCCAAAAGACACAACATTAGTGAGGGATAATAGAGTCAGATATATACCCTGTCCCTCATCATTGGCATGCTGCATGTCAGAACAATATCAGAGCACTAGCTCTCACTGTTAAGGAGAAGTTAAACAGATGCATTGCCCTATCATCAGTGATACTGCTGTATGTCACACTATACATGTTATTCTTAGAGTGGTAACAGAATCAGACATATGTTCTCCTCCCCCCTCCCGCCATTGCTGTTAGAGTGGTGTTAAAGCATTATACATTATGAGCAGGGAGCAAATTGCTTGACTTAAAATTTACTCATCCCCTTTATCACTGTTACTTACACAGAACAAAAGAGCAGCAACCCCTTTCTTATTATATAATATTTTTAACCAGAACAATTGATATTTAGTTTCCTAATCTGGAAAGACAATTTTATTGCATACTAAATAGAAATGTTGCATTTACAGTGTCATATCATGTTTAATACTTTATGTTATGTAGAATCAGTACAAAATGATAATGTAAACAATTTTAGTCACACACAACTTTAAAAACATCCACATGTTTATTTGTACGTTAGCCAATTTTTTTTGCCAAATCAAATTCATAAGATGAATTACTTTGTTTAGTCAATGCCCCTAGGCATTTATCTGCCCTGATAAACATCCTGGTTTTACATGCAGACTGTGACTTGTTCATCATCCCTTCCAACACACACACACACACACACACACACACACACACACACACACACACACACACAAACATGCACACACGTGCACACAGGCATACACACACACATGCATGCACGCTCACACACATGCATGTGCATGCACATACATGTGTACACATGTGTACACACACACACACACACACACACACACACACACACACACACACACACACACACACAGACACACAAATACACACAAACATGCACACACGTGCACACAGGCATGCACACACACACACACACACACACACATACACACACATGCATGCACGCTCACACACATGGGTGTGCACGCACATACATGTGTACACAGGTGTACACACACACACACGCACACATACATGTGCACACATGTACACACACACACACACACACCCACACACACACACACACACACACACACACACACACACACACTAACAAACTATTTTTACTGCAGTGGAGAAACACTTTTTCCATTTTTACTTCTTCACTTCATCGTTCTTCCTCATTGTGCTCACACCACAGCTTTCTACCTCATTGTTACATTCCATCACAAATGACAGGCAGCATTTTCATAGGTTTATAGCTTCATTGGGATATACTAAGGATATGATTGAGAAGACCACTGACAGGCTTAGCCAAAACATGAGTTAGGCCTTCCAAATGAGGAATATCATGCTACCTACTACTGGGGTAAATTTAGGATTGCCCATCCAATCATCCAGAATAGTCCTGAATGCAGCTAATGTGTTTGCATTGCTTAACATGTAAAGAAAGCTTATTCCACAAGTAGAGGACTCATTGTGTTAGGCATTTATTGGGCCAACATTTTTTATTTATGTGTCAGTGAAGTAAAGGTCTTTGATGCAGATGTTTATTTACAGTGCTATTTGCTTTGTATGAGTACAGAAGATCAAGTTAAACAAGATGCATTTTGCACTACTCAATGCTAGGAGTCTGAACAGAAAGACAATAGAACTTGAGACTCACCTGCAACTCAAATGCATTCATATCTGCGTAGTTACTAAGACATGGTTTCAATATAATGACAACATTCCCTCTGCACTAGGGTTTAGCGCCTATCAGGCCTTCAGGAGCTTGGACAATGGCAGGGGAGTATCTGTGTTTGTCAGGAAACACAATCAATTCATGACAACTTACCTAGAATTTTAATTTGGAACTTCTGGAAATCCAAATCACCCTCAACAAATTCAACTATCATTTCCATACTAGCAGCAAATCCCTAACAAAGTCCCCCAATGATCACAGAAGCTACCTTAATAACACTGAGAGTTTCAACATCAAACCAAATACCTTCTTGCTAGAGGACTTCAATTACACATGCATTGACTAGAACACGTATCTCTAAAAATGAATATATTCAGCATTCCCAAGACTGTGCTAATAACAGTGCACTAAAACAAACTGAAAAACTACCCACTACAGGCCCTACTATTTACAGCCTGGTACTTATCAGCTTAGACCTTTTCTGTACTCCACCATGTATCTCTTCATTCCTGGTTAAATCTGACCACAAATCAATTACCTTCTCTGTCAGGCTTAGTTGTACCATCACACCATCAAGTAAGACAATTTTAGGCACTTCTCTAGTGCAAACCTACTTCAGTTTATGGAAGACCTACACAAAATTCCCAGCAATCCCCCAAAATGAAGTCAACTGAGAGTGCTGCCACATTCATCTCCAGTTTTTACCAACATCAAAAAAAAAAACATACAGAAAAGTCCATACCTGTCCACCCCAAATATAATGATAAATACAAGAATAAAACTCTCTGGTGAAAATCCTGTGTTAATAAAATGTATAACAAATGTAGAAAAATAATGACAAGTCATAAGAAATCCCCATCCCCTTCTTCAAGAGCATAGTGAAGTATGACAGTAAGAAACTTAATAGTACTATTAGAAAATATAAAGCAGAGTACAAACATAAAGTTATTATAGATACCCAAGGAAACTACAAATTTTTCTTCAGTTATGTCAAGAAACTAAAGGATAATGTTCAACAATGCATTGACTTCTTCTAGAATAATATCATATATTCCATTCCCAAAGATACAGCTAATATTTTACCTGACAAATTTAGTGTTACTTTTACCCCACCTTTCCAAGCTGTTGCTCCCACTAAACCTGAAAATTAAGTTTCCCCTGAAACTGCCATGGAACAAGTCCTAGACTCCATGTAAAAGGCAAAACCAATGTTTCTATAAGACAAGATAGAATACTGGGCTGCATTCCCATCAGTGCTAAACATGCACTGTCCATGCCTCTACTTTAACTGTTCAGCCTCAGCCTTTTTACAGGGTTTGTGTCTCATGCCTGGAGATCAGCCACTATAATTCATCTAACCAAAGATGGCCCCTCTAGAGACCCAGCATCACCAGCCTTACATGCAAAGCCATGGAATATATTATAGCAGAACTTGTTTGTGCAGACATATGCATCTTTGTTGATTAAGACACACACCCCATCCTGATTTTGTGAAGGACAGGTCCTGTCTCTTGAGCATAGTAGATATCTTTGAAAAGATTACAGAGCCTGTGGATAGTTGTCACTCTGTGCATGCTTCTTATCTTGACTTGGCTAAGGCTTTTGAGACTATCTCCCATGCTGATATTATCAAAACTTAGGCAAACTTAATGTAAGACCTTATACTGTCCACTGGATTGCAAACTAGCTATCCAACAGATCCTTAGAAGTAAAAGCTTACTTGCCATATAGCTTAGTTATTTTGGACCAGCAATGTCCTCATCATTCTGAGGTGAATCCCATCAGGTTCCATTATCTTGTTCACCTTTCCATTAAACAATTCTTACAATATCTTTCTTGGTCTTTGATATCACTAAGATTTGTCATCTGATTCACAGTGCTTCTCCTGGATGGCTTTAGCAGTCTCCCCTTCTCTTTCTTTATAACTAGAAATATTCATAAAGTTTCATGAGATTTATACAGTCATACCTCTTAACTGTCCAGATTTTCACAGGATTTTTACCTCATATTTTTGGTCTCTGCCATATAAAATGTGTAGGTTTCTAGCAAATCATTGATGAGTGAAGTCACTAAATAATAACATATTTGAGTTTCAGACTTCACATCCTTCACAAAATGCATAACAACACAATTATTTTAACAACTTTGTACATTCATGAGAGCGATATTATAACTCTGTCCCTGCTTTTTGGCCTTTGTCTCCCATTTATTTTTGGCTTTGTTGAGATCTCTTGTTCTTAGAGGTTGAGAGGTATGTACACAGTCCCTTTTTTTCTCTCAAAATTCTGATTCATTAAGAGGTGTCCCCATTCATTTGTCAGTCATTGCTCTCCATGTAGAGTCCTACATGCAGTTTCACAAGCTATCCATAGTCTGAGACAAAGCACCACTAGAAAGGGTATAGAAAAAAACAGTCAGAGTAATTAGGGGGATGGCTGCTGCACCAGGAAGAGGGGCTGCAGGGAGAGGGTGGCTTATCCACATTAAAGGCATAGAAGGATGAGGACAGCATGACTTGGTTCTATGTGATCATGTAAGTAGAATGTGAATGGTGAATCTGAGAAGGACGTGTGGCAGATCCAAAGTGATAGAGGCTACAAGTAAGTTAATTAGCCTACATCCTTCATGGCAAAAGTTTGTACTTCATGGTCGGTGTCATCAGTGCATGGAGTAGGCTATTGGAATGAGTGAGAGTGTGTCTGCCTCAGCTGATACCTTTAACTGGATTCAGACCTGATGTAGAATAGGTGGAATGCAGAGAAACTCCTAAAGTTCTAGTTACCAACCAATGTAAGGCTAGACAGATAGTGAAACAGAAATCTGTATTTAAGTTAAATGACTATCATTTTTGTCAGATTTGGTTTTGTTACTTTGATTGATTTCACTGCTTACTTCAGTATTATTTAGTTTCAGTGGCCCTTGTGTTTGCGTTTATTCAATTCTGGGAACCAAATAAGCAGAACCAGCAGTAAAATAAAGCAACCAAAATTACCCAAGTGAAGCCTAATGAAACGAACAGTCCAATGACAACAGCTGCATTTGTGAGTCAAAACCAGAGAACAAAGCCACTAAATGTTAAATAATGGTTTAACAACTCTGTTGTTTACCACTTTCATCTGTTAAAGCAGATTTCATCAGAACAAACAGAACAAAATGGTATAGCATTCACAATCAAATCAAGTTACATCACCTCCTGTTGCAGTTATCATATTACATTACTTCTTGTTAATTCTGTTTGATCTGTAGTATTCACTTGAGTAATTTTGTTTGTTCAATTCCCCCGATGTCCTCAGTCCTCAGGGGTCCCTGTATTAATGATCACCTTACATGTTGTCTCAATGGGTAATTTTTAGAATGGAGAACCACTGAGTACATTAGTTTATATAGCAAGTGTTTTTATTTTATTTTGTTTTTTGGCCTTACCAACTATTTTTCTTCTCCATTGTCGCACAAGTTGGCATGACATCAATGTGACAGGCACACATATGTTCTAATGCATGTCTCTTTGTGTGAGTCTTTTGGCACACCCTACAGACATGTTAGCTGTCCTTTAGTCAATCAAATCCTTCCTTCTTCATTGCTAGCACACTGAAACCAGTGGTCAAACCTGTGTAGCAGGCATTATAGACATGCATTCGTCCCTCTTATATCTGAAATTACTCTTGTCTTGAAATGACTGTGTTCCTTTGTATTTCTTGAATGTTGTATGCATGTCTGTAGCCATTGATACTGACTGTTTTAACAATCATATTTCTTTTTATTTCATTTTGATTATTTGCATTTTCATTGTACTCCCACATTGCCTTCCCATCTTTGCAGTAGAAAAATGTTTGAAGCATTCTGTCAGTTTGTCAACTAACCTTCCTGACTCAATGGCCCTTTATGTATCAATGAAATCATTTTTTGCTTAGGTTGACAGTGATCTGCACTTTCTGGCTTCCCACATTCTATTCTGATAACACTAGTTCAATGACTCCTGCTCTATGAATGGGCTTACGTAGTATGTACAGTCAGCTCTCTGCAAGATAATGCTATGAGAACAAGCTTGCATTCAGGGATTATTGCAGTTAGGTAGCCTTGTTCATATCCGCTATGCTAAAGACACCCTTTATCCTGCTCTCCTTCATTACTACTACTCAGATGGTCTGTATTCACTCAATATAAAACAGTGTAAGAAACTTCTCTGTGTGCAAGATTTTCAGTCCATATATTTCTAGTTAATCACTGTATATTAATCAGATCAGACAATAGTAGTAGAAGTAGCGAAAGTAAACTTGTCTAGTCAAAAAGTAATAATAGAAAATATATAATTCTACAGCATTACTAAGTATTTAAAAGTAATCCAAGCAAGGCAGGCAGTCTGTTTCCAGTCGAAAATCCTTTATTAAGTACACAGACAAGCGATCCAAGTAAAACAAAAATAGAGTAATAATTTCCTCACAAGCTTGCTAAATATATATATACTTTTTATCAGGCATAGCAGTGGTTTATTGTGCTGTAAAACAAAGTGTTATTAGTACACATGTTAAATTCACATCCCTTCCCCCATCAGTGTGACATTCGAGCTGGTCCTGCCCTACCTAGTAGCTGTCATAATAATATATAGCCCTAATGTACTTTAATGGTACATCTTATTTAACCAAATTATCAAGTCTGTGATTTTATCCAAGGCAATATACTACATGGCTGGAAATATATCAACCTTAGTTCATTTTGCGATCAAAAATTATATATAAATATATATACATATACATTTTGCATGTAAAAATCAGTTTCTATTTTCATAACCTATTGTTAACAAAGATCGCTTTCGTCCTTCTAGACTTCTTCAGGTCTGTGTACAAGAACCATAAAAACCTATATAATTGTATAATTAGTTAGTATTGTTATTACCATCATTTTGAATAAAGTGGAAAAAAAAGAGAACCAGAAAAAAATAAAAATAAGAAAAAATGTATGTATGATGATGGAAACAAAATATACACTTAAATTTCAAATGATTTAAAATGGTATTTAAAACCAATTTGTAGAAAAAAATAAAATAAAATACAATTAGTCATGTAAACAATGTGGCAATTTTGTAAGTTACAGTGCACTTTTAGTTGAACAGTAATAGTTTAGTCCAGGCTTTCTAAAAGAGTTCAGCTTTAATTGCCACATGAGTTCATGTTTCTCCAGAATAATCGGGATGTCTCCTTCAAGATCACCCATGTCTATGCGATCCAGGATCTGGAACTTAAAACCTGTGTGTCTTTTATGAAGAGAAAGGTGTTTGGCTAGTGCATTATTTTTACATCCAGAGCGGATTTCTGACAGATGACATGAAATCCTTCGCTTGAGTTTATTTACAGTCTTACCCACATAGAATGCATCACATTCATTGCACTGTGCCATGTAAATTACTTTTTTAGTGTTACAGTCACCCCCTGCACTGGTTTTAATGATCTTTTTTAAATAAGGGCAATAAAAACTATCACCTTGCTGTATAACTACACAAAATGTACAATTAGTTTCACATCTTTTAGTGCTTTTCTCACATGGTCTAGGTTTAAATTCAACAAAACTCAAGCGAAGGATTTCATGTCATCTGTCAGAAATCCGCTCTGGATGTAAAAATAATGCACTAGCCAAACACCTTTCTCTTCATAAAAGACACACAGGTTTTAAGTTCCAGATCCTGGATCACATAGACATGTGTGATCTTGAAGGAGACATCCTGAATATTCTGGAGAAACATGAACTCATGTGGCAATTAAAGCTGAACTCTTTTAGAAAGCCTGGACTAAACTACTACTGTTCAATTAAAAGTGCACTAGAACTTACAAAATTGCCACATTGTTTACATGACTAATTGTATTTTATTTTATTTTTTCTAAAAATTGGTTTTAAATACCATTTTAAATCATTTGAAATTTAAGTGTATATTTTGTTTCCATCATCATACATACATTTTTTCTTATTTTTATTTTTTTCTGGTTCTCTTTTTTTTTTCCACTTTATTCAAAATGATGGTAATAACAATACTAACTAATTATACAATTATATAGGTTATTATGGTTCTTGTACACAGACCTGAAGAAGTCTAGAAGGACGAAAGTGATCGTTGTTAACAATAGGTTATAAAAATAGAAACTGATTTTTACATGCAAAATGTATATGTATATATATTTATATATAATTTTTGATCGCAAAATAAACTAAGGTTGATATATTTCCAGCCATGTAGTATATTGCCTTGGATAAAATCACAGACTTAATAATTTGGTTAAATAAGATGTACCATTAAAGTACATTAGGGCTATATATTATTATGACAGCTACTAGGTAGGGCAGGACCAGCTCGAATGTCACACTGATGGGGGAAGGGATGTGAATTTAACATGTATACCAATAACACTTTGTTTTACAGCACAATAAACCACTCCCATGCCTGATAAAAAGTATATATATATTTAGAAAGCTTGTAAGGAAATTATTACTCTATTTTTGTTTTACTTGGATCACTTGTCTGTGTACTTAATAAAGGATATTTGACTGGAAACAGACTGCCTGCCTTGCTTGGATTACTTTTGAATACTTAGTAATGCTGTAGAATTATATATTTTCTATTATTACTTTTTGACTTGACGAGTTTACGTTCCCTACTTCTACTACTATTGTCTGATCTGATTAATATACAGTGATTAACTAGAAATATATGGACTGAAAATCTTCCACACAGAGAAGTTTCTTACACTGTTTTGTTTTTAGACCCACTATACTTTAGTGGGTTGTTTTGAGACTTCGGGGATACTACGGAGATTACTTGTTTTTTATTCACTCAATATCCATTCTTCCCAGACATTTGCAGTATCTATACCCACGTTATCATCTCTCCTTTGTCTTAACACTTTATGTTGCACTAATGCTACCATTCATATAAACAGCTATGCTTCCTTTTATTTTCACTACTCCTATTTTCTCCAGTATAACATGTGCCCACAGATATTTATAACTTAGCACAATTTTCACAGTGACTCGTGTTTCTATAGCTGCCACAATGTCCACTTATTGCTAATCTCTCAGTCCAACCAACCCATGTTATTTTTAGTCTCAATACTGATATTAGTTATTCATTTCTGTTTATCATTTTTCCCTCAAGGTGGCATTTGCTTGTTTTGCTTTTTTTTTTCTTTCTAATCCCATTGATGTTACTTTTGCCTTAATTACTGTCACATTCATGATCTGTTTAACTCACCAACTAGAACTGAATTGCACTGTTGAGGGACTGGTTAAGATGCCCATAAAATCTATCTCGTTGCTAGTTTAGATGCTTACTGACAAATCAGTCAGTTATGATTGTAGTCATTCCTATCAAAAGATACATTGTCAAAATTCTGGTATATCTCATCCTGTTTAAATGTATCCCTGCTCTTTGGCAAGAAAAAAAGCCCTGAATTCTATGACAATTGTTCAACCACTTCTTAAATGCCCATAAGCAAATAATCTAGCCGGAGAAAGGTAATGTTTTAATGCATCTCTGACAATGTTGGCATGCATTTCATTTGTCATAGAAACCTTTGAATTTTATAAATGCAATATGCATGTTTATGATCTTTTCACTTATTTTTAGACATCTTCATTAAATACGACATTAATAAAAGTGACAGAAGTACATATATATATATATATATATATATATATATATATATATATATATATACAGTAACAACAATGACTATAAACCTTATTAACATTTCTTTAGTTATTTTCATGCAGTATACAGCTTAACAATTTTCAATCACTTCAACATAAGACACATATCTGTAGAAGGGCAAAAAACTTTGGTTATTTATGCTACTGCTTCTGTATTTGTAAGGATTTGCCCAACATTTCCCAGCAATGTCACTAAAGAAACACCTTTACACATTCCTTCATCTCGTCTGTATTTCCAACTTCCTTGGAGTGTCATCTCCCATGTGAAATGTACCCTCTCTTTTTAAAGTATCCTGTGCTACTTTCCTGTATATCTGCACTTTTAAGGCTTGTGAGATTCTTCTTGGCAATATCATATAGTACCTTCATACAGGAACCAGTTTATGTAAGGAGAGCATAGGAATTATGGGAGATAGCAGCTAAAGATATTCAGTGTTTTTCACAGTCATCACCACCCTAAAAGACCACTGGTACACAACTAATAGTGGTTGTGTCTCTTCCCATTACAGGTAGTGTCTTAGTGATGCTTGAGTTTGCAGGGATAGTAAGTAATACATAAGAACTCTCAGATGAAGGGGAGATAAGAGTTTCCAAGAGTCATTACCAGTGTAAGCTGGAAATGACCAAATTCCTCTTTCAGTTTGAAGAATCACCTGCAGGTTGTAAAGCATCCATGAAAACATTTTTCAGAAGACTGCTGCTTCACACTCAACAGAATGCACAGGGTTTATCACATTTCCTGTTTATATGCTTGCCTACTTGCCTCTGGATATCTTTGTACTTTTAGATTTTTTTAATTAATTTATACTGTAATTTCTCACTCAAAAAATAATTTGCATTATGATAAAATAGCCCTGTAACCTTCTAAATGCAGTTACTTACCTGAGCTACTGGGCGGGTGGTTTGAGAATTTTCTTAGGTGATTTTGTAGTAACTTCCCTCTTTAATAATAAACATGACATTATTGTTATTATCTGTTGAAATCTGCCAAGATGATGCAACACTTTATGATACACAATTCATCATGTTTTCTCTTCTACCCTTCTGAAAAATAGGAGTGTCTACACATGTACCGTGAATTATTCCGTAACATTATTACACATTAGTTTGGAAGTTTCCTGCCAAAATGACTCAGCACTCTGTCTTCGGCATGTGCAAGCCTTCAGGTAACTTTATTTCAAACCAGCTCTAAATAACAGCTTTGTATCAGGATCTAATTTCTCAAATCCAAATTCTTTTGCTTGAGACATATTTCATTTCACAATTTCCTGAGGAATTTTACTTAATGAAATGAATCTGTTTGTTTTATTTAATTTTTACAATAATGATATCCATCTTTAATGATAATAATTCCATAAATTTCTGTTGATATGGATATAAAAAAAGTCTTCATGCTATCCTTAGCTATTAGATCATAACTGTAGTTATAGTTAAATGATGATTCTTTTATGACTACCCTATGAATCAACCAAATTGATTAACAATTTGTAATGAGTACTTTAGGTTATGCCGCTGCAATGTTTATAGGTTAGGTTATATAGTATTCTACTTTCTCCAGTATTCCTCTATAGATTTGCTTTTGTTGATACTTTGCCGGATATAACCAGGCAGTGGCATTTATTATTTATATGATTGTTATACTGATAAGCTAACCTATTTCCAAGTCCCTTTAAAGCCATAACTACCCAGCATCCGAGATTCAGTAAAACATTAAGCAGTAGCATTGCAGTCTCCAAACTCTAGATCCCACCCAGTCTGGGTTTGTGAAAGGCAGGTCATGCCTTCTGAACCTGATTGACTTCTTTGAGGCAGTCACCAAAGCCATAGATGAGGGTAAGGTGCTTCACACAGCCTATCTTGACCTCGCCAAGGCTTTCAACACCATCCCCCATTCTGGAATTATAGCTAAACTCACTAAACTAGGTATAAATCCCTACATCACAAGGTGGGTTGCCAACTGGCTCACTGACAGAACCCACACTGTAAAAGTTGCAGACTCCAAATCTGACCTCAAAGCAGTGACAAGTGGAGTACCACAGGGTTCCGTCCTGGGACCTCTCCTGTTTGGTATCTACTTCTCTGAAGTACAGGCTAACAAAGAAGGCCTCTGGCTAACAAAGTTTGCAGATGACTGTAAACTAGGAGCCATAGTCAAGTCCCCAAATGATGTGGACATCCTACAGAAGGGCCTCGCTGAGACAGATGCCTGGTGTCAGAGCCATGGCCTCAAGCTCAATGCCAAAAAGTGCAGTGTCATCCCCTTTGGTAAAAACTCTGTACCCATGAACTACCACATAGGCAGCAATTTACTTAACACCGAATGTGTGATAAGAGACCTTGGGACCCAGGTGGACAGTAGTCTCTCCTTTGATAGTCACATCACCACAGTAGTCAGGAAGTCCTTCTATGTGGCATACCTCATCATAAAAGGGTTCTCATCCAGAAAAAAGAGGTCATTGTTCCCCTCTACTCGACACTTATTAGACGCATTATAAAGTACAACGCCCCTTTTGGAATGTATCTCACAAGACATCTGCAGCAGCTGGAAAGGCCACAGAAGTACCTCACAAAGAGGATTACTGGCCTCAAACAAATGCCCTACACTGACCACCTCAAAAAACTCCAGCTTTACTCCGTAGCATATCACCTACTCCAAGGAGATCTCTGCATAACATATAAAGCTATGTCAAACCCAGAGCTGTTGGACATGCTACACCTAAAGAAACCCAATCCCTCCGAGCTACATGCTCTAGGGACCTAAACCTTGTCACCACAATAAACAGGACATGCTGGAGGGATAGATTCCTGTCCCAGACACTTCCCATACTCTGAAACAGGCTACCCAGCTATGTCAAGTAAAGTTCTTCATTAGCACTCTTCAAGAAAAATCTTGATGCGTGGATGGGAAATAGGAAATACACCCCGGGGATCACTTCTGTGTCTCTACTCGACAATGGCACAGGAAAATAACTTTCTTGGGTGGCGTAAGCCAGGAACCTTGTTGGCTAGACTTATGTAGGCCCTTGGGCCGATAGCCTAGTACCTACCTATGAACCTATATAATCAATAAAATGAATGGAACCATTTTTTAAGTAATTTATTTATTTATTTGCGGTTTGCTGGCTGTTTACTGTAAATTACCATTGCACACTAAAAAGAAACTCAAGTGTATTTTATGCAGCTCTAAAAAATGTCTGACAGATGCTCTGTGCCACATCACTGTCACTGTTGTAAATCATAATAGTGACCATCTCCCTTATGTTACTATTAAGGACTGTTACCTGTTATTTACAAAGAATACATTATTTGTATGAAACAAAACTTATAACTACATCTCTTAGAAAAGCTGCAGAAATGTTACTTTAATTCATTTGAAAACAAACCAGAGTAGATTTATATGTTGCCACCACCCATGGTAAAACTATAGAAAAGAGTTCTGATTGGTTTCCTCCAAGTTTTAAATTCTTCATAATTACATATTAAGTAGGGATTCAAGGATATTCCAACCTATTGTAAAGCACACACTGATGGCATTTACCCAAAATTCATCATAGCCTTTTAAGTTAGGTAGCCCAAAACATAAAAATATAGTTAAATTCAAGTACCTTTCCTGAGTTTTGAAAAGTGGTAACAAACATGTTTTACCTGAACATGGCCCTAAAAATGTCTTACATGCCAGTTTTTGGTATTTTACTCTTTCCCACAATTGTTGAGAAAGCTATGGCGGTCTATCTGTAATGCCATCATGATGAGTATTGACTTGTAACTGAACATCAGCCTGGATTCCATAATGGGTACAGTATACCTCCTGCTCTATTACCCTTAACAAACATCGTTTACAGGAATGCTTGTCTTTGTATTGATGTATAACTCAGTCACTGGCTGAAACAAGCTAATCAAGGGATGTGGCCCTCAGAACAACAATGATAAAACTTTGGAAAGCATTTTTGCAGGGGCCAAGCTCACAATATTTGTACACCAAATCTGATATCACTGAACTTTAAAAATAAGGAAAAAACATTATTGCTGCACATAGCTCAACAATCTAGGACTTCACTTTAAAGATATGTTTAAAGAACTGGGATTTACTTTCCTCACAATGATGAGCCAGGAAAGGATGAAAATGTTATAAATGTAAACCCATAATCTCTTTTTGCAATGTGATAGAAACAAGACGACTACCATCTAGGTGAAACCTTTGAATCAGTGAACCCTCCAATGATATTAGAAAAAATACAGTTCTAGTTATAGCAGTGCAGATGAATGAAGTGCTGATTTCTGCTACAGAATATATCCTTTCTCTCAGTACAGTTAACTCATCTTCCAACATGAAAAACATTCTAGTCCACACTAAACAAAATCTGCAATTTTATAAATAATATTCCCACATATGAAGACTGCTAGACTTATGGAAAATGCAGGGCAACTAGTGATTGCCACTATAGTTAAATTCTATTGTGTAATACCAATCTAAAAGCTGTTTCTTGCAGATCTCTCTGCAGTGTTGCTTAGAACATTAATATTTAAAGCAGCTACTTGGGCATTACACTTTTCATTAAACATATTTCAGTAGTTGGCTGAACCAAAGTCCTCTTGTGAGGGCAGCAACAAGGCTTTTTTTGGACATAACCCTAAAATGAGCAGCATAGTGGTGCAGTGGTTAGCACTGTCACCTCAAAGTAAGAGGTTCTCCTATTCGATTCTTGGCTTGGGTGCCTTCTGTGTGGAGTCTACATGTCCTCCGTGGGCTTCCTCTGGATGCTCTGGTTTACTTCCACATTACAAAGACATTCATCTGGGCAATTTCTCTGTAGGCCTCCTCTGAAAATGTGCTCTTTCCCAGTAAATAAACGTTAAACAAAGATATGGAATGTTCTGTCTACTTTGATTTTTATACCAAATTAAATATCTTAAATATCTATATGAGACACTTTACAAGTTAAGATATTTTTAATCTTTCATAATAATGCAAATTTTCACATGCATGGATGTCTTTGGTATATTTCTCCTGTGCTCTTTCTAGTTTACTCCTGTTTGTTTTCTGATAAGGTTTCCATATTGTTATTCCATACACAAGCTTGGGTCTAAAGTAACAAACAATAACTTCATCAGTCTTGATTTTTAGACTTTATAAATCTTTTTATACAAGTTCTATAACTATCATTAAGCAATTAGTTGATATGATTATAAAAACTCAAAGCTGGAACTAGCCATATATCCAGGTCCTTAAATAAATCTTTAGTTTCAATCACTGTGTGCTGTATTAATTATTCATCTTTCAGTTTATGCCTACCAAATCTCAAATGCTTAGTTTTTGATGTATTTATCAACATATTATTTGCCTGTGCCCAGATGGTCAATTTAGTCAAGTTATTTTCCAGACATGCTCTATCTGTAACACTTGTAATCAGTTTACCCAATTTCAGATAATCTGCATACAGACTGTAGAATACCTCAGATGAAAAGGATAGGTCCGAAAGACAATCTAAACAAGTGAGCACCTAGGAGAGAGTTCATGGAGACTCCCTGACTGTAACCAGGAATTTCACCTGTCCAAGAAAACATTAGCCTAGGAGAGGAATGTAGTATAAAAGAACTTGAGCGAGAGGGTGTGAATAAATATTTGGGAATTGCTGCAGGATCAACAACAAAACATGAACAAATGTGAATAAAACTTAGTAAGGAATATTTTACAAGATTAAAATTAATACTGAAAACAGCACTGACATCTAGAAATAAAGTTCAAGCTATAAACCAATTTCATCTTCCTGTCGTAGCTTACAGTTCTGGAGTGATTTACGGGCCCCAAAAGGTGTGGGATCAGTTAGACAGAAAAACAAGAAGGATGCTTCATGCTCATTAAATGATTTATAAAAATCAGTGTATATTAAGACTACATATTCCCCATTCTGAAGGAGGTGTGGGCTTGCTCAAAACTGATTACATGTATAGAGCTGCAATCATAGGACTGCAAACATATCTGCTGACCTCACAAGACCCAAATGTAGTGAAAGTTTTAAAACATGAGGAGAATAAGTCTGAGATTACTTCCCTGTTTAGTTTTGCAGAAGCATATCAGTGTCAAATGGGAATGGAAATCAGACCAGTAGATAAAAATCAGGCAGTAAATGAATGTGCCAAAAAAACAAACAAAAAAAAAAGAATGTAAGGCAAAGGATTAGATGAGAAGGCAAGAAATGTGGAAAATGCATAAATACAGTTGCAAGTATAGAAAACTCTTGGAACAGCCTCATGTTGATCAGGACTGAATGCAGGAATGGTTAAGGACAGGTGAATTTAAACCACAAGATGAAAGGTTAATATTGGCAGCCTGGGCTAGTAGACTAAAGAATTATCATGGAGACGATCAATAAAGATATAGTAAACCTCCAGACACTGGACTCAACCCAGTTTGGTTTCGTCAAGGGCAGATCAACCTGGTGGATTTCTTTGAGAAGGTCACCAAAGCAATGGATGATGGCAACATTGTTCACACTACCTACCTTGACCTGGTCAAGGCATTTGACACAATACACCACTCATGCATTGTTGACAAACTCAAGAGGTTAGGTACAAACCCATATGTCACCCAGTGGTTTGCCAGCTGGATCATAGACAGGACCCAGGGAATTAGAATTGGTGCGTCCACCTCTACAAAGAGGCCAGGCAGAAGTGGAGTCCCTCGGGGATCAGTCCTTGGACTGCCCCATTCCTTTTTGTCATTTTCTTCTCTGACATCAAGGCCAATGTTAATGGTCTCTAGCTGACTAAATTTGCAGATGATTGCAAATTAGGAGCTGTCACTGAATCTCACACTGACACAAATGTTCTCCAGAGGCGGCTGATACAGTTAAGCAACTGGAATCAGAGCCATGGACTAAAACTAAATGTCAAGAAATGCATAATAGTATCCTTTGGGAAGTCATCCATCCCTGGTAACTATCATATTGACAACCTACCCCTTAGAGTTGACCCAGTAGTCAGGGACTTAGGGACACATATAAATAGTAATCTAGGCTTTGACCATTACTTGTCTATAGTGGTGAGGAAATCATTCTATGTTGTGCAACTTATAAACAAAGGAAATTATTGTTCCACTGTATTTGGCATTCATCAGACCTATCATTGAGTACAATGCCCACTTTGGTATGTACCTAACCAGGCATATCCATAGAGGTTCCTCACTAAAAGATACATGGTGTAAGTAAAATGCCCTATGCAGACTGCCTCAAGGCCCTATCCTTGTAATCTGTCTCCTACAGGCTTTTGATGGGAGATCTATGCCTGGCATACAGGACATTGTCAGACCCCACTCTGATGGACCTCCTACATCTCCAGAACACAAATAGCACCAGCATTACCCATTCTAAAGACTTAAATGTTGCCTGTGATATAAACAGGACCTGCTGGAGAGATAGGTATGTATTCCAGAAACTACCCCGTCTATGGAACAGGCTCCCCATCCATGTGAATCAGAGTTCCTCCCTAATCCAATTCAAGTGCAGCTTGGACAATTGGATGGGAAACCATTCATCCCTGGTTTGACACCGATGTCTCTAATGGACACAGGTAACCTGTAAATGATTCATCTCCCAGGCCCATGCTTAGACTTATCAAGGGTATCAGAACTTATCAGAGATTTGGGATGTATGGCTAGACTTAAAAAGGTCCTTGTATTCGTTAGCCTAGTAAACACCTATGGACCTATGAATCTATGAACTACATGCACATTGGTTTACAAAGTCCATTGAACATGTGGGAGAAACAGACAAATGTAGGTTTTGTAAAACAGAATTGGAAATAGTCGCACATATTGTTGCTGGTTGTGATACACTAATGACAAAAGGACTGTATACTGAAAGGTATAATAATGCGGCAAGACTGCTGCATTGAGGACTGTGCAAACATTACAGTATTGAAGTAGCTGAAAAGCATTGGAAACATAAGCCACAAAGCATTATAGAAAGTGATGAAGTGATGAACTTACCACCCCCTTTGTGGAGCCAAACTGTTTTGCATAACATTTTATAAATATATCTTTAATCTGTTGTTTGAAAATGAGTTTTAGAATCTACAGTTTATCAATTTGTATAGCTTATTCCTTCCACATCTTATGTAACTATAAAATGTTTTTCTATTATGCTCAAAATCCATACCTCTCAATTGTACAGATTTTTGCAGCGTATCCCAATTTTTGCCTCATATTTTTGGTCGGTTCCTCATCATTTTTTGTATTTTCTGGCAAATGATTGGCAAGTCATTGAGAATGGAAATCAAAACATATTGACAAGCATTTGTGTTTTGGGCATTCCCTTCAGAAAACCAATGAAAAACCTGTTATTCTATCAATTTTCTAAGTTTATAAGAGAAATATTTCAAAATTGTCCCTATTTTTCGACCTTTGCCCCCCAATATTTATGGGTTTGTCCAGATTTCTTACTCTAAGGGTTGAGAGATGTGTCAATATCATTATATAATTTTTTTTTCACATTTTTCTTGATCTTGTCTCATACTATGCTTAATTTGTTTTTTCTAGCATTTCTTTAATATTTTGTCTCTCACCTTAATCGGGTGTCTTGTCCTTATAGAAATATATTCCCCTGAAGCTGTATGCCTAGAGTCTGATGTTAAACATTTTTTTGATTTTTTTGCACTCAAAGAATTTCTCTTTCAAAACTGTTCACATTCCATACGCAGTTTTTCCACTGAACGCCTCACTCCAAATAGTTTTACATAGTGACTGGTTTGCTTCTATATAATCTGTTATTAATCTTCTGTACATTGGTTTATATTTCAGTTTGACAGAATTGTCTAGAAACAAATTAACCATTATAACCCCATGATCACTGCACATTAATGGTGGTAAAATCTGACATGTAGTAACATAAATTGTTTTAGGAACACAAACAATATCTAATATGTTCCATTCCATATAAGTTTTTTTTACAATCTGAAGCAATTGTAATTCCTAAACATACATTGTAAATAATTTCCTTGATAATGTTATTGAATCATGTTGTGAGTGTGTGCATGTGCATGTGTTTGTGACTGTGTGTGTGTGTGTGTGTGTGTGTGTGTGTGTGTGTGTGTGTGTGTGTGTGTGTGTGTGTGTGTGTGTGTAAAAAATGGTCAACTTGCTCTCCCTTTGACTAGAATGGGACAAATTCAATCTGCCATATACACTGCGCCCCCAGTGGGCATTAGTGGAACAGCACTAGGCTGCAAAGTTATTTTAGGAGATACAGCTCAATGGTGTGGTTGAAGTTCATGCAAAACGTGCTGGCCTAATGGCTGATTGATATATGTCCATTGATCGGTGGCATAAGTTACTACAGAATGACTTTACAAGAAATGGTGAACTAATGGGAACTTCAGCTTCATGGAGAGACAGAAAGAATGAACCATGAAACAAAAAGCTGGGAACCTTCTACCACACCAACTCGTCCAACCCACTCAGCAGTTAATTAGGCTAGTAGGTTTTAAGTTAAGAGTTTCAAAATAGAGGTAGTCACTGCAGTCATTCATGGAAACTTTCTGCAGGAATATGCAGTGAAGCTTATCTCAGTAGCAAAACTGGCATTAATTTACCAAATAGTTCATGTCATTTGGAAAACAGCGTAAGAAATATGTTGCTTATGCTCAGACTAAAAGAGGGGTATGCCACTAATATTAGCTTTTGTCATTTCAATGTGCAATGCTTGCTTAAGTTTGTAAATAGACCCCAATCCTTGATGCAACTTGCTATGATTATGATTTTGCCATTATCTACCTAGTATAGAAGGTGAGGAACATTTATTTATTTATGTATTTATTTATTATTTATCTTACATTTGTTTACCGGGAACGTCCGACTGGATATATGCCCATTTTCAGTGGAGGCCCAGGGAGAAAAACTCCAGAAAGTAGAGTGCAAATACATTAGGAACAATAGAAACATTTACAGATAAGTATTACATGCAGTTTTCAGTAGGGTTACAAACTTAGATAAAACATAGTAGACAACATCAAAATCATGTGGCTTCAGTTTCAGACAATAATACACACAGTTATGGGCTAAGTCCCATCAAGAATTCATACACTTATTAGAGTATATGATTGAAACATTTAGGGAGAGTTTGCAGGAACAGCGTGTGGTGATTAGTCGAGGTTTAAGCAGGGACATTGCCAATGCTGTTGGAAGTGTAGTTTGAGGCTTTTTTTGAACTGGGTTAAGGAGGATTGGTGAGTAAGTCTGGTAGGTAGCATATTCCAAGTTTTGCCTACTGAGTTGGTGAATAGAGAGTCCCCAGCCACATTTATGCTCTTAGTTGTTTATACCAGCAGTCTGTCAGCAGAGCATAGTGACCTGAGGTTGCTGTATGGTTTGATGATCTTATTTAGTGCTGGTGTTTTTTCGGGTTGATATAGAATTTTGTGGATTATTACAAGTTGGTTGTATTGGAGAAGACTGGGCCACTCCAGCCATCCTAGTTGAGTTAGATTGATACAATGGTGGGTCCTAGAGGCAGCACCTGTAGCAAATCTAGTAATATGGTTGTAACAACTAGCAAGTTTGGTAAGGGTGACTTGGTTCAGGTTAGTGAAGAGGGGGAAGGCATAGAGGAGAGTAGAAAGTAGGTGGGACTGAGTGATAGTGGTTTTTGCAAAAGGAGTGAGGAAGGGTTTGATCCTGTATAGGGAGCCCATTTTTTTTTGTTGACAAATTTGATGGTTTTATTGACATGGATATTGACTGTGACGCCCAGGAGTTTTGTGTGAGTATCTGGGGATATGATTGTGCCATTGTTGGAACTTATAGTAAAGAATGGCGAGGAGGATTTGCAGGTGGGGGAAAAGATGAGCAGTTTAGTTTTGTTGGGGTCTGATAGAAGCTGACGGTTTGTGAACCATTTTTCTACATCATTGAAAGTATTCTGTATTAGGGTCATACGCTCAGTTGAGGAGGAGGCGGTACATATTTAAGTAGAGTCGTCTACATATTGGATGAAAGTGGCCTTGGGAGTGATGGTGGGTAGGTCATTGATAAGGACTGAGAAGAGTAGTGGTCCTAGTATGAAGCCTTGGGGGACTCCTAGAGTAATGGGTAGACGTGTGGATAGGGTATTCTGCCATAAAACTGCTTGTTGTCAATCAGACAGGTAAGATTGGAACCATTTAATAGAGCTACTATTCAGTGACGGTTCCTTTAGGATATGGAGAAGCAGTTGGTGATTGACCATATCAAAGGCCTTAGAGAGATCTAAGAAGAGAGCTGAGGTAAGCTTGTTATTGTTTCGGTTGATGTTGGTAGAGTTAGAGAAGGATAGGAGGGCTGATGTGATATTGTGATGTGGCCTAAAACCATGCTGAGAGTTAGCCAGTATTTTATTTTGGGTAAGATAGTACATTAATTGGTTGTGGATGCCCTTTTCCATAGTTTTGGCCAGTGGTGATAGTATGGCTATTGGTCAGAAGTTTGAGAGGTTTAGAGAATTCCCTCCTTTATGAAGGGGAATGACATGGGAAACCTTCCAGAGAGAGGGGATAGTGGCTTCAGTCAAGTTGTGGTTTATTATGATCGAGACAGGGTATGCAATCTTGCTGTGCATACCCTATGTCAGGGTTTATATTTACAAACACAGACGCTTCCAAATAGCTACTGGTGCCAGACATGATGATATCAGAGTAACCTTAGAAGGATATATCACAGCATGTGTTTAGATTCAGACTATCATATTAAAAGTTTATTGTTTTTAACTCAGTTGATTGTGTTAGTCAAATCCTAGCCCACCTGACTGTGCTTTTCATATAAGCAGAGAATAGAACTTAGGCTGATCTCACTATCATTATACAGCAAGACAAAGTGATCCATCTTAGATCAAGCTGTTTATGAGAAGGAAACTCAAGTCTCCCTAAAAAAATCTTTGGGAAATTCATTTCATTATTATTTCCATTTCTATTTATTTATTTATTTATTTATTTTTGAGTAGGCAACATCATTCAGTTTGCACAGTGCTTTTATACAGTTTTTAAAGTTTATGAGACTGCTAAAGTCTATTCTAGTCATCTTACATTAGACGTGTATAATTATGCAGCCTGATGTTTGTCACAAGAAAATATAACTTATTTTATTCCTTTTGAGAGAATGTTTTTCTTGTGCAACAAATAACATCAGTAAGTGCCTAAAACATGCTCATTTGATTAAAAAAAATGAAAACGGAAACATTGACTTCTTAGTACATCTGCACCAAGTTTGCTTCTTGACACATGCAAATATTACTAAACAGCATTCCCCCATGTGGGGAGGCTGTGCCCCCCACAACCCCCACTATTTAAGTATACTAGCCATACCTCTCAACCTGACATAATGGGGTAACAAAGGCCCAAAAATAGGGACACATTTTAAATATTGCTCTTATAAACTTGGAAAGTTGCTGTAATAATAGAATTTGTGTTAGAATGCATTTTCTGGAGGATATTAAGTCTGAAACTGAAATGCATTTAATTATTTAGTGACTTTAATCCTTAGATCATCCCAGTGATTTGTCAAAAAAATCACAATTTGTATGAGGAACATACTAAAAAAATGAGGCAAAAATATGGACATTCTGTAAAAATCTGTACAGTTGAGCAGTATGAGTATTTCAACCAGCATGTTCTTTTGAGTTGGGAGGTAATATGACAATTTAAAAGAAGCTTGCACTGATAATCAATAGAGGTAGACTGACTTAAGTATCCATAACACAATAACCTTAATCAAAACTACTTTCAACTGACCTGGTCTGCAGTCAAATAATTTCTCAGCTTTTAAACATCATGTAGTGCTACATAAATTTATGTCACCTGCTTGTATGAGCTTACTGAGTGAGACTTTCTGAGTGAATTACAGTAATATTTTAAAAATTGTTCCTAATTTGGGTCCTGCTATTAGTTGTGGTTTTGTCCAGAATTCTTGAGCAAAGTTGAGAAGTATGTGACAGTTGCTCATAGAAATAAGAAACATCCCAGAAACCTATCAAAAGGTCTGTTTTCAACAAAAGAAGGTCTTTGAATCCAGTATGTCTACACAGATGTTTTTCCAAGTTTCAGTTATCTTGAAGATTATTATTATAAATGCAGGTATGTTAGGAATGTGAGTACAGATCTCTCCTGGATTAAACCATAGAAATGTGAATTCATCCCAGTCTGCAGTTATTTTTTTCAAATAACAGATGTTTCCAGGCTTTGTATTTGGTAAGATGGATGCAATTAATTACACTTCAGTGAATTGTTCATAAACATTGTCAGGGCATCTCCTCTTTTAGTCAACTAGATTAGAAATGCTGAGTTACTAGTCTGAGCAGCTGCAAAGGCTTCTGGTATACTATTGAGCATTGAGATGTAGCTGATATCTGTTTGACACATTAAGAACGAATACTAATGGTGTAACGGATCATTTAAACAGTTATTTTAGCCTTTTTGCAATGATGATGTGACGCCCCAAGTCAGTAATACTAATAAAAGGGTACACTTCACAATACACATGGTATTCTCAGAAAAAACAGCTGCACAGCCTTCTGCAAGTACAGGCAGAATCATTTATACAGTGCCAGGAATGGTTCAGAATCAACATTTTTCCTTAATCTAACTTCTCTCAATGAGTCAGATAAACTTTGGCAAGACTTTAAAGAAATTATGACCATCTGAATTCATGTACAAATGGTACTTTTGCCGTGTGTACAGCTCCACCTTTGGAAATTCAGTTTAACACCTGGGACTTTTTTTTTCTACTCAGATGCACCCAGCTGCAGGAAAAGTGCAGCTCTGCTGAAACCATGTAACTTCCCTTATATGCTGGCCTTCTTAAATAAATTATACAAGAGATGTTAGCGCTGCATAAGTAAATAGGTCTGAGTAAATCAGTACATGTTATAGCATCAGCGTGTTTGATTTAAAAAAAAAATGTCGTGTAGAGCAAACTGCTTAATGGGTGTTCTGCCACTGAATACCCCAGTACCCAGCCCCTAACAAAAGTACATTTTTTTTTCCTTGTTCCACTTAGAAGGTATGTAGGGATAAAGGTGTAATGCTCTTGGGAAGTAAAAGGCAAAAAAGCAAAGCATAATGCAAATGATTTTTCCATTGTTGAATATCACTTTAGTGCATAGCTTTCTAAATACAGTTTGACTGTTTTGCAAAATTAGTTCTTAGCTAATAGCAAGATGTTGTCAGTAATTAATATCTTACTGTTGCTTAACAATTTTGTGATCTCATACCACTCCATTTATGAAGAGAAACATACTGGCTAAAATAATTTCATCAAAGATGAAAAACAATGTCTTAATGATCAATCATATTATGTAATGCTGTATTCTCCAAATAAATCTTAAGCAATATTTTGACTTGAAATCCACTCTTCCAATAAAAAGTGGTGTAATATTTTTCAGAAAAGTACAATGCAAAAGTTATTATGAAATGTACAGTCATAACCCCTGCAAGTTCCTACCAGTATAGTCTAAAAACCTCCATCTATTGACATAACACACATGGTTTTGTGTAATTATATCACTTCTGTTGGAAAAATCTGACCAACTGTAGAAACTTTTTGTAAAAAAATAATTTCCAAAGTCCCAGCAAAGTAAGCAGAAAATATTCTACTATTTAGGCAGTTGCTAGAAAGAGAAGTTGTGTGAACATATACTTACAACTACTGTATAGCCACTGTACAAAGCAGTATTACTTCTGTATAACCATGGTGTATTAATGTTTGACCAGCCCCTTCAGACCACCCTACTTACCAGGTTATGAAACAAAGAAATAAAACAAACAGCTGTTAATAGCATTATACTGCAATATATCCCAATATAATTTGAGGAGGAAAACAGTAACACTCAAATGAGCAAGGCTATGAAGCCCCCTTAATTGGGGCCCTAACTTTCACCTCTCATGGTGCCAAAAGAAGTGGAACCTGTACAGACAGGTATAAGCCTCATTCTGTTATTATTATTATACCGCCAACATTTATTTAATTCAAACAGTCCATTGCATGTGTATTGTAGAACTGGTGTACCAAAAATGGGAAAAACCTTTCAAACTGAACATCTTAGTAGTGTAACAACAAAAACTCTTGTTGTGGAGAGGAAGTACAGTAAAATAAATATGAATCTTTATAATAAACTGTTTTCTTCAGGAATAGTACTTTAGAAACTGTAAGATAAAAAAAAATATCTTTCCACTGCAACCTTACAAGTGAAATGTATTTCCAAAACATTGACTTATATAAAAATATATTATATAAAATATTGACTTTTTTATATTTTATTTGGATCCTTTAAAATCTTGGCTGCCTTTGTAGTACTCAAGAACCCAATCAACTCTTTTAGTACCCACCTAAATAAGTAACAACTTCTAGCATAGTCTATTGTCATGTCTCACTTAAGATAACTCATTCCTTCATTCATTCATTTATTAATTCATTCAGTCATTCATTCACCGATTATTTATTCAATCAAATGCATGATTTTGGGAAGCTAGACTCTATCCCAGCACACTCTAAGCTCAAGGCAGATAAGTTAGTTCTGAACTGGACACCAATCCATGCCAGTATTTTAATAATTTACTGTTCTGTTATGCTTCATAAATTATTGTTATTTTTCCAGTCCTTCATCCTTTCTTAATCATCATCATCCTTACTGTCAACACACTTTTTTCCCATTTACTACATGAATGATGTTGGGATGTTGAGTCAACTGTCACCATCTCTCTTGACTCAATGCCATTCTGCTACCTTCTTCAACAGTCATGCCTGACTATTGCAGGTCTTCTTTCATACAATCCATCCATCTCTGGTGGATGCCCTCATTTCCTCTTGCCTTCTTCCAGTCTGTCCCAAATCTTCTTCACCAGAGTGTCTTTTGCTTTCCTGCACATGTACCTAAAACACCATAATCAGTTCTCTTTGACCTTTTCTGCAATTTGAGTAATTTTGGTTCTGCTCTCATGTCCTCATTTTTTTCATTTGTCCCACAGTGTGCATCCTATTATACATCTCAGACACTTTATCTCCATCAGCTTAGCTTCCTCAACTGTACTGCCTTTACTGCCCAGGTTTCTGTACCATACAGTAGTACATGGTATCCCATGTGGCTTTAGTTTTGAATTCCATTCCCCTATCATTTGCTGAAGTTCTTGTTCAGAGTCTGCCTGTAATGCCACATTGTCTGCATACAGCAACTTTGTTGCTATGTCCCTCTGACCTGTTTCCTAATGTAGTCCATCACCAGAATGAACAGCAGTGGACTCAGAGCTGAACTCTGACGCACACCTAATCCCACTGGGAACTATTCTTTGAAACCAAATATTGCCTGAACTTGTGTCACTGGGTCCTTGTATATAGCCTCTACTAATTCTACCAATGTTTCTGGGACTTTGAACCAGCACAGGATTGCCCAGTTAGCTATCTTGGCATCTTCATATGCTTTCTCCAAGTCTAGGAATGTCCAGCTGCACTCTTTCCTCATTTCTAGCTTCTTCTCATCTATCTGTCTCACTGAAAATATCAGGTTGGTTGTACTACATCCTCATCTGGCTCTTCGCTGCTCATCTCTCATCTTACTTTCTACTACTCTTTGTAATTGTTTATCAGTCACCCTCTCCAGAACTATCATGCAATTTGTCAGGAGTCTAAGACCACTGCACTGGTCAAAGTTGGAATGCCCCTTTTGTTTTTGTACACCACTACTAGTATGCTTATTCTCCTGTCATCTGGGATATGCTTTTCTCTCCCTACTTCTGTGACTACTCTCTGGAGCCATTTCTCCTTTAACTCCCCCAATATCTTGATCATATCTGCCATGACCTCATCTGATCCTGCTTCTTTCCCTGATTTAATTTTCTTTAGTGCTGTTCTTATTTCTTCTAAGCTGGGCTCCTCTTCTTCTTTTATCATAGGCTGTGTCTGGTGCAGTACAGCTTCCATGGAGGTTTTCTTCAATTAGAAGCTGTTGGCAGTATTTCTTCCATCTGCCTTTGATGTCTTGTGGACTGGTGAAAAGGTTGGTGCTGCCATATCTTATGTAGGGCATCTGATGACTATATTTTTTTATCTTTCTGTCTTTGCCTTGCAACCTGTTCAGGTTTCTTTGTGTCATCTATTGAGTCACATTCAAGAAGCTGGCAGAGTGATGCTTGCTATTGGAACCAGCCTCTTAGCATCTTTGTTATTCAACCAGTATTCCTTTTAAGCCAAGTCCATTGTTTCTAGCTCCCATATTGTCTTGTAATCCTTCTTTCTTTTGATGAATGTCTGGATTTCTACATTCCATTAACAGCTTTCCTTATATATCTTATTTCTGTACCTGGCTTGTCCTCATATCTGTTCTGTAGTCCTCATATATGCTGTTTTGAGGTGCTGTAATTTTTCTTCAACTCCACTTATTTTCTCTTCTGTTCTCCAGTGGTAGAGTCCTGACTGTTTTCTTGAACCCTTGTGCTTTTGCTACAGTCATCTTCCAGGTCTATCTCTGTTGACCTTAGAGCCTTCTCTGACCACTGCTTGCAGCTGATTGTGGAAAACAGTGGTTTATGCTGCAGGCCAACTGTTTCACTGGGAATTACTTTACAATCACTGATTCTACCTTGTGATAAAGGAGATACTGCCAGACCAGCTTTCTGGGATTTTGTAATTATATGTCATTTGTGAATATCAACATGATTCATATACGATACTGTGTTGCAAATGTATTAGAACTGTATGTCAGGTGTATATCAAACTGCAAGTACAGAAGTGTGTGTTGAAAAGGTTTTTGCAAAGAGCTTAAAATGTAACCACAGCATGCCCCACATACAGTGTTGCAACTGTTTAAATGTATATAGTTTAACAATGGAAACTGGAACACAGAAGATTAACTTCAGAAAAACAGCTGAAATTAAATTACTTTATGGATGAGCCATAAAAAAGATAGTATATTTCAGTTTCAGTGCAGCAACAGAAACAGTGTCTGTGCTGAGAAGTTTTCTATATTGTCTTGGAAGTATTTTAATGTTTTATGACTTCCAGGATGTGTAAAGATCTGAGGAAAGCCCCTGTGTATGTATTTCCACAGGTAGATGCTAAATACTGCTAGCTTTCAACAGTGGAGGGTTTACCTGGGATAGGGTCAGATGACAAGAAATTATGTCATTCTACAAGCTATCCCAGCAGTAATGTTTGAGATATTAATTTAAGAACTCTCTGAGAGAGGGGGGGGCATTCTGTATTCTGTCTTTGACCGGACAACAACAGCTAGAGGGTCTAGTCACCACATCTGTCTTGCTGCTCTAGTTAAGTAAGTGGACTATAGTATAGTAATTCTCTTATATATAGTCAGGAATATAGCAAAGCATAATTTATATATTTTCTTTATGTATTTATTTTAGACTGCCCTGCAATGTTATTTTAAATATTTCCTGTGATTTTGAAGTCTGCTGTCATTGTAGATGTATACTGAGTATTTTCTTGTTCTTTTAATATTTATTAAATATATTTAAACCTTTCATCGTGGATGGCCTGTCTAGACATATTTAAGCTGTGAGAGTACTTGCATATTTATTTGGTGACACTGTGTAGGCCACTCCTAATAGACTTGCTTTTGGTCAAACTACCACTTGTATTGATAGTAACATTATGCAGTAAGATTAGGACACCTTTTGTTAAGGGCCTTAAAATAGCTAATAAAGAGCTGGCGTGTGGCAGTAATAACTACCTTATAGTCTGAACAGAAGGGGGCATAGCTAGTAAACCCGTGCCATCCTTTCCCAGGTGTGTGTGTGTGTGTGTGTGTGTGTGTGTGTGTGTGTGTGTGTGTGTGTGTGTGTGTGTGTGTGTGTGTGTGTGCATGCGTGTGTAAATAAAACCTTAAAGTAAGTGTGTGTGTGTGTGTGTGTGTGTGTGTGTGTGTGTGTGTGTGTGTGTGTGTCAGCTACTTGGAGAGGGACACATAGCACTAGTTGGACAGAGAGACTGCTGGAGATCTTGGCTTGGCCACCCTGCTGAGATCTCAACCCTATAGCTGTGCCAGTGGGGATTCTTACTGGGGATCTGCAGAAAGAGGGAGAAACCAGTCCCAGATTGACCGTGGTCCCTGTGTGCTCTTAAGGGAAATTGCACTATACTGTGTGTGTACTTGTCATCCTCCCAATATATGTCCCCAGTGGTGCTAGTGGTGAGGATTGAGGCTCCTTGATTACTGTTCCAGTGGTGGGGCATCACATACCCCATTGCCCTTTCCATACTAGGAGATGGTCTACATCAGTTCAATGTTTGCCATTCTTGCATGTGATGTTGTGACTGCCTCTCTTGCTGAACCATGTATTGGTCACCTGAAAGCCATTTGCCAGGCAAAAGTCAAGAATGGCCTCTTCTTCTCCTCTACTTCTTTTCTTACCTACTTATTATAGAGGGTAAAATAAATCAAATGCCATCTACAACTAAACTAGATTTTATGGAATCTATTAACTGTATATACACAAAGACCAAAAGCTCATGCCGTATTAGAGTACATATGTTATCTGCATATCTTTTGATTTTGCAAGCAGAATTCTTATTTTATAATACATTGTTTTCTCTGTAACAGAAACCTCACCTTACAGGGCACCTAACATATCAAGAAAGAAAGAAATATAACTTCACAAGTCAGTTTTGACTTATTGTTTTTTGCAAATTTGGCAGGATTTTAATTGCAAGTTTCTATCCACATCTTTGTATTTATGTTGATAGTAAGAACTGCGACCATTCTAGTGTCATTAATGTTTTTCTATATTTCCTATCAGCTCTAAAACATATGCCACATCATTTTTTGATTTACAAACTTTATTTTTGTGATGAGCCTGTTAGTTACTCTAGAAACTAGTTCCTCCCTTACTAACATACACAAAATATCTCTACTGGGCATAGGTAGTCTGTAAATCATAACCTAGGTCACATCTAGCCCTTAAAAAAAAAAAACTCTCAAAAAACACATGGAATACATTTTGTGATACACGGCTAGGGTTATAAAGGCCCAGTGATTGCCTAGTATAAAGCTATACACTTATGAACCTATATCTACTTCCTTAAATTCCTCTAGGTCATATACTTATTACAAATTTTATTGTAACCTTCTGTCTCATGACGTGACTTTCAGTTTTTACTCACAAAATAATAACATAGGTTTGCTTATGACCGGCAGAAGCATATGCCCACATTCTACACAAGCTGAATATAGGGCTTCTTATGGAAATGTTGAGACTTGTGATAGTAAGCCCCAAAATATACAAATGATGCCATCAAGATGGCAGAGTCATTTAGAAACATAGAAAGCAAATGTGCCATGTGGCAGCAATCACTTACTGTGAATGTCATGAATTGTTGCTGTACTAAACACCAGAATGCATGGGGTAGCAGCAGCTGTAACTCAGTAACATACATCAGAGGCAGCTGTTAGAGCCACTGCCTACAATGTGATGCATAACAGCCCACCACACCAAGGTAAACAGCACCATTAATGCCTAACTTACCACAACTTTGCTGAGGATAGGGATTCCATACAAGAGCTTGGAGAATTGTGCCATCTACATGTGGAAACATGGGAGATGCATGAACTGCCCACGTCATGAACACTAACGCATGTGCACCTTTAACTATCTTAGGCATAGGGACTTTCTGCAACCTACAGGTAACACATTAAGAATTACATAGTCATCAGCCTCACTTATCCTACACCAGTTCATCAACATTATGCTGCATCATGTGGAGGAGCATGTGTGATTCACAAAGACTGCAGAGGAGAAAACTGCCACTATGTGGGCACTCTACCACAGTGTTCATTTCCTGGAGCACTTGGGAAATATTATTGTACATACATTGCTATGCCACAGGGTGTCAGATAAAGTGAGAGGAAAGGCTTCCATTACCTAGTCTATCAGGTAGTTTGTAATGCCCACAGTACAGTTTGTAATGTGGTCAATTGTCACAAAGGCAGTTTGTCAGGATTCTCACCCCTGTGGATGGACAGAGAGATGTGAATTCTTATGGACCATGTCCTGCCCATCAACAACATATTTACAGCAATGACCATAAAAAGGTCTTGCCCAGTTATGTACAACTTTTTATAAACTGCAAAGTGTCACAGTACTCATTTGTACTTTATTGGTATACAGTACAAATGAGTACTATGACACTTTGCAGTTTATAAAAAGTGCTGGTGCCTCACTCCGTAGAACACAAAGATTATGAATGACACATGACGTAATGTTAAAAGCTAACACTTTTCTATATCCTAAGCTGTAGTCTATACTGTGTGAAAAGCAACCACAGCAGACACAAAAAACTTTCCTCAGAATAGTTCTGTGCAAATTTTAGACACCTTTCTGATGTTTTCATAGTGTTGATATTTACAATGCTTCCATTTTTTACTTTATTCTTTTATTATCATGACCAATTCATTACCATGGATAATTTATCTGCCCTCCTGAGACAAGGTATATACACCTTGTTTCTACAAGTCTGCCAAATAAAACAGGGTTCAGAAAGCTCACCTTTCACTTATGTAAACTTTTGCAACCAAAATATCAGTTACCTTAATCACAGGGAATGTAATTTAGAGACACATTAGCCGCAATGAGACCTCATTATTAGCCAGTGCACACATCTCTGAATTTTGCAGTATTAGTACTAATCTGCACTTTACTGTGACAAACACAACTGCCTGCCCATGCATTGCATTAGCACATGCACCTACCCCCCCCCCCACTCCCTGCACATGCATGTAGACATCAAAACACACAAACACAATCAAAAGGAAACAGACACTGACATACCTCTCATAGGTTCCTGAGTTTGCAGACCTTCTCTGATGTAGCCTTTTATTTTACCACTGCCCTTTTAATTTGTGGATGATTACAGTCAATCAGTCAATAATGGCAAACATTAGAGTTTCATTTTTCTTATTGTTTAGGAACTGCATTGCAATGCTATACCTTTTGCTCTATTAACTTTTGTTATTCCAGCTAATATTTAAAAATTCTCCCTGCTGTCATCTAATGTTTCTGGAAGTCTTGATCACTGCCATTTAGAGGTTTGATGCCCCCCCTTCAAGAACACACCCTTATTCTTCACAGCTATCCCTGATTTTCCCTCATAAACCTGCTCTGTTCCTTGTAACTCATGAACTATTGCAGTCTATAAAGTCAGACAACAGAGTTTCATACTTCACACGGTTTATACTCATATACCTACATATCAATCACTCAGTCATTATTCCTGTACCCAGAGTTCACTCTCCCATACAACTTAAGGGTTACAGGCCAATGTCAAACCTCTACCCCATTACTATAATATTTAAAAAACTAATTAACAGTAGTTATGGGCTGCTTTATGATCATCAACAATACGGCTTTAGGACTCTTTAATACCTAAACTGGATTACTGCCAGCTACAGCTGACATTTATAGTAGCATTAATAATGGCCCTATTACTGCCGCTGTTTTTGTGGATATGATACATACCTTTGAGACAGTAAACCATAGACTTTTACTCAAAAAACTTCAAAAACTCAGTTTTGGTGACAACATTGTACTCTAGTTTAAAAACTACTTACATGATAGACTGTTTCAAATCTTTGCTAACAACTTACTGTTCAAAATGGAAACTCTAAACAGAGGTGTCCCACAAGGCTTAGCCCTAGAACCGCTACTATTGTTACTACTTCTTAATGACATCACATATAACTTACCCAAACAAAATATATATGTATGCAGATGATACTTCAATACCTGAAGCTCACAAAACCCACCAAACACTGGAACAAGCAACTCAGTTTCAATTTCTATATCTGGTTCCACAAGAACAAACTGCAAATTATCTGTTCCAAAACAAATATTGTGCACCTCTCTATATAAAGACATATTATCACAACCTCCCTTAATCTTAATATACTTAGAAAGAACATTATACCAAGTGGTAAGCAGCAAATATGTTTTCATCTAACACTAGACCTCTAATTAAACTTTAATGTCCATCCAGATGACGTTACCACCAAGGTTCTGACTCCACTAAAAACAATGTTATCATCTCTCACACAATCTCTCCCCAGTTAAGGGATGGCTTTAGCCAATAATGCCCTAATACGTAAGACTAAATATGCCTTCCCCTTGTTGCCCTTCATTCAGAAAAAAATGCACAACAAATCAACCAACTGAAAATAAAGTACTTAGATATGGAAACTGCCACTACTCCATATGATATGAGTATGCATACTTGTTGCCTGTTATTAACACAGACACTCTTCTCCTTAATTTTCTGATTTACAAAATTATAACTCTTAAATATTGCCCACACTTTACTGACTCCATATCAGAGAACAAATCTACTTCCTTAGGAGCAGCCAAGAAAATATATTCACTTTGGCAAGACAAATATTCAAACTGGCCACAGGGGAATTTCCTTCTCTAGAATAGGACCTGTTATATGGAACCAACTCCTTATTGGCAAAAAAAAGTAAAAAATCTTCAATTATTTAAAAAAAAATAAACTTAGGCACTCTTTGTTTGCATGAAACTGACTAGCACGATACTCATTTCTGTGTGAATGTTTCCACCTGTATATTTTGAACATATGTATTATACTTTGTTTTGCATTCTGTTTTAATCCCCAATTTCTTGTAAATTGCATGATGTAGTTTATCTTCTTACAACCAAATTGTGATTCAGTCAATAAACATTTACTCTACTCGTGTACTATGTCATGGCTGAAAGGGGTCAAAAGACCAACCTAAATATTCAGTTATCAAACTGTAAACTAAAACAAAAATAAATATTAAAAAATGCATCAGGATGCAAGAGCTGGTACAAAGTCCTCAGTCAGTGCATAAGACTTAAGCTCTGCTTTGTTTATGAGTTGCTGTCTGTGCCAAGGGTATAGGGTTTAAAGTTTTTTTTCCCACAGCTCTAATAACTTTTTTTAAATAACAGAGTAATATTTAAACATCATCTCCTGTGTCTGGTGTTAGTTAGAGAGCTAAAGCTCTCCATTGTTAATGAGCTGCATTCTCTGACAAGGGAATGCAGTTGGAAATGTTTATGACTGTCTGTTACCTTTCTTAACTGACTTACAATAATATTTTATGAGTGGCCCTGGTGTCTACTGTCCCCCATATGTCTTTTGTACTGCAAGTCCTCTTGTTTTCCTATTGACCTTTTAAGTCACATGGGCTAATAATTAAAAGTCCCTTGTGTCTAGTTTCCCCTCTCCAGTATTTCAGGATTTATTTGTTAGTCTTATGGAGTTTGGTGATTTAGTAGATGACCCTGGCCACCCCCCCCCCACACACACACACACGCACACACATACCCACACTCTCATGTACTCACATGCTCAGAAGATAGATACACATGTAGATATACTCACCTGAGACTACACATCCCTCTGCATACACCCACACATGCAGACCCCCCCCACACACACACACACAAACCATTACCTGTGTACTAAACTCCCCAGTGCTTACATCTAACCTGATCTCACCCATTGAAGGTAATAGGTGAAAGACAACTTTTTGCTGAATTAACTCATCTAGCTGTGCTAACTTACACAATCAAGCAATTCTCTGAATTATAACCACTGGTAGTAGCCCAGTTCTCTGAATTGCTTGACTGCATAAGTGCCCTACCACTGGCATTTCTGAGGAGCACATGGCTAATTAGCATGGGCCGCTTCCCTGAAATATCTCATTAGCATGTAGGTCAGCTGAGGAGATGGCCCACTGCATGGTTTCTGCAGACCATTTAGCATCACTGCAGAGGATCTATATCTGAATCAGAATGGGCTACCACTAGTGAGAAAATGGGCAAGTTAGGATTTACAACTGCTGGTAGTGCTTTCTGAATTTAGGACACGTTTCTACAGGTTTGTCAAATGATTCATTTTGGTTACGTGAAAGGAAATTCATGTTGTCAGACAGAAAAGAATGCATGTTCAAAATATTATCAGTGTACTGAAAAATAATCAGACAACTAATATATCAAAGAATTAGATTGTGTAATAAATGCCAAAAAAGGGACTATACAAAAGGTGAGTGTGTTGATTTTTAAAATATGAGCTCCTACCACAATTGTTAATATCTAATAAAAACAATTTGTATGTGTATGTGTTTAAGATTTTTTAGCATGTCGACTTGTTTTTAGCTTGAATTCACATATTGAGAGTTTTAGCTGGAATAATCATTTCCACTTTTAGATGATAATAGTTCCTATGTTGAGTACCATTAAAGCTAAGTAAAGAGTTTTCATGTACGAATAAGAGCCACATTTAAATTCACTTATGCCTGTAACAAAAGTCAGTCATTAGGAAGTGAAAAATTCTCCTGTTTGAAGATTTTTTTAGCGTTTTTTTTTTTTTATCCTTTTAGGAATCAAACCTGCCCCCAACCACAGATAAAAGTTCTGTAAACAAATACGGCAGTAGTGATTATTTTAAACCAATGTACCTTCCATACTTATCCTATTTATATGAACTCCTCTGAACTCAACATAACAAGTCTGACCTGAATACAGGATTGCCTAGTGATAGTAACCAGAGAAATCAAACAAACATTTCTAACTAAACCAGTAGGACCGGTGTTCTAAGAGAATGCAATTATTTGTTGAAGTAAGCTCTTAGCACAAATGGTATCACACTATAGTAAAATGAATCCAGCATTTTTTTTTATTAACAGTGTTTTTGTTATCTATATTATTGTGACTTCAGACACTTACCTTCTGTTTAGAATAACTACCTCCATATCCCAGTCCCAAGGACTAATGTGACTCATCTACAGTTTCAGATTTGAGAAATGTAGTTTTACAAGTATAGCATGTCGGGTACATGTACAATGCTTTCTCTTTTATAGGTTCATAGGTTGGTACTAGGCTATCGGCCCTAGGGCCTATACAAGCCTAGCCATAACGATTCCCTGGACATTTCTTCCCATGATATTTACTTCCCTGGACCCCTGTCTAGCAGGGCGACTGACGTGATCCCTGGGGTGAATTTCCTATCTCCCATCCAATCGGCAAGGTTCCTTTGGAAGAGGTCCAAGGAGGCGCTCTGCTTGACATGTATGGGAAGTCTACTCCAGAGTATGGGGAGTCTCTGGGTCAGGAACCTATCCCTCCAGCATGTTTTGTTCATTGTGATAACAAGGTTTAGATCCCTGGAGCATGTAGCTCTGAGGGATTGGGATTTCTTTAAGTGGAGCATGTCCAACAGCTCAGGGTTTGACATGGTCTTGTATGTTAAGCAGAGATTGCCTCTGAGTAGACGATATGCCACAGAATATAGCTGGAGTTTTTTTAGATGGTCAGCATAGGGCATCTGCTTTAGGCCTGTGATTCTTTTATTGAGGTATTTCTGCGACCTTTCCAGCTGTGGCAGATGTCTTGTGAGGTACATGCCAAATAGGGCATTGTACTCTATAATGGGTCTAATGAGGGGTGAGTACAGTGGGACAATGACCTCCTTTTTTTGGATGAAAAGCCCTTAGTGATGAGGTGTGTCCCATAGAAGGATTTCCTGACTGTTGTGACGATGTGGTTATCGAAGGTGAGACCACTGTCCACCTGTGTCCCTAAGTCTCTCATCTCACTTTCAGTGTTTAGTGTACTGCCACCTATGTGGTAATTCATGGGTAAATGTTTTTTCCCAAAGGGGATAACTATACATTTCTTGGCATTTAGCTGGAGCCCATGGCTCTGGCACCAAGCATCTGTTTCTGTAAGGCCCTTTTATAGAATATCCACATTATTTGAGGATTCAATAATGGCTCCCAGTTTGCAGTCATCTGCAAACTGTTAGCCAGAGTCACTTAGTGTTGGCCTGTACTTCAGAGAAGTAGATGTCAAACAAGAGCGGTCTCAGGTATAGGCGCCGGAAGCTGTTAAAGACTGGGAGGGTGGAGGGTGTCAGGGGCACTTAGTGAACTAAAAAGGGTAATTTTTTATAACTATTTCCTACCACAACATAGGTTCACTTGGAGGACATTTTAAGCTTAGCCAATTTCCTTTTGGTGCTTGAATTAACATTTTCTGATTGGTCTTGACTATCCCCATGGCTGATAATTGTATATTAGCCCTAGTGAGAATGACTGTGATCATACTGTAGATAATTTGAGAGGGCCATGTAAGGGATGCAGCATTTAGGAACTGCCTCTATCCATTAGTGGCATGAGGGGAAATCCTGGAGTACATTTTCTATTACCCATCCTTAGATCCAAGTTGCATTTGAATATGGATGGGTGAGCTTTGCTTTATTTTTATGGATAGTCTGTTCTGGAACAGTGGTAGCCTCTGTGATATATATCCATCTCTTCACCACATTCAGTCTAGATACCTGGACTGCGTATTTCTGACGCCATTTGACTCACTGATGTTCAGTAGGTCCATCTGTATTATGCCAGAGGATATTTTGTATGCCAGACATGTCACCTCTAAGCACTCTATAGGCTACTGAGTATAGTAATAAATCTTTGAGGTGGTCTATGCAAGACCTATTGTTTAGGACTTGTATCCTTTTAGTAAGGTATCTCAGAAGGTATTCCAATTGTTGCATGGGGCTGGACAGATACATGCCAAAGTGGGCATTATACGAAATGATTGACATAATGAGAACTTTATAAAGGGGGGCAACAACATCTCTAGATCTAGTCACAATCAATTTGTTTATAAGCTGTGCAATATAGAAAGACTTTCTTATGACTCTGGGCACATGTTGGTCAAAAGTTAGGTCACTGTACACACAAGTTCCCAAATGCCAAACAATTGGATCAGTTCTCAGAGGGCATTTTCATGATTTTGACACCAGTTATCATTTGGAACAAACCTTCCTGTATGAAGGTTAAGTCATTTGGGGATTCAATAACTTCTCTTAGTGTGCAGTCATCTCAAACTTAGCTGGCCATAGCTCTTTGGTATTTCCTTTTACCTTTTGAGATGTATATGCCAAACAGAAAATGTCTCAGCACTAAACCCTTGGGGAATCCATTGGTGACTGGTCTTTTCCCCTGTTTTGATCTCTTGCATCCTGTGAGTCAAGTTGGCAATGCAGCTGGTGATGTATTTGCTCCTACATTATTCATCTTTTGTACTACACCTGAGTAGGGGATTGTGTCAAAAGGCTTGGCCAGGTCAAGGTAATGTGGTGTGAACTGTTTTACCTTCATCCATTGCTTTGGTAACAAGAGTAAAGCTTAAAATTTGCCCATGATTTTGAGCCTTTCACACTTTCCTCTGGGCTGTTTTCAAACACATTTTAGGGCCATGCATACATGTATGCATTCCTTGATTCACCTTCCTGATTGTATTAAATTATATTCTTTGTATAATACACCACACTTGTTAGACTTAAGTTAGAGCACATTATAGATTTATTGTTTAAACATTTTTCCAGTAGACAATGAAACAAAACTGCATTAACCAATAATGACAAAACTGACCTGTTCAGAACATTTCCATCATAAAGGTCTACTTCCACACACAACTGCATTTTAAATTTATTGTTTGAACATTTTGCCAGTAGGCAATGAAGCAAAATGCATATACCAATAATGACAAAACTGCCCTATTCAGAATGTTTCTATGATAACAGTCTACTTCCACACACAATTGCATTTTAAATTTATTGTTTGAACATTTTTCCAGTAGGCAATGAAGCAAAATGCATGCATCAATAATGACAAAACTGCCCTATTCAGAACATTTCCATGATAACAGTCTACTTCTATACACAATATATAAATACGGAATCACAGCATTGTAAACCACAGGCATGTTGCACAGCTTCTTGAACTTATTTTCAATTGGGGGGGGGGGCAAAAACCAGAGACAAATTTTAAACATTGCTTGTATAATTTTGGAAAGTTGCTTGCATAAAATGTTGCGTTACCGCCATACATTTCACTGCCAAGTCTTGAACCCAGAACCCTGTGCACTACAGTCAGAACAACATACCACTAAGCTAAACCAGCAGTTTCTTGAAAGACAGGAAGACAAACTTAAATGGCTATCATATCATTTAGTGAATTCAGTTCTCAGTTCTCACCATAGCTCTCAACCTCTTAGCATAAAAATACAGAACAAAGCCAATAATGGGGGAATACATCCCCAAAATAGGGACACATTTCAAATACTGATTTCATAACCTTAGAAAATTGCTAGAATAAAGGTTTTGTTTTACCACTCCTGAAAACCAGAGGAACAGTGCAAAAATGTGAGGCAAAATTTCACAAGTGATGGTGGCTAGGGACTTTAGGCTCTTTCTACCTGTACCCAAGGTACAGGGTTTGAGCCTGAGTACCTCTAGCCACCAGCTGTATCCTGTCGAGGGCATTTTCACACACACACAGCTAAAACCATCCCTTCCCACTCGGAAATATGTCTCCCCCTCACTCTATGGTTCTGGCACCCATGCAAATTACTGAGGGTTGAAGTCTTCATATCCTTTAGAAAAGGTAGACCAGCATAAAGTTCATAAGAAGACATTTAAAATCTGTCTCTAGTTTTGTGCCTTTGTACCCCCATTACTTTTAGGCTTTGTCCAGATTTCCTGCATTAAGGGGTTGAGCGACTGTAGTAAAGTGTGTGTGTGTGTGTGTGTGTGTGTGTGTGTGTGTGTGTGTGTGTGTGTGTGTGTGTGTGTGCGCATGCTCATGTGTGCACCTTGGGGGTGCATCCCAGGTCTCTCAACCGATATTAAATGCCCCCAATGATATGTAATTTATAAAGGGAACTACCTGTCAGATGTCTCTCATCTGATACTAGAGGCAGCCAAGGCTATTTATTAATACGGGTAGAGGGTGACGGCCCTGCACATACTGCACAGGTTTCTCTAATTCTGCCTTTGAGATGTTACTTTTTAGATCCTTAAAACCTTAAAAGTGATTAAAAATATAGCTCTCTCAACTTCTGATGTCTAGAATCGGGGACAAATGCAGACATAATCAGGGACGATCAGGGACACATTTCAAAAGAAATTACTACAATTAAATCGAAAAATTAGCAGAATAAGATAATGTAAACCAGCATGTATTTTTTGAAGTAAAAGAAGTATATAGCTCTAATTGGTGTCTCTATGTATTAAATGTAAACCACCACCATTTATCTCCAAATCACCACTTTTAGGGGGATTATGAGGGACACAGCAAACAAAGCTTTGAGCAAAAATTGAGGTCACCCCTGAAAATCAGAGACATTTGGGAAGTATGATTTTAAAATACGTCTTTGAGCCAGTTAGAGCTAGCAGTTCAATCAACCTATGAAATCCTGATGTATTGCAATATATCCAAAAGTCTGATGTTGGTTTCTCCCTACAAACCAAACTGCACCTTATTACTTACACTTGGTTACAATACTAGTACCTCAGTCACTCATAATGCGCACATTTCTAGTTCCAGTAGACTTCCAAATGTAACTAACAATGTATCCCTGCTGTGTTATTACCAAACAAAACATTCCAGTATAACAATGTAACCCTCCATTACTGCCAAACAAAAAATGCCAATGTAACAATGTTTATTACCAAACAAAATAACTACATTAAAGATTCCCCCCAACCAGCCGTGATTACTTACTTACCTGACTTCACCAAGACGTTATCCTGCTGATGATCTCTTCAGTGCTGTATTTATGCATTTTTTTTCTTAAGTCAAGTGAGCTGTCAATAAACCACCCCTAGAGGCTGGACTGCAATGAAGGCATGCCATTCCAGGAAAAAAGCTTCAGGTCCCGAAAGGGGACAGAGAGGATTGTATCCTGAGGGGGTGCATGCCTCTCAACTGGCCAGAATTTAGCAAGATGTCCATATTTCTGTCTCATACATTTGGACTGTGTCTTATAGGATCGAAGTCATATTTTTGTTTTATCCTTCAAGTATACCAGCTAATGTAAAACCTGATAATCGCCCCTTATTAGAGGCCCTTTGTCAACCTATTAGTTTTGGTTTTGTCCAGAGCTGATGCGCTAACACTTTGAACAATATGGCGGAGGTCACTATTACACCTATACTACTGCTAATAATAATAATATAAAATACTGCTAGAGATGCACACATTGTGGTCCGCGTTCTGCCCCCCTCCCCTTAACATTTTCACAAAGCGGCTTGGAGAACACAGAATCAACGGCTGATTAGTTTGTCTTATTTTCCGAATTAGAGTGAGTGCAGGATGGGTACTCTTACCCTGACACTCAGTGTAAAGAGTTTCTAATTCATACCAAGCATGAATAATTAATCAATAAGGTCCTCTTGTATAACCAACCGTAGAAATAATTAAAAGTACCATCATATTTTGCATCATAATTCTAATTGCTAGACATTTTTCACTTTGCAAGCATACTAATACGGTTTCCCATGTTTATTTTATTTTTGAAGTTCTGAGTCGAGAAGTACAACATATTATTTCTTTTCCATTGAATAGTCACTGCAGCAGAAGCATGATAGTTCACATCATTTAGAATACTATGTTTTTACATTTCTGTACATTCACTCTCACTCTCAGACAAACACACACACTCCTGGCAGCAGCTAAATAAGAGCATACTCACTCTGATATAATATATGTCTCCCAGCTGAACCATCTATTCTCTGATTCCTCCCAGATGAAAATAAAATCCTGGCAGCAGCTAAAACCATCCGTTCCCACCTGGAAATATGTGTGACGTCACGACAGCTAAAGCACGAAAATAATTCAAACTGGACAGTTGGGAAGTATGGATGATCTGCAAAAGTGGGGGGCTCCCCCCCTCGCTCTATGGTTCCGGCGCGCCTGGTCTCAGGACTGAACCCTGAGGTACTCCACTTATCACTTGTCCGGAGCTGGATTTGGAGTCAGCTACTTTTACAGTCCGGATTCTGTCAGTAAGCCAGATGGCAACCCATCGAGTGACATAGGGATTTATGCCCGGTTTAGTAAGTTTATCTATGATTCCAGAGTGGGGGATGGTGTTGAAGGCCTTGGTGAGATCCAGATAGGCTGTGTTGACCGCCTCACCCTTATCCACAGCTCTGGAGACTGATTCAAAGAAGTCAATTAGGTTCAGGAGACAAGATTGGCCCTTCACGAACCCAAACTGGGTGGTTTCCAGTGTTTGAAGGTTGCCAATGTCTTTGTTTATAAGTTCCATGATAATGCGTTCCATGCCCTTGCAGATCAAGCTTGTCAGACTGATGGGACAGTAGTTCCCGGGATCCAAGGTGGATCCCCCCTTGTGGAGTGGGATAACTATAGCTGTGCACCACTCAGTGGGCATGAAGCCTGAGGGTGAGGCTATGATTAAGCATGACACTTAGGTGAGGTGCCAGTTCATTTGTAGTTTATGTAGTACACAGCCTGGGATGTCATCTGGTCCCATGGATGCTGTATTCTTAGTTTTGGAAAGTGCAGTTTCTACTTGTGTGGCCATGATTACCAGAATTTGGCAATTTTTTGGTATTGAGATGGGCCCTTTAGGGGGTGAGAGGGGAGTGAAGTTGGCACTAAATCGATCTGCCAGGATATTGGCAGTATCCTTGAGATCAGTATATTTAATGCCATTCTGTTATAGCTCAGAGCATATCTGAGAGTTGCCATTTAGATTCTTGACATAGTTATAGAATGCCTTTTGGTTGTCTTTGGAATCTTTGGCAATTTTATGTTCGTAACTAGCTTTGGAGGATTTTATGAGGGATCTCAGCTTCTTACTGAGGCTGGTAAGGGAGTTGTTTGCATCCTGGGATTTTCCTCTTTTCTGCAACAGTTTCTTTCTTCTGTTGTATAGTTTGTTTATGACAGGGGACCACCAGATTGGCTTCCTTTTTTTGCTTCGTTTTCTTCCTGATCTGGTCTTCATGTTTTCAAATTATTTCAGGTGGAAGTAACATTGCATTACATCACATCATATTTTTTTGCAGCGGGAAAGAGACAGCTGGTCGACAAAGTCTGTAGTGCATTTAATATACTATTATCCTTCCATATCTGCTTTTCCCTCAGTCATCCTATGGCCTTTTGAATTCCTCCTCAGAGTCCCCTCCCTTATACCTATTCTAGTAAGCAATTGTATACATATGTGACAATCTCCTTAAAGAAATCATTTTACAGGTTCAGGAAGTAGTTGCTTCCCACAGCCTGCTGCTTCTCACCTGTATTTCCTGTTTTCCCTTTCCTGTTCAGTATGACTTATTGTCTCTCTCTCGCTCTCCTTTTCTCTTTCTCTGATCTCTAGTGTCAAGAGTTTTCGCTCCTCTATTGTCTAGTCAGATATTTCCCCCTCCTATCTGACGCATCCTTGTAGATGTTTTCCTTTACATTCATTCCAGTGGACTGATGCCCCTGTATTTGTACCACATTCTGAAATATACATTGTATTCAGAGTTTGACCTGACCAGGGGTCTAGTATAGTACAAGGCCCTAAGGGCACACCCTCACCACTGTTTGCTTTCACTTCTTCCTTCTCAGTCAGTTCCTGGTGGCCCAAACTATTTGTGATGAACTCTCCCCGATATTTTTCTCTTCTGTGATATTACCATAACTTGTACTTTGCATAAGATTTGTTTTGGGGGCACTGCAGTATTTTGCATATGTCTGTGGTGAACCTTGTTTCCCACCTTTCTGCTACTTGGTTACCACTTCCAAATGTAATTACAGACTCTCCCCTCCCCCATCTTCCATTGCTTCACCTATATTTGTGTCATTAGGGAACAGCCTCATCCTGCTCTATATCAACTCATATATACCTGGATTCAGCTCTACATGCACCACTAGTAACTTTTCCTGTTCCTGCCATTGTCTCTGTCTCTCTACAAATATCTTTTTACTGCCTTCAGCACTGAAATCCAGTTTCTCGGGTTCCATCCTGCCATAAGTACTACAGTATTTCTAGCAGTTACTTATATTGATTGAAAGCCTCAGTGAAGCTGAAATAGGCCATATTCTACTGGCACTCCTACCAGTAGTGGACTTAGGTCAGCTGGTGCCCTAGGCAAAAGGGCTCCACGGTGCCCCCCCCACCATCCAGGTGCCCCCATCCTGGTCTACCTACACCAAATAAATACTGGAAAAGCTCACCTGCTACAGCGGCGCCCTAGGCAGTCGCCTAGTTGGCCTATGCTTAAGGCCAGCTATGAATCCTACCCACCTGCCAACATTTCCTGTAATACAGTTACAAAACCTATCAGTAATGACTTACAGCTCCTTTGGCCAGAAGTTCATGGAGTTGCTGTCTTGCAGATGGTTCCCCTATTCCACTCATTGCCTAAAAATACTTTGTTCGCTTTCCTAATCCCTTCAACTAACCTACTTTTAGTCCATGATTTTGCAGCCCTAAGTGCCTTTTCTGCTCTTCTGCCTGCCTCTTGGTGTTGTGTTTGCCACAACTCTCCAACACCACTCATTTCGATTTGTAGTATACCCTATATTTACCATAATCATAAGTCTTGCTTTTTTAAGTAGTCACGCTGTTTTTTCTACATTTTTCACTTTTTTATTTCTTACGCAGATCATTTTCTGTAAATTTAAGTACACTATCATTGGCCTGTTCCCATAGCTTAACATTAGACATTTGACCCTCTTCTCATCTCAGAATAATCTGCTTACATAAAATATGACACCCATGTCTTTGCAATTGTATTTTACCCTTCTGTACCACTCTAAAACACATAATGGTCAGTTAGCTCTGCTTCCATCTGCTCATGGCCAACTGAGTCTGCCCTTGTCATGATCATATACAGAATCCTGTCCTTTCTAGTACTTTCCCATAAGAGCTGCATGAATCCCTCATGGAACTAGAACTCCATTTATTGTAGTTCGTCTGCATTAAATAACCCAAGCAATGTCAGATCTACCATTATTATAACCTCTTTCTCCCATGCCACAATTCTAATCACTCCCATAGTATCCTAACCTCCCTTGCTGATTTGCCCAGGTCAGATAAAACTGGATCATTCTACTCATACCATCTCTAAGTCAGCTGTCAGGACATTTGACCCAACCAGTTTCCATGCCATCTTCATTGCACTGTGTCTTTCCACCCCTCTCTGTCTTCAGGTTTTATGTCTTCCTTTATGTGGGTTGCTGTTGTAATTATGTCCTTACTATTTCCATCATTCTAAGCAAACAACAGACAAGTGCCTTTGTGTCCACTTCCTCTTGTCACATGCCCATGTTTCTGTGAAACCAATATTGTCTATGCTCCCCGCTTGCCTGTCTTCCTATTCAACCTCCTTGTATTGTGTAATATTATACACCAGTCATGATATGTATTCCTGTTATTTGTTCCTATGCTATGCTCTGTTTATTTCTCTTTAGTCTTTTTCTCTGAGTACATAACTTCTGTTTTTCTTCCTCTTCTGATATATTTTCTCTTTTGTCATTGTGTTCATATGATTAGTTACTGTGATGCACATTACTAATATAGCTTGGAGCATCACTCTCCATTCTGGGATAAACTAGTACCAGCCCTGACACAAATGTGAGCTCTCTATCAGGTCATCCATAGTTTCTTACCAGTCAAAGATATTCTTCTTTTACACTGCTGCAGCCAGTTGTTATGATGCAAAATCCTCTACATTTCCAGTGCACATTTTTCTGGTACAGGTAATTCTTCAGAAAATGCTACCTCTGTGTTGACATCTCTCTGACATCTTCTTGGATCTACTTAGTAAAGCCGACTCTGTCTCGTCTGAGAGGTTGTTAGATCCTGCATGACCACAAAATATCCCAGGCATCTACCCTTCTCCCTTGGTGACCACCTTGATCACTTTGTCCCACATCTTACTAAATCTAAGCCCGACACAAGTTTCTCTGTAAATTATTCTGCATTGTCACTATTGGTAATTCTCTTAATCTCCAGTCATCAAAACTGTCTCTCCACTGGTTTTCAGCTTTTTTATTTCCTACTACATGTCATGTCCACTCCAATCTGCAACCTTTCTTCTGCTTCCACTTCCCAACATTTTACGTGACACCTGTGCTAGGTCCTTCTATTCCTGTGCTGCATCTTACTCTCTTCCCACTCCTCCAGTACTCTTCCATCTAGCTGTCCACACCATTGTGTCCCTCTTACCCTCTCCCCCTCCTATCTGTCCGAGCACCCCTCCCCCATTTCCCTCCTGTTCTTCATGTAGCATTGGATCATACATAACAATGTCTGACTTTGTTTTCCCTTCATGGCTTGTCACTGCTATCTGTACCTGTCATTCCACCTTGGCTTATTTTGGTTTTTCCTCTTTCATGGCTACATTTCTATTTCACATTACGGTGTACTGCTCCACTAAATTGTGCTTCTGTGTCAGTCTTTGCCTATGTCCTTCTATGCTCTCATTTCTTCCCCACCTTTTCCCACTCATTTTGTTTACTTGCATTACATTGCCTTCTTCAGTTTGATTCCAGTCTGCCCTTTATTGTCTGATTAACAAGTCCAGTAGCAATTCTGACTCCCACACACTTCCCTGAAGAATAAATGTTCTCCTTGTAGTCACTGTGCATCCCCTCCACCCTTAAGGACCTTGAGTTAAACTGCTGCCCAACATCCTTATCACCTCACTGGACTATCTTTCCCTAACCTTGTAATCCAACATGAACTTGTCCTTTAATCCTGAGTTACTCTTTAATCCTTCACTTTTTTTCCTTTTCTACTTTTCTGTTATTTTACTATGTGTTGTAATTTAGACTATAGTTGATGGCAATATTAGCTAGCAGACAACATTTGTACTTATTTATGCCTATGTGCCATTTGCAATAAAAAAGAGGAGACAGGCTGAAGTATTACCTTATATGTAAATTATTAGGGAAAACAGTTGAAGCTAAACTACAGATGCCAGCAACTAGTGTAGAAACTGTTGTTTCTTATTCTGCATTTTATGTTTTCTTTATGACTAGTAAACAGTGACAGTCAATACAACAATGATGATGATATGCAAAAATAAAATGACAATCAAAAACATAAGGATTGGGAGAAAAAAAGTGGTTTCAAAGATGGCTGTGACCTGTATCTGGCTAAGGTATTTGGAAATGGTCACAATTTCCTCTAACATAAAAGACAGTATTTTTTATAGTAGCTAATTGACTTGACATCAAATTCAGTAAAATTATATAGCGCGACTTTTCATCTAACTTTCCCTAAGTACAGTGGAACCATAAAAGAAGGAATGCAATGTCATGCATGAACTGTTGTCTTGGCTAGGAGCTTCAAATCTGGTGAAAGCTAAGTCTGTTTCTAACTCCACTCTGATCTTTCTTACCTGACTATCCAATCCATTACTATATCCTGCTCACATATTTTCCATTAAAGTACTTTCTTCTCCCGCAGACCTTCCAGCGACAAATAAAACAGAAGAAAGCCTACTATGTCACTTTTCAAATACTGGGCTAGATTCATTAACAGCCACATTAAGTACAGCTATTTAATGAGTGTAATCTACCACATACACAATAATATGCTACTTGGTATTCATTAAATGTCTTTACGCTTAGTGAAGACTAGCAAAGGTAAATGGCAGAATATGCTAATGATAGCTCAAGTAGCTGAATTACATGCTACCTAACCAATCCCAACATGGCAGAGCTACTCAGGAAGCTATGAAGCAATAGTGTATATGCAACAAAGCCATTTGGCATGGAATCCAAAACTCTTTGAATAACAGCTAAGATTACACTAAGAAAAAAAGGATGTTAACAGCTGTTAATGCCATCATTAAACCTATCTGTGCAACAGACTTTAATTCAAGGAACTGCTGCTGCTCCCAGAGCTAAGGTAAGCAGAAGGAGGGTGTTTAGATCCCCGTTTGACTTATCATGGGTTTCATGACATGGAACTTGTACAGCAATACCAGGTGGACTGGGAAACAATAGAGGAAATATGCAAATTCTGCTGCCCTAAACTGAGGTGCCAGGGAAATTGTGGAAAACCCACCCCAGTGGAAGCAAAGGTATGCATAACATTATGTTTACTAGCTATTGATACTTTCAAGAGACCCACAGGTGATATATTACAGGAATCACAGGTATCACCATCTAGAATATTACATCAGTTTTTAAATGCAATGCTACTACATGCAAGAGATCACATTCTGTTTCATGTACACCCCACAAGATGGAGCAAACACCACTCAGGAATTCTATGCAGTAGCACACTTCCCTGAAGTGTTGAAGGCCATTGATTGCACACACATAGAAGTGAAAGCCCTGCCTGGTGAACATGGAATGAGATACCACTTTATAAACTGTCAGGTTGTCTGTAATGACCTACAATGTTTTTGCAGGTAATCAAGGCAGTTTTACGACTTACAAATATGGCATAACTGATAGCTGTACAAAAGGTTTGTTAGGGGTGACGTTCCATAAGGGTATCTAGTGGAGGATGCAGGTTATGTCCTGGAACCATGAATCATGACACCCATGAGAAGCCCTCACAGCTTCAGCTAGAAAGGATACAACAATGCCCACACTGAAAGTAGCAGTATAATAGAATATATATTTGATTTGCTCAAATCAAGGTTCCAGTGTCCACACACCTCAGGAGGTACCCTGCAGTATGACCCAGCCACCTCAGCTGAAATACTTACAGTCTGTTACATGTTGCACAAAATCATTCTTAGGAGACAGCTTCAACAAAGACAGCTAGGGGCAGGACCACAGTTCCCAGTACCACAGGCAGGAACAGAAGCTATGGATCAGGAGTCTGAGGGAAACCAACAGCCAGAGATGCTGCCAGCATATGTTGGCATGCAGAATATGCCATGGCTCTGGTTAAAAGGCAAAAGATAGCACATACACACACACACACACACACACACACACACACACACACACACACACACACACACACACACACACACACACACACACACACACACACACACACACACACACACACACACACACACACACACACACACACACACACACACACACACACACACTAAATACCTAAAAGAAAGAATAGCAACCTCAGCACATACAAATATTAAAAATGATGCCTAACAAAAAGCATAATTTTTACACACACACACATCATATACACATATCTATATCCAATATATATATATATATATATATATATATATATATATATATATATATATATATATATAGTTCCCCTTCATAAGACTGAAACATCAAAAGCCTGAAATTCATAAGCCTGAGACCAAAATCCTGAAAATTCAAAAGCTGAAAACTCAAAAGCCTGAAAACACACAAAATACATATACTGACTTTAAACAACATAAATCATATTACTTTCCACTAAGTATAATTCATTACACTAAGTGCAATCTCGGAGTTGATATATTTAAGTAGCAGGGGGTGCGGGGGGCACAGACTCCCACATGGGGGGTGCAGGGGGGCTTGCCCCCCTGCTTATACTTAGTTCAAGCTTATGTTCATTCAGTCTTTTGAAGGGGAACCATATATATATATATATATATATATATATATATAGAGAGAGAGAGAGAGAGAGAGAAATATATATATATATATATATATATATATATATATATATATATATATATGTATGTATGTATGTATACAAAGTCAGTTATTTAATTATATAGCATATATGGAAATTCTGCAGTAGACACATGGATTTTCTTCTACGTCAGCCTCAAAAATCAATGATTCTGTGTGAACCATGTGCTGAGCTGTCTGGATCTCTGACAGTGAACCAGAACTCCTCTGTTTCAGTCAGTAGTGGCTCAGTAGGAGGACAACCCCCCCCCCATACCTGTACATTCACAGGCAATTGCAGCTGCCCTATGTCTCATCTGTATAATCATATCATCGGCACTATGTCTTATTTTGGAATATGTATGCCAATGGTCTCCCACTGCATTAATGTCATTCACCACCTGCTCCCGGATATAGTCAATGGAGTACTTGTCACCCCTGCCTCTCACTAATAGGTATGACCCATGGTGACATAGGGCAATATAGGCCCTGAAACATCATTCTCAGTGTCCTTGCATGGCGGTTTGCAGGGTGCAGATTTCTTGAATGCCATAACCCTTTATGAGAGGAAACATAACAGGAAAAAAGAAATCCATAACTACAAAAACAAAAGATGGTCAAACACAATATATATATATATATATATATATATATATATATATATATATATAAATGTATCTATCCATCATAGGCAAAATACATAAAAAGGAAGGCCTCATATAAGTACGCACAACATAATACAGTTTTCCTCTTCCCACAAATGCAAAACAAAGAAAGAACTTGATAATAAATTCATAATAGAACAAACTTTCCTGTCACTCTTTAGTACATTGCAGCATTAATAAAATAATGTACACCTGTCAAGGAAAAATAGTTAACAGTTTCTGGTCTGATATAACCTACCTATGCCGCAGGTCAGTTGTGAAAGTGGAAAAAAGTTTTTGAAGCAAGTAGTAGTATCACATTCTCTGGATCTAAACAGTCTCCCCTGCTATGATACATGTTACATAATTACCTTTATTTAGTGTAGATTCAGCTCTCTCAGCACTGTTGATATGCAAATGAAATGTGAAATTAATATTCATGAATTTCAAACTCTGCACTAAGTGCAGGGAATGCAAACATGGTGTAAAGACCTACACACTTACATGCATGTGCCCCATCTTAGCAAGGATGAGCATTGAGAAGTGTTACCTAATAGTTGCTTGCAAGTGTGAATAGTTAGTCTGACTGCAATATCAATCAGTGTGTGTCAGGGAGAAGGGACTATCATTGACTGACTTAGAAAATCAACATTCCTAACATTTACATGACTTGTTTGTGACAACAGTTTCTGTCTCTGAGCACAGTGTCTGCAATTCTAAGGAAGTATATTACGCATTGAAGCATATATCAACCACAAAGAAAAGCACATAGCAGTCTTTTTAGAGAAGTATAATCAAATTTATTTTCATCAGATGGTTATTACCCATAAAATCGTGTATCATCCAGGTAACACACCAATTCTTACAAGTCTAATCAGCCCATATAAAAATCTTACAAACCTACGCTCCACAAACAAACCACTCACAACTACCCAAAAACCTAACAATAAAGCAGGAGAATCCCTTTTCTCTAACACTGTATGGAAAAACTGGAACCTACTTCCTGGTGAACTCACATCTCTTTCTTCTACTTCACTATTTAAAAAGAAACTCAAGTCATACCTTAACCCACTGGCTATGTCCCTGTACCAACCCAGACTAGAATTTCTCTTACTGTTATCCTAGGCTAGTACCACTTACATCTCTCTTCATACCCACTTTTATGCCCCTTCCTTCAATATTGACTTATTGTAACTAGGAACAACTGAAATGGCCATCTTTCTGCCTTATCTATAGTCACTACCCTTAAACTAATTCTTTCAAGTCTTATTATTAACTAGTCTGTCCTCCTGTTCCTGCTTAGTACTTTGCTTTGGTATCTTCCACACCTTTATAAATACTCTCTATATTTTCTTCTTCTCACAGTCTCAGGATAAAAAAAAGGATTATCTTATATGTTTTTCTCTATTTTGTATGCTAAGCTACCATGAAAAACCTGTTATTGTCTAACAAGTATCCGGTAGTTGTAGTTCAATGTTCTGTCTTTGTGCTTGTCTTTTTGTGGAGCTTTTCTCCCCGAGCCTCTACTGAAAATGGATATTTATCCAGTTAGACTAGCTAGGTCAACAAATGTAAAATAAATAAAATAAATAAAAATAAATATAGATCTAGGAATAATATTCACAAAGTAATGAGAAGCAAAGATATGCAATTTTCAATTTTTTATTTCATATCGTGTGAGGAAAAGTTATCTTCCCTCTTGCCAGTATCACAGCCATCCACACATCTAACTTCAAATTACATAGGACAAAGGTCAGGAATTATTTCTGTTGCTCCTGTAATGTTAATTGATACTATGTCACAAACTGAGTTTAGTTAACCTCTTTTTTATCTTCACAGTATAGTATGTGTTGCACATATTGATATGAATCTGAACTATGTTTTGTGAATACCCTGGTGTCCTGGGTTATAATTCAGACATGGCTGTGTTTGGGTGCAATTATTGATGTTTAATGAGCATATGTTCATGTTGAAAAACTACAAAGTTGAGTAAATATCAAAACTATGCACTTTAACTACTTGTTTCATTATGGTTTCTATATTTCAGTACCTTTTTTATATTTTTCTTCACCATTTGCACACCATTTGGCATTGCATACTCTGGAACAGTGGTGGTCCCTGACAGTGAACTACTGGAAAACAGTGAAAATTGTAATTTAGGCTGCCTTCTGTAGTGCAGGCAAGCCTAGTGTCAGTGAATGGCTATCAACACTCCGGATAGTATCAGTGAAGAAAATGCATATGTCAGGTAGCGTTCTCTGTGGCATATGATGTAAATACAGTAAGCATAGAGGAAAAAGGACAACTGATATAGTGTTTGAATCCAGTTAACTGATAATTTTATAAAGGGGGGGGTCTGAATACATATTTATACTTGTTTTGTGATATTATTCCATTGTTATTTAAGACTTAACTATTCTCACTACTGCTAGAAATATCTGAGCTGTTGTCTTTCCTTTTTTATATCATTTGGCATTAACTACAGTTCTGATCATCTGTGCCAGAAATTACATTTGTGATGTGTCAAGGGTGTCAAGGAGATGTGAGAAGGATGACATTGTGACTGTTATACACTTCTTGCTCTGGTTATTGCTAGGTAAACCCTATGCTTGAATTAAGATTTCCTCTTAGCTGCTGAGATTGTTTTATTATTTATAATCCTTTTCCCATTTGTTCTCTGTTCTGCAGAATACAAATATGGTTCACTTCCTAAGGAAAGAATGAAGTATTTAAGTTAGGCTGCCTTCTGTACTGCAAATAAGACTGACAGCAGTGCACAGCCATGAGCAAGCTGAATGCCACTCTGAATATTACTCAGTGAATAAATTTAACCTGGCAGATGACTTTCTCTGTGACACAAAATACAAGCGCAGTGATCATAGACAGCAAAGACTGCTTATGCAGAGTTCAAATCTAATTGACAGAGAGTTTTACAGAGGGGGGGGCAGATTACCATTTCTCACAACATTTTGATTACAAATGTCACAGTAAATGCACATCGGGACAACATTGGCTTCTCCATGACCACTATTATCACTTTTCCTGTAACTTGAGAACATGAGACTGTGTTCTGTATGCTAGTGCCTTAGTAAGGCATGTGTTCAAATCCATGATTATTCACACATTATACATGATTTATAATCTCCCATCAGAGTGACAACTGTATTATGTATGATGTGTGTCTGGGTATACCTAGCAGCAAGGAATGTTGTGTGGGAAACATCACCTAGCAGCAGGCGATGTTGTGCAAGAAACATACATAGAATAAATGTATTTTAAAGAAATTACAGGCGCACATATCTCTTGCAGCAACAACATGATGTCATGGCCTAAAAAACAAAATATCTCACACCTGTTGCACTGTGACTCATTCTTCCCAATATAATGTAGCTTCTATCATCATATAGTCAGGTGTTCAAAGCCTACATTGTCTGACTGTTATGCATAGCATGTCCTAATACTGTTATACATGAATAACATTCACAACTGTTATAATGTGTACAATTACAGTGGGAGAAACCTCCTCCTTCCTTTTTATCTCATGAAAATTGCAACACAATCATATGATGTAATGACTTCATATAGGTGGAGTCTGACAAGACTTCCATTTTGGTGCATGTGACTCATACACATCTGTAGTTGTGGACTTACATATCTTGCTGTTCAAATCCAGTCAACAGTAGCATTCTATGAAGGTACTGCCATTACACAAACAACACTGTATGAAGTTATTGTTCTCAGTTTTTACTTTGTAGAAAGAAATATTAAGTCATTTTGTAATATTCTGCCAGTGAAACAGCTGTTCTCCGATGCTGTGGTGTGAGTGCTCCTGCATCACGTGCATTCAGCAATGACTTGCATAGCAAATATATGTAGATACAGCATATTTTATATCTGGGACAATGTTGTACAAAACAACTGGAGCAGCTTCCTTGGCCAAGAAACACTTGATATTTCAATGCTCACACTGGTGTGAACATTAAATATACTTGCCTCCTTGTCATCATTCTGACAAGATCAGATTGTATACTTTATTCTCACATGTCCTTTATTACTTTACACATTAATTGTATTTATTTGTGACAAGATGCATTGCTATGTTGTGTTACAAACATTGACAATACTCAGGTCTGTACAGTGAGTATTATGATAAGCAAATACAGATCTGTTTCAGACAAGAGTGGTTTAGTCTAAGGAAGTATTTAATGCACAGAGGTCAACATTTTTAAGGCATCATCCTCCATGGTAGGGTATTCATACCCATTACAATAGGGAAGAGCTATAAGTCCTTCAAATGTGTTCGCCATGACACATGGACAGTATACCTATTTTTGTGGTGTTACAAACTGATATGCATCTTTCTGATATCTGTCCTGGCATGTGTTCGAGTCTGGCAAGATGCTAATGTCTAATATGTCATTCATTGTTCACAGGCATTACTTAGTTTCCAAATAAGAATGCACTATAATGCATGTCTTCCTACAACCATTTATGTATTGCTGTAATTTGTTTCTTCACACTGTATAGCTTTATTGAACATTAGGACTTACATAACATGTCTTCCAGTATGGCGTGATACCAGATCATTATAATGTGAGAATGGGCATGTGTTTGGACACTTTCTTGTGTGTTGTTTACAGACTGTAGTGGCAATATTCACTGTTATGTTTTGTAAGAACCCCCCCAGTATAATCCTGTATTAGATGTGCTTCATTTATAAAGGGGGATCTTTAACTACTGCAATGTCATCAGATCTGTGTTGTTATTTTGATAGTTCTGTATTTTGATTGCTATTGCATTACTCTTTATGATGCACATATATAAAACATATGCTTGTGTAAGACATGTCGATGTAATGTAACCCCATCTATGGTTGTCCAATGACAAATGTTAAAACGTGTCCCTTTTGGCTCTGCATGACACAGCTGCCGTACAGCTCATGATTTGTTTATAGAGGATGGAGTGGAGGATACGGCAATACAGTCAGTTATCACACATACATTCCCTATATTTAAGTGTCATTTTCAATAAGTGCACTATATGGGAATGGCCCATAATGTAGTCACTGTTCTTGCTAACTGTTATTTCAACTCAGCATGTTATCAACATAAATATCACATTTACTCCCATTTTTTACAATGTAGCATTGTGTCCCTCCAAAATACATTACTAGCGTGTCTGTTTTTAAGTTATGTACATCAGTAAACACATGGAAACAGGACTATTTATTACTAACATTGATATGGACGTCTTTATGTTGAAAAATGTTTCTTTGTGACATCATTACATTTGAATGCATTAATTTAGTACATTTTTTCTACTTACCCTCCTCTCATAATTATCCTTGCACTGTTAACATTGTATTCTGTAAATTAGCCCAGTTTCACGTCCTTTTCATCTACATGCTTACAAGTCACTTGCCTTTACTTGATTTAAGCTGTCTGCATTTGCTCACATATACATTTGCCTACAGGCAAGTAGTTTTGTTTACAATGTATGCTCATGCTTCTAGCACTGATTCATGGCTGCTAATACTGCTGCAGTGCTCACAAACATTTAAGTGCAATAATGCAGCATGCATATTTAGTAAGTGCTCATCGCGCTAACATGCTGCAATCATGTGGGCTTTGCGTGAAGCCTACCGGATTGCTAATGAATTCCAGGAACTGTCTATAGATTTTTTTTTAAGTTTGATCTACATTTAGTAGTTATACACATTGAGCAATGAATTTGTAGCCATATGAATTTGTTGTAGCTGTTCTAGTTTAAAATGTGTAGTCTGTTTTGGTTGGATTACATGATGCTAAAAGAGAATAAACAGACAAATGAATAAATCATGCTTTATCTGCTTTTACCAGTGGCACTGTCAAATTATACTTGTGTGATGCTGACCATACAGCTGTTCTATTTTATTCTATAAGTTATTCAAGCTGCTAACTTTGGTGAATAGCTACATAATGTGATACATTTATTAGAGCCAGTTTATAGAGTACCTATCAGCTTTCACATTCAGTATAAACTATCCCACTTTGAAGAAACACATGCTGACACACACAGATATGCAGACGAGTATTAGCACAACACACAGATGCACACACACACACACACACACACACACACACACACACACACACACACACACACACACACACGTGTGCACACACGCACACATGCACACACTCACACACACACACACACACACACACACACACACACACACACACACACACACACACACACACACACACACACACACACACACACACACACACACACACACACACACACACACACAAATCAGATTACTGCAGTTACATTTAAATAGCAGAGTGACATATTTCTTTGTCAGTTTATGTTTTCCCTTAAATGTTACATTTTTTGTCTTGCTCAACATGACAGGCTAGTACATGACATCATGCTTTAGCTGAATCCTTTACAGGTATTTGCTCATTATGCATGTGTGTGCAAGGTCTGCATACTTTGACCTTTCTTCAAATTAATTCCCTTCTCTCTCACCATATTGTTACAGCACTATACCTACTACTACTGATTGTGCAGGGAGTGTTCTTGGCAGACTTACTCAGAGGCCATCTTACAGAACTTGCTTCCTTTAAAGCACTGGAGGCAGGCTACATAAACAGTACGTAGGTGTGTGGCTAAGACATAACCATTGAAGCTTCATTACAAACTTAATACTACAAACAGTAGAGGTAAGGCTTGTAAGGCAGAGCATCATTACACACTCTGTATGTTTTGTGAATTATCTCCATAATATTTGGAATGTAGCAAAATAATGGATATTGTATAATCTTTGTGAAGAATGTAGCTAATACTCACACAATGAAAGCTCTATCAACTGCACCTCAAAATGCCTTCACATATCAGAAACAGTCTTGGTTTCCAAAAGCCTGACACAATGGGAGCAGGCAACTTGACACTGTGTTCTTAGCCTAGCAGGAAATCTGTTTCCATTACGTATTTGTTCATGTCTTGAGGGTGGTGGTGTCATAAGCAGAAAATTGCAACTGTATGAGAGAGTAGGCAAAGTGAGATGAAGAATAATTATTAATAAATGATTCCTGCTCTATGTGTTCAAAATACATGACATATAAACATGATACCCAAATCTAGGGGTGAAAAGATTCCCTTTACTCTTTACTGACTTCAGCAAGTTAACAAGACAATCACAGATTTAAATATAGGTGGTTTTGTGTACTTTCTAGCTATAGCAGATTATAGAAACCGTGTGTTATGTCAGAAGCACATTCGTTTTCTAAATTTGGGTGTGACTGCTGTATAGGAATTAAATTAGCTTAACTGGAATAATGGGAACTGAATGCTTCGCTGAGCTTTGTAAATGTCTTATGCAGTATACATGACTAGCATGCCAGTAAATGCAAGAATAACCTAAATGTGCTTGGTAAAAGCAACATGCCAGGACAGAGTCTTACCATACACACTGATTAATGCACGTGGTGCAATCAAGGTAAGCAAATAGCATGAATAGAGCTGATAATGCAATTCTTTGCTAGCCCTATGGATCACTGAGACCATCATCTAACATGGCATAGCAACTTGCCAGCAGCCATCTGCCCAAAGGGCATTGTATCCCTAGCTACAACACAGAAGCATTTGCAATATCTTGCACTGTATAGTGTATAAAATTATCCAGCCACAAGTCAGTCCCCATACAACTTTACACATACATGATCCTACGCAGAACTGAATGTTTACTGCTCTGTAGTTTGTGGCAAGGAGCACATACATATACTTGAATAAATATGCCTAGACCAAGATTATGTGGAAGCAATAGAAAAAAAAATGAAAAATTGATTCCCATAATCCTTTGCCACTACTGCTGGAAAACAGCTACTCTGGAGTTGCTGAAATGCACAAGCATAGGCTGTCCTCCCAGAAGAAAAGGCCAAAGGGACTTTGAAGATTGGTAGCAGAGTACCATTACACACACACACACACACACACACACACACACACACACACACACACACACACACACACACACACACACACACGCACACACATATGCATATACATAAACATACACACACACACACACACACACACACACACACACACACACACACACACACACACACACACACACACACACACACACACACACACACACACACACACACACACACACACACACACACACACACACACACACACACACACACACACAAACAACAATCCATAAGGAGAAGCAGATAGTGCCTAGTATTCAGTAAAGGGTAAGGGCACCATCCAAGGTCGACATCTTTGGAAATGTGTGCCCCACTTCTGCCTTAAAAGGGTTCTACAATGGGTAGTGCTTAGAAACACTTGTGCAACTGGATTCACAAAAATGCCTACAAATGGATGGCTGTGTTTGCGTGTGTGTGTGTGTGTGTGTGTGTGTGTGTGTGTGTGTGTGTGTGTGTGTGTGTGTGTGTGTGTGTGTTTGTGCTTATTCGCCTGTTAAAAAACAATTGGTCTACTTTGGCCTACTAAATGACAGGAGGCCATAACTACCACACTGCAAACAAGCTTACTGCTGCCCAGTATGCTGTCGCAACTGTTAATCAGGACATTTTGATTAGAATTTTTTTCTGCAGAGGAATTAACCTTATTCCCCTGATTTTAAAATATAATCCCTCTGAGATCACACCACCTTAAAAGTAAATACATTGATTCTCTCTTTTTCCATTTGTGGCAGTACATTTAGGGACTGTGATGAGGGATAGAGCCCTCATATAGGGGGTGCCCCCTACAAAATTACTCTCTCGAGTTCTACAACATTAAATTTCATTCTGTTTATTAGTACCACAAGTCACTGTGATTGGTGTGGTCAATATTGTAACATCAGTAAAACAAAGCAGACCTAAAAGTATATATATATATATATATATATATATATATATATTTATCTATATATGGCTATATATAAAATCCCCCTACCCCAGAAACATGGTCAATATAAAAGATATCTGGTCATTTGGGATGCCCCCCGAAACATGGTTAATGTACAAGATATCTGGTCATGTGGGATGCCCCCCTCAAAAAAAAACATGGTCAATGTACAAGATATCTGGTCAGGTGGGATGCCAAGCCATGATCCCAGACAATGAATTTTATCTACCATAAGCACATTTCTGTCACTGGCACATATCTTGCTATGTTGTGTGCACTTGCAGACACCCCTATATCCCAAAGTTCTGATTCTGTTTTTCTGGAAACTAAACCTTCACAAATGTACACACACGCAAACATCAATGTGTGTGTGTGTGTGTGTGTGTGTGTGTGTGTGTGTGTGTGTGTGTGTGTGTGTGTGTGTGTGTGTGTGTGTGTGTGTGTGTGTGTGTGTGTGTGTGTGTGTGTGTGTGTTTGATGACTTGCATGTGTTTGTGCATGCTTTTTGAGTGTGATATAAGGTTTCAATAAACCTCACCCTGATCTGTATTTCTCAAATACAGCCCACTAAGACTGATTTTTTTACCCTGTGATGCTTTGTTTCCAATACCTCCTGAGCCTTCGTGAGACTCATTTGTCAGACATCTTCCCAGCCCACTAAAATATAGTGTATATAATGCTAGACACACGGGCTACTGCAGTATGCACCCTTGTTGTCTTAACTTGCAGTCCCTATTCAGAATAGTTCTGTAACTGTTGCAAACTGTTTGTTAGGTTTGTAGTAATCGGCTTGCTACATTTTTTTGAGTTCTTTAACTTTGAGTTGAGAGAAATCCCAATTTGAGGAAATGCATAGAACACTCAACAACATAAGTATGGTTCTGCTACTGACCAATTCATGTATGCGCATATAGAGTAGGATATGGGGGATTTCAACTAAGGAACCATAGAAATATCTATAAACATGACTAAGAAGTCCATTATTCTAGTAAATATAAGCAATTATTTGATTAGATTATTTGAATCAATCAAGTACTGACTTACATAATTTTATGAGTCTCAGACTCTATGTCAAATATTATTTATTCACTCATTATGTTGTTTCTTACTGCCTTCTGAGTTTCAAAAGACTTGGCTATGAAGTATGTTCTTCTATTGCCAATCAGTTTACTGAAGGAAACTCTTACTTGAATTAACTCCTGTATTTTCAACTACTGACCTTTGTCATTGTCTGCTTGTATGTGTGTTTATGTGTTTGTGCATGTGTGTGTGTGCACGCGTGCGTGTGGTTGTGTGAAAGTTAACTAATCTTCTCCTCTGAGACTGGGATTCGTATTAATGTTTGCGGACTCAAAGGCATGGTTGAGGTCTCACTGCAGCATGCTACCATCCCACAAAAGTAAGCAGCAGAACATTCAAGAGCACCTCCACCCCTAGACACACACAAAAAGGCACAAAGCCATAATTTGTGAACACAGTGATACATACATACAGTGCACACCCACCTCAGACACATACAGAAAGGCAAAGGTATAATTTGTGAACTCAGTGATATATATATATATATATATATATATATATATATATATATATATATATATATATATATATATATATATATATATATATATATATATATATATATATATATATATATATGATGCACACCCACCCCCAGACACCACAGAAAGGCAATAAAACATAATTTGTGAACTCAGTGATGGATACACAGAATGCACCCCCAACACCAGATATCACAGAAAGGCACAAAGGCATAATGTGTGAAATTAGTGATACACACACACACACACACACACACACACACACACACACACACACACACACACACAAACACACACGCACACTCACACACACAGGCACACACACTGCATTGTATTGTTCACCAGGCACTAACATAACTACGTATATTCTCTGTTCCATTTACTTTAGTTGTCAAATACATAAGCACTGGACAAGATGGAAGAGTCAAACTGCTGCTAGTGCCACCTGTTTTTTTTTCAGACTTTTTTACTTTCACTTCAGATTGTGGCTAAATACAAAGAAAACATAACTGGCTTCAATAATTGGTTAAATAACTGGCTTTAATATATGAGGAACCAGTATGTGTTAGCACAGGATGAGATGTTCCACAGCCCAACTTATTTCACTAAGGATGGCCTGTATCTCTCATTTCAAGGTTTATTCATACTTACTAAAGCTTTTGTTGACCCCAGCGCCTTTTAAGCCAGAGTCTAACTGATGCAAAACTAACATATCAGTCCAAGAATTGGATAACATTAAGGCGGTTGTCCTATGCTAGAAGAGTAAACGATACATTTCCTCATCATGAGACACTCCTGTATTTTGAACATATCCGTGTGTGTATGTGTGTGTGTGTGTGTGTGTGTGTGTGTGTGTGTGTGTGTGTGTGTGTGTGTGTGTGTGTGTGTGTGTGTGCGTGTATGTATGTGTGTGCATGTGTGTGTGTGTGTGTGTGTGTGTGTGTGTGTGTGTGTGTGTGTGTGTGTGTGTGTGTGTGTGTGTGTGTGTGTGTGTGTGTGTGTGTGTGTGTGTGTGTGTGTGTGTGTGTGTGTGCGTGTGTGTGTGTGTGTGTGTGTGTGTGTGTGTGTGTGTGTGTGTGTGTGTGTGTGTGTGTGTGTGTGTGTGTGCATGTGCATGTATGTGTGTGTGTGTGTGTGTATGTGTGAGTACTGAGATGTAGTTAAATGTAATGAAGCAATCCCTCTATACCTGGATTTTGTGGATGTCATGTCTCCAGATCCTGTGGTAACTATGGTGAAGTCACCATATTTGTCAAGGAACATGTTATCTCTAGACTAATCACTAGGGACCATCAAACTGAACTAAATGAATTGTAGATCACAGTAGATAAGATTAATGCTCAACTTATAGGTTACACAGAACCCCTTCTTTGCCCCTTGATGATTCTGTGTTATAAATTCTCTCCCTATTAGAAAAACTCCATTATTTTGGCTGAAATTAACTGTTCTTCAATAAACTGGGACACCTTGAGCTTCAATATAGAATTTGTCAGACATCTCCTGTTTTAGTAAACAAATTCTCCCTTGAGCTGCTGGTAAACAATGCACATCAATCTTGACCTGATTCTTAAAAACATGGCTGCCTCTTGCAAAACTCTATGGATGTCTCCATCCCCAGTGAAGTCTAACCACAAACTTGTGACCTTCTCCTTTAACCTCCTCAACGTTCCTACAGCAAATTCCATACGATTTTAAGGCTACAGACATGCCATTCCTAATCTACTGTAGGATGAAATATCAAAATCCACTAATGACTGTATCAACCCTGACTTTTACAGCAGCATGTTTCACCAAGGAACCCCAATTTAGAAACATTTTTACACCTAGCAGTCCCTACCAAAATCTAGTATCAAGGGAAAATTCAAAAACTAGTCCACCACCATAAATAAACTCTATAGCAAAAGTAAGTAATTCCATGAATTACATATAGCACATCTAAAACACCTCTTCATCAAACACATTATAAAAAATGAAAAAAATAAACATCAGGTTCACTACCAGAGTCAATGAACTGAGACTGACATATAAAGCCATAAATAATTATAAATCATTCTTTAGCAATTATAGAAAACTATGAAGAATACTCTATGTTGCAGTGAACCTGTCCAAAACAGTTCCTCCTAGTCTGCTGCAATAAGCATTGCCAATATTCCTTCAAGAAATTTTAGTGCTAACTTCACCCCCAAGAATTTTATCCAAAAACCTTGAAATGCCTGAATCACTTTCTCCCCCAAATTATTTCTAAAGCTCATTTATGGAAAGTGCTAAACAAAACCAAAAATATTTCCTACATGGGACCTGACAATATCCCAGGATGCTCAATTAAAAGTGTCAAAAATGTCATTATAGACTCAGTCCTTAAAGTGTTTAACCTAACCTATGGAGTAACACTGCTGTAGTGGTGCCATTCCATAAACATGGCCATAGAACTGACATAGATAATTATAGACATATCAGCATTACCCATCTCACCTCCAAAGCCATAGAACATATTATAGCTAACCTCATACACTACAATATCAAGAATCTTATAAAACTTGACCCTTAACAGTTTGGTTTGTCTACTGAATCTGGTAAGCTTCTTTGAATGAGTTATGGAGGCTGCAGATACTGGCCATAGCCAAGGTCTTTGACCCCATTCCCCATTCAGCCATCATATAGAAGATAAATACTTGAAGACTTGACCCATCTGTAGTAAGATGCATAGCAAATTGGAGGTAAGACAGAACCCACATAATGTGAGTTTCAAGACTTCTCATTAGAAAGTATAACAGTGACTAGCAGTGTCCATCAGTACTGGGATCTTAACTTTTAGGCAATTAGTTTTCAGATCTCTTGCTAACAAAGTTGGGAGAAGACGATAAATTAGAGGTTTTTATTAAGTCATTAAGTTGTTAAAGGTGGGAGGCTGACATAATGGTCAGGGTGTTTACCTTAGAGCCACAAAGTGCAGGGTTTGATTCTAACATACAGTAATTGGCTAAGCTTAAAATGACCCACAAGGGCAGTTAGCCTAGTACTAATCTTTGAACCTATGAAGTCACCCTTTAACATCCAAACGCTCCAGACAAAACTCTCCCTAGTAAACCCTTTGTATACTAAAAAATAGTTTCAACCTAAATATTATAAAGTGTTATATCACCACTTTTGGCCTATAATCTCTGCCCTCATCATATTGTATGGACACGACACAAAAGTATAGACCTGGACCTAGGAACTTGGGTTGATAGCACCCTCTAATTTGACCATATCTTTTGACAATAGTTGTCAGGAAATTCTTTTAGGAATATTATTATGATGTTCTTACATTCACTGCTGCAATATTCTTAACATATGGGATTCCCTGCTGTGGAAGCACAATGTCAGGCCAGTCTACCATATACTATTGTTGCTTTAAGGTATGCCGAACGTCACCCAAATGCTCCTTGTGTAGTGTAGGGCATAAAGGTGATGTCCAGGCCTAGCATAATAAGAACTTCTTTGCTGCTATCCTGAAAATATCCTTTCACCATTGGTCTGTTTACCTATGTTGTTTTCTGCCAGTTGAATGCATTTTTGTTCTCCAGTGACTACCTATGCCTGTTTTCTGATTTCTACCAGTTGTAGATAAGTGCCCTGTAGATCAGTGTGTGTGATATACCTTTAATAAAATTTCCATTGAGTCAACACATGCATATAAGTACTGAGCATATGCAAGCAAGAGTGCCATTTTGAGTGAGCAGCCAAAGTGTGAGCATGGAAGTATGTAGTCTGTCAGTTAGTTAGATAGTTTAAGTTTAATGTTCCTGCCATTCATCCTGATGTATTTGTATACAATAAACCAATTAAATGAACACCCAAGCCTCAGTGTCCTCTTAATGCACATAAGAAGAGCGACGTTCTCAGAATGGGATCCAGAGTTACAGCCATGAGGTAACCAGTTAAAGTTGGAGGAATATACAGGAGTGAATCATCCCTAATGCTCAAATGACTCATGAAACAGGTCAGAAACAAATTCCGGCTACTAAAACTTGCTTAAATGATTTATTTTGCTATAAATATAAAATAAAGCACTCAGAACACTCAAAACAGATTCCTTATTAAATAAAATGTCCAAAATTGTGACATATTGATAAAAATATTCAAAATAATTACAAAAATGTTTGAAACAATATCTGAATTGCATAAAATGTACAAAAAAGGGAAAACAATGGCATTTTTTTCTCTATGTGCTACTTTTTCATATTAACTAAAGCTATTCAAAATATCTGAGGTATGCAAAGTGTTTGCAAGTGTGTGAAGTATTACAATGCACTTATTTCATAAAGTAAAGTTGTTTCAAAGCATATTTCACAAAGTACAGTATTTTGAAGAGCTTATTGTGCATTTGATTATTATTACAAGTACCTGGTGTGTGTGAATGTTTGTGCATAATTACAGGGGCCATTTTGCATTGTGTTTTACTATAATCTGTGGGCATGGCAGAAGGATTTTGCAGACCTGCACTGACCTGCACTGATTGTGTTTGATAACAGTATTGCAGAAAATTGGAGACTGTTTGAGTAAGACTACAATATTTTCATACAGGCTGCTTCTTCTGACAAAAATGCATGTCTTCTTCTTTTCCCGGTTAGGGGACTCCACAGCAGATCATCTGTCTGCTCATGATTGGCAGTGGAATTTATACAGTGGTGAGTTGCCAGCCCAGCACCCAATCTTCCACAGAAGGCACACACACACACTCACACCTAAGGCCAATTTAGAGTGTCCAATCCACCTACTGCATGTCTTGGGAGGAAACCGGAGCACCCAGAGGAAACCCACGCAACCACAGGGAGGACATGCAGACTCTGCACAGAAGGCACCCCAGCTGAGAATCAAACCAGAGAACCTCTTGCTGTGAGGCAACAACACTAACCACTGCACCATCGTGGCTGCCCTCTAACAAAGATGCATGTACAAAGGCATTTATTCTGCTTAACTTAGCTGGTTCAGAGGCCATTGAAAGAGAGTGTTCATTTATGTATGCACCTCCTGGGTTTGAAGCGCACAGGGAAGACTGCCGTATAATGGTACCAGCTGAAACAAGGGAAGACCCTGAATGCTTAAAACATAAATTTAGAGAAATGTGTAACCCCCCAAACAAATATTATAATGGAAAGGTACTTATTTTACACAAGGGATCAAAGGCCTGGTGAAATTTTCACAAAATATATAAATGACTTGAGAAACAAGGCTAAAAATGACAGGCTTGTGTGTGGTACTAATAATGACACAGTGAAAAAGATTTTGCTTTGAGACAGTGATTTGATTTTAAATAAGGTCATTGAGATTTGCCAGATATACGAGCTTATAGAAAAGCTGCTGAAGGTACAATGACAAAGCTCATGTTAATAGTATGCAGCATGTGGTTAAAAGAAACAGGCTCAAGCACATGGCAGCTACTGCAGGTCCTGTAACAGTCCCTGGGAAATCCTGAGTCTTTCCAGCAAATTCCAGAGCATGCTCAGTGAAGCACAGGGATGACTCAGCAAAACCCATAGCAAACCTCATAGTCAACTGTTATAATTGTGGTGGTAATAATGAACCCAAAAGCAAAAAGTGCTTAGCTTTAGGTCAGCAGTGTCATTCTTGCAATAAGTGGAATCATTTCAAAAGATTCTTTTATTAAAAGAGTGCATTCCAAGAGGTAAGTTGATCAGTTAGAAAGCTGCAATCCTACTTTTTATGTTGAGGGTGTGTTTGTGCTTGGTGAAACAGTCAATGCAGTAGATTTGTGGGCAAAGAATGAGATCTTCTGTACTGTTTGGATTAATGGAAATCCTGTAGATCTTAAAGTAAATACACGCTCAAAGTGTGATGTTATGTCAGCAGAAATGTTTGCTAGAGTAAAAGCTGCAGAACATCTTGATTTAACAAAGTGTGGGAAGTTTATTGCTTATGCTGGTGAAGAGATTCAAACTGAAGGCTCAGTAGTGCTTTCATGTTATTCTGCTGGAAACAGCTATGACTTGCAATTTTACACAGTCAAGAGACATATCCAGTCATTATTAGGCCTCAGAGACAAGTTTGAAAATGTGGCTTCTTTCATTTAATAAAGAACTCCACCATGCAAGCCTGCATGACAACAGCTCAAATTTTGCCCAAGCTATTTTTCTGAGTATGCTGATATTTTTGCAGACAAACTAGGATACTACCAGTTGTGTACTCCATGAAGATAGACCCAGAGGTCAGCCCAGTTATCAGACCAGCACAGAAAGTTCCAGTAGCTAGATGGAGCAGATTCAAAGAAGAGCTAGACAGAATGGTGCAGCTAGGAGTAATCTGTCCAGTGGAAGAACATACTGAATGGGTATCCTCCATGGTGATAGCTCATAAGAAAAGCTCAGATGATATCAGAATACGTATTGATCCAAGAGATCTGAACACTGCATTATAAAGACCTCATCATCCAACGCACACAGTCAAACAGGTTGCTCCTTTAATGCCAAATGCCACTGTTTTTTCTGTCTTAGAGGCAAAGAGTTCATTTTGGCAAATTTTGCTTGACCGAAAATATTCATTGTTAACCACATTCAGTACACCATTTGGAAGATACAGATTTCTAAGAATGCCATTTGGGATAAATTCTGCCAATGAAGTCTTTCAGCATGCAATGAAACTAATTTTTTTCTGGCTATCCCTGTGCTAGTACAATAGATGATATTCTAGTAGGAGGCAATGGTGAAGCCGAACATGACAGAAACCTCAAGAAAGTTCAGGAAAGAGCATGTGAGGTGAATCTTAAGCTGAATCCTCAGAAGTACAAGTTCAGGCTATGAGAAGTTACTGATGTTGGTAACTTGTTTTCCAGTTTGAGTTTATGACCAGATCCTTCAAAGCAAACAGCAATTCTTAAGATGCCAGCTGCAGACATTGTCCAAGCCCTACATAGTTTTCTTGGCATGGTCAACTATCTAGGCAAGTTCATTCCAGATTTAAGCCAACTTTCAGCACCATTAAGAGAGCTGACATGCAAAGATGTAATTTGGTCATGGTTAGAACAGCACCAAAGAGTATTTGATGTCCTGAAACCGAAAATTGCTACTCCACCAACTCTGAGCTGCTATGATGTTCACAAACCAGTTACTCTTTCCTGTGATGCTTCTAAGTTTGGTCTAGGTGCAGTCATTCTTCAAGAGGATAGACCAGTAGCCTATGCATCGATAATTCTTACCCAGACCAAGATGCAGTATGCCCAAATTGAGAAAGAGCTTTTAGCAACTGTGTTTGCATGTTTGAAGTTCCATGATTATATTTATGGTCAACCTATCCAGATCGAAACTGACAACCAACCTCTTGTTACTATTTTGACAAAGGCTATGCATGCATCCCCATTTTGACTGCAATATATGATGCTCAAACTGCAAAAGTACAATTTCAATCTTGTTTACACAAAAGGCAAACTTCTTTATCTTGCTGATACTTTATCCAGATCACCCAGGAAAACCAAAGAACAGGTTAACAATGAGCAACTTGATTATGAGGTTATGGAAGTGAGAAGTTTTTCTTCCACATGTCTTGATGAGCTCAGAACTCACACAGCTTCATATCCAATTAACCAAAAGCTAAACTTCTTTATCAGTCAAGGATGGCCTTCAAAGCAATTCTGTTTACCAGTAGAAGTGCAACCAAATTTTCCATACAGAGATGAGATTTTGTCAGACAATGGTATCAAATTGAAAGGTCCTAAAGTGATTATTCCAAAGTCCATGCAACAAGAGTATATCAAGATCTTGCATCATGGCTACCCAGGAACTGATTTAACCAAAAGAAGGGCGAGAGGTCTAGCATTCTGGCCTTCTATGTCAAGAGATATTGAGAAAGTACTTTCATCTTGTTCAGTATGTAATAGTACAGATCTGCATCAACAAAAAAACACTTCAGTTAAGCCAGATTCCTGAACTACCTTGGTCAACAGTAGCCACAGATACCTTTGAGTTGAATGGTCAACATTATTTGGTGTTAGTAGACTCTTAGTCAAACTGATTAGAGATTGACCTACTTCCCAACCTAACTTACAGCACTGTCATTATTAAGTTGAAGTGACATTTGTCTGTCCATGGTAGTCCACACAGAGTTATTTTTGACAATGGTGCACAGTTTGCAAGTCAGCAGTTCAAGAAATTTGCAGAAGAGTGAGACTTTGTTCTTATTACGAGTATTCCTGAATACCCTCAGTCAAACAGTTTGGCTAAATGTGTAGTTCAAAGTGCAAAACAGCTGTTAGAAAAATCCAGACGTGACAATACCAATGTTTTTCTCAACTTGTTAAATCTCAGAAACATTCCTTGTGATAAACATCTTGGTTCACCTGCCCAGAGATTTATGTCGAGACAAACCAGAACCACGTTACCAATCAGCAGTAATTTACTGGTTCCATGTGCTATGAACAACAAAACAGTAAAATCCCAACTATTGAAAAAGCATTTGTCTTAGAAGTCTTACTATGATAAAACCAGCAAACTGCTCTATTCTTTACAAAAAGGGGAGATAGTGAGTATGCAGATATCAAAGGTTTTGATTGCATCGTATTTGTGAAAAGTTTGTGTCAAAAGCAGAGATCTAACATTATGAAACCGCAAGGAGTGAAATTCAGATGAAATCGGAAGCACTTGCTACCAGTGTCCAAACTAGTGTTACAGCATCTTGCCTGTAACAGACTCTAGTTCTCAGAGTGACTTGTCCAATGTTCCTATTCTGTCAGCAATCCCCATTCCTGAGAAAATCCCTGAAACTCATCAAGCAGAACATTCCCCAGTCACTGTCTCTGTTGCTAAACCCAGTCCTAACTATAATGTCATTAGATTAGGTCGCATCTCAAAAACTACTTCCAGATACACAGAAACCTGGACATGACTGTTGTTTTTCTTTATATAAAATAATAAAACACAATTCCTGCTCGCAGTCAAACCAGGCTGTAAGTCAACATAAAGTAAACTATTTCACGTCTCTTCAGACCTTCCAAACTCAAAGTTCCAAACCACATCTCTTCAGACCTTTAAATCTTTTTAGAAGGATATAAGGCCACATCCAATGAAATAAATATATCCAAACTCAATTCTGAGCACGAATAAAATCTTTCTTTATTAATATCCACAGTTGGTAAGCGCTTTCGCTATACAGCTTTATCAAACCCATATTGACCAATGTTAAGGAAGTGTTTATATAGTATTATTCTAAGTAGGATGAATAAAACAATAAATCAATTAAACAATGATTAAGGCTTCTCTTAAAGATATACATGCACTCTAAAGCAAAAGACTGTAAGTTAAAAGCATATGTCCAATATCAAATTAGACTTTCTTACATTCAAATTAATTTAAATTAATTTAAAATATTAAAATACATTCATAAAATCTAAATAAACTTAAAATGTTAATATAGAAGTGTAAAAACAACATAAGCATTAACAAAGATTCCCTATTGTTTGTTTAGACAACAATTTCATCTCAACCTATATTTTCTATTTTTAAGTGCAGGTTTCAGAGGAATCCTGTCATTTAGCCCTGGGGGTATATGAGTTTGTAATTTGATAATCCATTTAGTTTCTGCCTGCTCAGTGTAATTCTCACCGTCACCTCCTCTAGTCTTAGGTGTATTAACATGTAAAACAGAAAACATAAAAGTGTGTCTGATGTCATTCTGTAATATATGTTTGGATAAGGCATTAACCTCAGACTTAATATGGATCTGATAGAGATGATGTTGTTTTTACACTTCTATGTTAACATTTTAAGTTTATTTAGATTTTATGAATGTATTTTAATATTTTAAATTAATTTAAATTAATTTGAATGTAAGAAAGTCTAATATGATATTGGACATATGCTTTTAACTTACAGTCTTTTGCTTTAGAGTGCATATATATCTTTAAGAGAAGCCTTAATCATTGTTTAATTGATTTATTGTTTTATTCATCCTACTTAGAATAATACTATATAAACACTTCCTTAACATTGGTCACTATGGGTTTGATAAAGCTGTATAGCGAAAGCGCTTACCAACTGTGGATATTAATAAAGAAAGATTTTATTCGTGCTCAGAATTGAGTTTGGATATATTTATTTCATTGAATGTGGCCTTATATCCTTCTAAAAAGATTTAAAGGTCTGAAGAGATGTGGTTTGGAACTTTGAGTTTGGAAGGTCTGAAGAGACGTGAAATAGTTTACTTTATGTTGACTTACAGCCTGGTTTGACTGCGAGCAGGAATTGTGTTTTATTATTTTATATACTGGCTTTGCATCTGCTCGTAGCCACTTTTCCACTATTGGTGTTCCTGTTTATTGTTGTTGTTTGTTGTTTTTCTTTGTTAGTGTCTGCATAATTGCATGCCTAGATACACAGAAACCTGGATATGACTGTTGTTTTTCTTTGTTAGTGTCTGTATAATTGCATGCCTATTGAAATGTCATAGTTTATATGAGACAGGAGGATGTAGATCAGTGTGTGTGATATATCTTTAAGAAACTTTCCAGTGAGTCAGCCCATGTTTATAAGTACTGACCATGTGCAAGCAAGAGTGCCATTTTGAGTGAGCAACCAGAGTGTGAGCATGCTAGTATGTAGTCAGTCACTTAGATAGTTTATTTAAGTTTAATGTTCCTGCCGTCCATCCTGATGTATTTGTATACAATAAACTACTTAAACAAACACTCAAGCCTCAACATCTTCTTAATACAATGTGCACCTTCAAGTTAATGTCATCCAAGAAGCCAGTGTGGGAGACAGATTCTCCATAAAGACCATAACAATAAGTGTCTCTTTTGTCTAGGAACCTCTCATGGCCATATGTCTTGCTCAGTTTGTCAGATGTTTGTCCTAAAAACCCTTCGCAATAGACTTTCTTCCCTTTCCTTGTATCTTGAGAACCAGTGTCTTAAGCTTCTTGCTAAGGATACAATGGAAGGAATGTCCTGCCCCAAGGGTCAGCTGTTAGGGAAGAAGAAGGTGAAAAATGTACGACCAAAGTTTTCCACTGTCCAGCCTCTGCCAGGTGTTTCTTCCAAGGTCATTACAAACCTGGAGGCTAGCCCCGCTGTATTGTCGGATTTCTCTGCCTTGACTGTGTTGGACACTGGTGAGGATGTGGCTGGCAGTACATCCGAAGAGGCTTTATAGGCATCCATCTCTGACATTCACGGGGAACCACAGTTGATTTTTTTTCTGTTGGTTCTAGTGGAGTTCCTCAGATTTTAATTGAGAAAGAAGTTCCTACTATGGTTTTGATTGCCATCCTGGGTCTAAGCCTTCTCAGTTTTTTGGAGGGGACGTTCCCTTAAAAAAGATAAACAAAAAAAAAAAAAAATAAACATGTTTCTTCTGCTCCTAGAGCTCCACAAAGTGAGTAGCAGGCCTTCACTCAGGGGCTATTTACTGCTTTAATGTCCTTAAATCCTCCTCAAGGGATTTCAGTTCCTGCTCCACCTTAGTCTTCTGCTCCCCTTAAAAGGCCCTGGATTCTTCTGAGGATGAGTCTGATTCTGATGAGGAATCCCTGACTTATTCTGTTCAAATTCATCCTCCTATGGACTATGGGACAGAGGAGGAGGAATCTATTAGTCCTGATATTCCTTTTGAGGAGATTTCTTTTGGGAGCACACTGTTTAGGATGATGGATTTTTTTATGTGGGATTGTGCTCAGGTCTCTGATATCCATAAGAGGTATTGTGAGTTGCTGCAGTTGGAATCTCTTAAACCTGTGGTTATTCCTCCTGTTTTGGCTACTTTTCTGGATGTTTTTCCAATGCCTCTCATGCACCTGATTCTCTGCTCCCTGCACCCAAGAAGCCTGATAGGTTTGATACGGTGCCTGAGGATTGTTCTTTCCTGTATAAATGTCCTGCTGCTGACCCCTCTGTAGTGTCTGTAGCCTCTGATAAGCCATCTCAATTGTTTTGTTCACCCAAGTTATTGCCTTCTGACAAGGAAAGCAGAACGATGGAAAAGCTAGGTAAGAAGGTTTACACTTCTGCTACCCTAGCTTTAGGGCTATTAATTATCAGACCCATATGTCTAGTTGTGTGTTGGCTCTTCTTTTTCAAGCCTGTCACCTTATTTCTGATTTCCCAAGCTCTGAGGGTAAAACTTCTATTCTTTCTTTCCTAGGGACTTCCTCTCAAGTCCTTCATCATTCTATTAAATGTAGTTATGATGTGGCAGATGCATCTTCTAGGGCTGCTGTTTTTGGTTCAGTGATGAAGTATTCGTGGCTTAGGCTTCAACCCCTACCTGATGATATTAAAGCTAAGATAAGGGATACTCCTCTGGATTTTAAATTTTTGTTTCTGTAAGCAACTGCTATAGGAGCTTAAACATGTGTTTGTTTCTCCTGTGTCTAAATTTTAGAGAAACTACCCCACTAAGCCTGCCTTTGTTCACCGGCAATCTTCTAATAAAGGGAAGAAGAGTGGCAAATGGGCTCCTCCTGCTAAGGCTACACAGTTTTCAAGGATTCCAAAGGCTTCCTTTCTGGACAAACCCATCTCTTTTCAGCCACATTTCTCTTTCTTTTCACCTTTCTTTTTCTCTTCCTGTCTGGCTTCAGATCATGCAGGATTTTTGGGTCCAGTTGATCATTTTTCAGGGGTACTTCATGGTGTGGAAATCCCATCTTCCTTTTATGGCATTCCTCAGCCTCCTCAGGAACAACTTCCCTTTTCCCAGAGGTTCTTCAAAATCTCTTGAGTCAGGGTACTATTCAAGAGGTGCCTGTGTCCCAAAGGGGGAAAGGGTTCTACTGAAAATTGTATCATGCACCCAGAAAAGAGGGCACTTGGAGACCTATTCTAGACCTCTCTCATCTAAACACTTTTCTAAAAATGCCTCCCTTTCTGATATTGTCCCTTCAGATTCTGTTTCCTCTCTTGCTCTCTCATGCCTATATGGTATCTCTGGATCTCAAGGATGCTTATTTCTATATTCCAATTCATTTTCTTTTCAGGAAGGTTTTGCATTTCTCTGCTGCTTCGTGGCATTTTCAGTTCCTTGCTTTACCATTTGGCCTTTCTACTGTCCCAAGGTATTCACCAAATGTCTTGCTCCTGTGATTGTTTTTTGTAGGCTTCAAGGAATCCAAATGTTTCCTTAGTTAGATGTCCTGCTGATTCAGGAAGGGTATCCACCAAATGCAGTGGTGGCTCGTACTATTGGACTGCAGCCCTCCCAGAAAAAAGTTGACATTTCATTTGCCATAAAAAAATATATATATTTCCCATTTATTTCATATCAAAGAACAAACACAGTACGATATGTCCGCAAACTCCCGGAACTCGAACTGCGCATGCTCGTCAAGTTCCGGGTTTTTATATTTTAACAAGGAACGTATCTCATACTATCTGACTGCTGTAAAAGGCAGTGCATATTAAAGAAAATGCATCAGTGTGATGCCCAGAACTCTATGCGGTTTAACCGCATCATAAATTAGAAGGGGGGTTGGACTGCCATGTATGCAGGCACGTATGTGACGTGGATGGCTGGATTGCTACTGATTGGTTCTCGCTTTCTTCTCAAAAAAGAGTGCGAGAAACAATCAGTAGCACTAGCACAGTAGTACTGTACTTGTCTTGTTTAGAGGTTGCGTTGGGACCCGGGAGTTTGGGACCGTTGGATTCGGTGGATTATACCGGCGTTGTTGTTTTTGTCTTGGCTAAGGGCTTGCACTGCAGTCAGAGAGAGCAGAGAGGAAAAGAAGAAGATGACAGATACATAAACTGAGGTAGGTGCTGGAATCGGCTGTTTTTTTTTTTTTTTTTTTTGCTGCAACAACAAAACGAAGACTCTGCATAACAGTTTGATCTTCCTTAAGCTTGTTAAGAAATTGTTGCTGGCTCACTAAGTTGGAGGTTTTGCTAAGTCTACAGTCGTTCCAATCCTTTATGAAAGACTGAGGCATGGTCAATCCAAAAAAAATACTGTTTGGTGACAAATGATCAAGTGCACTTACAACCCAGCAGGTCAGACCAGGGATTAATTTACAGATGCCAATGCAATTGTCAATATTAGTGGTGAAGGATGCAGATGTCTCACTGTCCTTAACTTATAAGGGCAGCATATATTCTAGAGATAGGGTAGAAGTTGAATAATAAATCTGTTCCCAAGCTAATACCTCAGGCTCAGATAATTGGTAAAACAACAGTAAAACTTCAAAAAGAAAACCACACTCAGACTGATAAAATACATTTTAGTACCCTGGTACTGTTTAAGATAGCTCATATTTCAATTGTCAGAGATCTGGAGTCAGATGCTTATGGCTATGAGGTTAATAATCTGAGTAAATATTTAGCTGTTACAGCAGTGTCTTTATTGGTGTAGCTTACTTGCATACCACTGCTGAGTTCTGGTATTCTTTTTAAAATGTTGTTGTTGTTTTTAAAAGCAATAGAGCCTCTAGTATTGGTGTCGTGCAGTGAGAGATATTTTTATAAAAGAGAGAAGGGGAACTATACATACGTTATATTTGGTTACATTTCCACATTAAGTTAATACACAATAGAGTAATGTGCAGCTGATGCAGCAAGATGAAATAAAATGAAAGCTATATACATGACTACTGTGCATTAACATGTACATATTCCAAAATGATAATTGGAGAAAAGAGCTAAGAAATATTACTACATTATGCAGTCAATGCAGAGCGCAGAGCGCAGAGCACATATGTTTTTTTTTTTTTTTTGCAGTTGGTTAACAAGGATAGTCCATTGGGCCAAAAGAACCTATTTTCAATGGAGTCCTGGGGAGAAAAGCTCCACACACAGATTACACAAAGATTACAGTGATTTACATTTTAACAATTTCTGGTTATAAGACAGAACAAAATATAATGAGGTTACAATCAAAAAATTTTTTTTTTTTTTTTTTTTTTTTTTTTTAGAAAGAGAACATTGCTCTAGTAGGATTAAAAATAAGTAGTTAGATGCAGTAGGCTTAGCATTTGCTAGATGCAAATAAGAATTTGTGTACTAGATGCAAATATGAATTTGCTATCTGGAATTTATGAGATGGAAGACTGTAGGAAGTGGGGAATAGGTTATGAGGGGTGGGAGCAGGAGCATTCCCATGTGGATGTTAGATGTAAGTGGAGCGATTTTTTAAAGGATGGGAGGCTAGTGATGGTACGAATGGAGGGAGGGAGGGAGTTCCATAGGTGTGCTAGGGAAAAGGACAGGAGGTTTTGTCCTGAGGGACGAAGGGGTCTGTAAACTTCTATAAGGTTTTGATTGGTAGATCTGAGTAGTCTTTGTGTGTGGTGCATTTTAAAGGTAGTGGACAGGGAGGGACAGAGGGATGGCTGGAAAATGAGTATGTGTGCATAGGTGAGCTGAGTATAAGAGAGGTAGTTGGGAAGCTCTAGCCAGTTTAGTTTGAGGAGAGGTGCACAGTGATGGGTTGAAGATTTGTTGCTAGTGGCGAATCTGGCTATTTTATTATAACAAGAGGACAGTTTTGTTTTGAGAGATGGTTGTAGATTTGTTAAAAGAGGGACACCATAAAGAAGGGAGGGTAAGAGAAATCTACTAGAGAGAGTGAGCTTAGTAGCTGAGGTGAGGAACCGATTGTGTCGGTAGAGCATGCCAAGTTTTTGGTGGGTTTTTTTATGTTTAGTAGTAGATGCGAATCAAATTTAAGCTTGTCATCGATTTGGGCTCCTAGTAGTTTGGCTTCAGATACCAGTTCAAGAGGTGTATTATTTTGGCTGGTGATGGAGAATAGTTTTCTACCAAAGGTATTGGTTTTAGAGGGGGTAAATATCATAAGTTTTGTTTTAGCTTCATTGAGTGCTAGTTGGTTGTCTTTCATCCACTGTTCTGTGGTAGAGAAGGCATCCTGTGTCAGCTTTAAGAGAGATGGGATGGATGAGGCAGCACAAATGATTGTAGAATCATCTGCATATTGAATAATGTTAGCATAAGGGATTGAGCGGAAAAAATCATTACTGAATATATTAAAGAGGACGGGGCCCAATATAGAACCCTGTGGGACACCTGTGGGGGTGTTGAGGAAGGAGGAGATGGCTTTTTTCCACTTGACAGCTTGTTGCCTGTTGGAGAGATAGCTGGTGAACCAATTGAGAGATGAAGGTGATAGGTTTAGGTTAGATAGTTTAGTAAGGAGTAGGTTATGAGAGATAGTGTCAAGGGCCTTAGAGAGATTGAGTAGGATGGTAGATACAGTGAAGCCAGAATCTCTAGCTTTATTCACAGTTTCAAGGAAGGATAGGAGGGCAGTCTTAGTGCTATGATTGGGTCTGAATCCGTGTTGGGTAGGAGTTAATATGTTGTTGTCTAAGAGATAGGGAAGGAGTTGAAGATGGATACATTTCTCTAGGATTTTTGAAATGGGCGAAAGGATGGCGATGGGCCGGAAGATGGTAATATTAGTATTGTTGCCTCCTTTGTGCAGGGGAATGATGAAAGCCTTTTTCCAGAGTTGTGGAACAAGACCTTCTTGGATAGAGCGGTTGATTAGGATACTGATTGGGAGGGCAATGGCTTCGGCAGCTATGCTGAGGAAGTATGAGGGAATGTTATCAGGGGCATTGGTGCATGGTTTTAGCTTCTGCAGGAGTTCTTTTATGGTAGAAGTAGGGATAGGTTTAATGGAGAATGGAGGGGGTTGAGATGATGGGGAATGAGAGAATGAAGATGGAGGGGGTGATGGGAGAGGAGAATTGGAAGTAGGAGGTGGATTGTTATTAGAGAAGGAAGAGGTTAGTTTGGAAATAGAGTTTATGAAAAAAAAGAGCTGCACTGGGTGGCAAGATCAATGTCTCGTACATTTGGGCAAGGGATTGGGTTTTCAGTTGTACCAGGTTTTAAGAGGGTAGTTATACCTTTCCAGAACTTTTGTGGGTTGGTTTTATCATTGCTTTGAAGTAAGGAGAAGTAGTTTTGACGGTCTGCTCTGATAAGCTTTTTAACTGAGTTACGAAGAGTTTTGTATTCATTGAGGGTAGAGGTAGAGTTGTTCCTTTGGTAACATTCCCAGGCTTTGTCTCTAAGTAGCATGGTAGTTAGTGTGTTTTTTGTTAGCCAGGGGGTGGTTTTGTTTTTTATTCTTTTGTTTTTTAAGGGAGCAAGAGTATTTAGAAGATATGGGAAAGTAGCATAAAAGTATGCAATTGCATTTTCCAGGGGTAGAGTTTTTAGGGGGTACCAGTTAGGCAATTTTTGGGAGTCAGAGAAGGCTTCTGGGTTGAAGTTTCTTTGGCATCGGGTACTGATGTAATTATGAGTAACTTGTAAGGGAGAAGGAAGACGCCTAGTGAAGATGGGAAGGTGGTCGCTGAGGAAGTCAGGAAGAGCTACACTATCAGGGTAGTAGTGGGGGTGAGAGACTAGGATCCAGTCTAGGATGCTGCCACTAGTGAAGTCTTTAGAGGGCCTAGTCGTGGAGTTGATGAGTTGAGAGTAGTTATACAGGTTGATGTTTAGGGAGTGTGCAGGGGACTGAATGGAGGACCAATTAATGTTGGTGTCTCCCATGATAATAGTTTCATTAGAGATATTGGTAGAAAGCCAGGAGAGGATATCTTCAAGTACTGAGATATTGTCTCCAGGGGGAATCTAAAGGGAGGCTATGCATATATGTTTGTGTTTGTTTAACTGAAATTGAGCTAGTATTAATTCTGTGTTGGTGAACTGGGGAATGGCTTTATTATAGGGAGTAATGCACAGGGAGGATGAGTAGAGTAGAGCTACTCCACCACCCTTTTTTTGGGCTCTGTTTGTTCTGATGATGGTGTAATTAGATGGTACTATTTCTGCATCTTTTATGTGAGGTTTTAACAAGGCTTCAGATATGGCTAAGATGTTTGGTTTCTTGTGGAGTAGCTAGGCATGTAGGTTTGGAATTTTGTTAGCTAAGCTTTGTGCATTAAGAGATGCTAGTAGGATGGATTTAGATGTTGAGGAGGAGGTGTTTGGGCCTGGGTTAGGGTGTATATCTCCAGATAAGAGTATGGATGTTAGAAGTTGGATTATGTAGTAGAGGTGTTTGGATTGTTTGGCTTGAGTGTTGTGTGTTGAAAGATTTGTGAGGGATATGGAGGGTAGAGTGGGTGTTGAGGTTTTATAAGGAGAGATTAGTTTGTAGTGAAAACATAGATTGTGGTTGATGGGATATAGTGCAGGAGATATTGAGATGAATGAGTAGGAGTGTGATGTATGGAGTGAGCAGGTTGTGTGTAAGAGTGGGATGTGAGTTATGGGGTTAGGCTGGGTAAGGTAGTAGATGTAGGTTAGGTTCAGAAGAAGTAATAGTTGAATTGAGAAGGATGAATATTTTGCAAGCATGTTGAGGCTTTGATAAGCAATATATAGTGTTGAGTAAGAAGGAAGGGAGATATGTGGTGAATGGATGGTGTGATGGGGAGGGGATAGGAAGAGGAAGGGGTGGAGTTTAGCAGTTGGAGAAGAAGTAGGAGTGGCTATGTGGGTATAAATCTGCAGGTAGTGGGGGTGTGTGGGATTTGGGGGTAGGGTAGGGGAGCGGAGTGAGCCCGCAGGGCAAACGAACCAGGGAGGAACAAAAAAAGAAAATTAGCAGCAAAAAAGTATCAGCCACTGCCGATGAGATAGAAAGGTAAGCAGGTATAGTAGATGTAAAAACCAGATAAGGAGAAATAATTTTCAGGAATGCAAATGATGTTTCAGTTTAATTATTGTATGATTGTTGACAGTGGAAATACTGGCTCTTAAGCTATTTAGTCAGCTTCATAGGAGAGAAGCCAAAGTAAGATTAAAGTTGTACCATCTTTTGGTTGGTAGGTGCTGCCACCTAGTGGTAAAAATGAAGAAAGCAGGCAGGAAAGGTGTGCGGGTCACCTAAACTTTCACTGTGAAAATATCTAGCACAAAGTTGACCTGGAAGGGGAGAGTATTTTCGTTTGGTCCGTGGTAGGCTGCTGAATCACTTACATGGGAAGTTAGACAAAAGTATATGAGTTACTAAGTAGGTAGTTACAGAGACAGTAGTTGGTTTAAGGCTACCTACATTCACAAAGTTTACTTTACAGCAGTCTTCACAGTAGTTCTATTGCTCAATCTAGCTGGCAAGCTCCAGGGAAATGTCAGAAGTATTGCAGGAGGTATTCCTTTTTGTTTTTGATGTAGGGAAGGTGTTCTGGAGTGAACTTCTGGAGTGAGGAACTGTAAAATGAGAGGAAGGACAATCTAGGTTAGGTTCTTTAAAAGGTTAAAGTTGCAGGTAAAAAGAGGAAGGAGTACAAGGGGAATATTCAGTAGAGAAGGAAAAGTATGCAAGTAATTTAGTAGGTAAATACAGAGCTCAAGGGATAGACGTAGAAGTAATTTAGTAGGTAAATACAGAGCTCAAGGGATAGACGTAGAAGTAATATTGTAGGTAGATATTGAGCTGAAGGGATAGACATAGAAGGAGGGAAAATATAGAGGGAAAGTGGTGTAAGAGAATAGTAGTAATAGGCAGCAAAAGTACCGTTACTGGATAGTACAAATTAGGTAGGTTATGATACAGGGTTAAAAACTCAATCACTCTACAAAAAACAACTCTACTACAGTACCCCAGCCTGGAAAAAAGGATAGGGGGATTAACAGAAGTAGCTAACTAACAATCAGAGAAATATTACAGGCAGATATAGCAGTAATAAAGCAAGTACAGGCAGATAATGCACTTAACAAAGTGATTTAAACAGCAATGCAGAGCACCTTATAAATAAAGCTTAACTTAACTGAGAAAACTAGAACATTATATTCTGCCAAGGCTGTCTAAACATTAATAATAGCATAGATATATCCAAGCAAAGTCTTAAGCACTACCTAGAAGTATCAAAAAGTCTAAGCACTACCTAGAAGTATCAAAAAGGATATCTGTACAAGGCTATGTCTTCTCCATCTGCTAGGCAGATAGAGCACTTAATCCAGCAGTTACAAGCAGATAAAGTACTTAGAAAAAAAAGCAATTAAGATGGCAATGCACAGCACATTAAAATTAAAACATAGCATAACAGAGAAAAAAGTAGAACATTGTATTATGCCAAGACTGCCTAAGCATTAATAATAGTGTAGATATACCCAAGTGGAGCCGTATGCGCTACCTAACAGTACCATAAAAAGGATTCTGAAGGAGGCTGTGTCTTTACTCACTGTTATATTATGGTATCTGTTATGGCATGGCAGAATGTGAGAAGGAGAGAAAAAGAAAGCCTTTTTCCAACAGTCAGTATACCTTATATGGTGGTCGAGGACTAATAATTCTTTTTAGGTAAATACTTTAGAATACAGGCCAGATGGATGATTTGAAAGCAAGTACTACTCCACTTAGCGTGTGTAAAGATTTGCACGCATGTTACGACCCACTTTGGTGGTGTTCGTAATGTGTTCAGCGTAGTTAGCTTGCAACATTAAGGAAGAAGCCTCAATGGGGTCCACACAGTGATTAAATTACCATTTAGGGGATAGACAGTGTAAGCAAGCCTAATCTGCAATGCCATAGGAAAGTGGACAAACACCAGGCACCGCGAAAGTCCCTTTTACTGTAAGACCACAATAATATGGAGCAATGAAGCCCACGTGCAGAGAGTTAAGCAATCTCTGGGAGAGAGAATAAAGCAGAACCTCCAGTTTACATTAGTTCAGTCCTGTTTCATTGCAATGTCTTTCAGTTGGTGTACAAGATAAAGCTAGCGTTATGCTAGTAATTTGGAGAAAAGCGTTATGCAAAGGCACCAAATAAGCCGCCGTTATTTAAGAAAATGCAATCGTAAAGGAGTATCACAAACAGTTCAATAGGTAATGATATTAGGTACATCCATAGCTATAAACAGTGTCATAGGCACAGTAATTAGAATATTTCAGTAATTCAAGCAGACCTACATAATATGCTGACCCTTAGTTAAAACATGCTAATCCTTTTGTTCAAAACTTACCAGGAGGCAAAACGAGCAGCACTACCGCGGGACCAGCACAGGGGCTTCTTTTCTTAAAAAATGGCACCACAGAGCGTGACCTCTAGAAGTATATTCCGGGGAGGGCAGGTGATGAAGGGGGAGGGGATAAAAAGAGAGGCGTTCAGAGGGATTATGAGGCGGGGAATAAATTAGTGGGCAGGGAAGATTACTGGAAACTAAGTGAGAAGGAATATAGATTATCTGAAGTGCTGAGTACAAGTAGAATCATATAAGCCCCTCCCCACCTTCAAAGATGAGAACCTTTGATACTAGAGCTATATTGGAATTGTTGTTTTCCTCTTGAATTCAGCTGCTGTATTACTGCTTCTAATGTTGTGTAATCTATTGAAGATATCACTGCTGATATTAGGTAAAAGGACATCTCCTTTGTAACATAGATAATTGACCATATTCTGAACAGTGCCTGATGCCCTAGTTTAAGTAGAACTATGTACAATATTATAGCTTGGAGTTGTAGTAAATTATTTTATTGTGTGATTTACCTTGTTAGTGTGAAGGTTGTTAAGACACAGCAGTGCTCCATAGACCTTTGTGGGTTACCATTTGAAATTTTCTGACTTGCTAGATCAAGTCTTCAAACCAGCCTGTATATACATGTAACAATGTGCTGTGTAGAGTATTCAACATACACCATAGTGACTGAGCATTTATTTCATGTAAATTGGTAAGCATGACCAGCATTGATCCCACTGTACCATAGCTCAGCCCCTTGCTATTTGGCCACACCCCTTCCCATTGGCCCCACCCATTCAGCTGTCTCCTGCAGCCTCCTTTGATTTGAAGTCACCAGCCACCACTGACCAAATGCCTTGCTCCTGTGACTGTTTTTTGTAGGCTTCAAGGAATCCGAATTTTCCTTAGTTAGATGTCCTGCTGATTCAGATGTCCTCTGCAGAGATCCTTTTGCAAAATTTTCATTTTGCTGTTTTGCTTCTACAGACCCTGGGGTTTATTATAAATTTCAAAGTCTTCTCTGACTCCTTCTCAGGATCATGTTTTTCTGGGTTGCAGGATTCACATGGTGCCAATGCTTGCATCCCTACATCCTCCAAAGGCCTTAACTCTCATTTCATTCTTTCACACTCTTCTTCCTCTGGCTTCAATTACCACCAGAGAGTTTTTGAGAGAGCTGGGTTTTGTGACATCCACCATTCTGATGCTCCCGCTGGCCTAACTTCACACGAGAATGTTTCAGTGGTTTCTGAAGTCAGTGTGGCTTCCACATGCACATCCTCTAGATTTTATAGTTCCTGTTCTTCCTTGTCTCAGACAGGAACTTCACTGGTGGATTCAGCAGTTGTCTCTGAATCCAGGGATCCCTTTTCATCCCCCTCTTCCCTCTCAGGAATTGTTCACAGATGCTTCAGAAATGAGACTGAGGGTGACATTTAGCTTCCTAAAAGCACAATGGTGTGGTCGCCTGATCAGCGCAAGGAGCACATCAGTGTCAAAGAGATGAGAGCTCTTCTGCTGGCTCTTCAGGCCTTTGATCCTCTTTTCTCTCCAGGGCCTCTCAAGGCGTTCACAGACAATACCACAGTGACATGGTATATAACAAACAGGGAGGAGTGAGATCTTATCTTCTTTGTCGGTTGGCACTTCTGGTATGGGATCTTGCTGTCAAGTATCAACTGACTCTTCATGGAGTTTATATCCCTTCTGATCAGAATATTGTGGCAGACACTCTGAGCAGGTTCTTAACAGAGTCCCATGAATGGATGCTTCACAGGGATGTGTTTCTAGACATTATCCACAAGTGGGGTACTCCTCAACTGGATCATCTTGCCTCCCCTCTGAACAGACAACTTCCTCTGTTTTGTGCCAGAGTCCCAGGTCATCTTGTGCAGAATGTAGATGCCCTGTTATTTTCTTGTATAGGGATGTTTCTTTATGCATTCCTTCCCCTTTGTGTGTCAAAGCCGCTGAGATCCAAAATTAGTTTCCATTCCCCTGTTTTCTTTGACACTAAAAAGAATCTTGAGCAAGTTCTAGACTCTATCTGGTCTGGTGGGACCTCTTGAATGACTCTTTTTTTCTAGTAGCTTTAGTATTTCTAGTGTTGCTGCTTTCCTCTGACTGGATGGAACATCAGGAAAGTTGCATAAAAAGAACGTGGGAGAGAAAAGGGAATGATATAACCTCTGGAAATAATCCTCTGCACCAAGTAATTTTTGTTATGTCCGGCAAGGCTCTCTGGTGCAGGGATAATCGACCCCTGATTGCCTCCAGATGGCAGCAATTGGGCTTCTTTACAGGAGTGCTGTTAGAGTCTATCAGAGAAAGAATCTCTAGAACCCTGGATCTGCAGGCCTCCTCTGCCATGTGGGCATTGTCATCCATTTGAGATCCCCCCTCTGCCCTGGGGGAACTATCTCCATATGGATCATGGAAAGGACCCTGGGACTTCTTGAACCACATTTTTTGACCACCTTGTTGATTCCTAGAAAAAGAACTGTGAGGGGTTGAAAAACGTATGCCCACTGCAGAGATGATCTTTCCATCTTTTTCACACCTGGAGAGTGTGCCCTTCACTTTTGGGCCACACAATGAACTGCCATCAAAGGGTGCATTGACAAAAAATGACATTAAAGGCTCCACAAAATCACACAAGAGCATCCAAGAATGTCTTCTGCTGTAAATGCCTGAACTCGCCACCCCTGAGACACCTTCAGCTGTATGCAAGATAAGCCTCATAGAGAAATTTGAAAGAGATTGAAGGGTATCCAACTGAGAGGCCACAGAAGATTGAGCCTCAGCAGTAGTGGTCCCTGAAAGAGATTTTGATAGTTCTTTGATCAAGTCTCTTTGTAGTCTCATAAAGTGTGCCAAGTAGTTCAGTGACCTCAGGGCAAAGGTGGCTGAAGCATACACATGCTTCCTAAATATATCCAATGTCCTAGACACCTTGTTAGGGAGATGGAGAGAGGAACTTTGTTCAGCAAGTTCCTTCTTGCTGGCTGATGCCATGACTATAGCATCTTCAAGCAGCCTCTTACTCCAGAATTTGCTACCTACAGGTGGAGCCAGAATCCAATCTGGAATCTTGGGGATTGGCTCAACTGAGTCAGGCTCCTTTCACACCCACCTAGAGATCAGGTCAGTGAGTTCATTGGTGGGCAGAGTCACCCATCAGATATATTTGCCAGCTCCAAAGGCCTCCAGGAATACTGATTCCTCCAGTGAAGGCTTATCAGAGGACCAACCACCTCTCCGCTTAAGGATCTCAAGGATGTCTCTGAAAGAAATGTCTTCAGGAGGTGATCTTGGGGACCCTTTTCATTCACTAAAATCAGTATCCTGAGTGACTGACCTTGCCTCCTCTTGCAATTTCCCTTCCTAGGGACTTTATTGGTGGGATGCTCCAGTGAAGTATCAGAAGAAATTATAAAACCCTGCTGGCTGTTTCTGTGGTGTAGAATGATGTGGCTCAAGATACAGAGTAATCTGTGATCCAGAGGGAAGATCCAAGGGGGTAGGATCCATCAGTCCTGATGGAACAGAAAACACTATCTTCACTATCTCAAAGGCAGATCACTCCAGGAAGAAGGAAGACAATGGAGCCAAGAAGCCAGGCTTCTGCTCCATTGGTTCCCTCTGCCCCAAAGACAATCAAATTGAGGTGGAAGCTAGAGCTGAGCTGTCCAGTGCTGAGGGGCAGAGACAACTCTGAAAACCTCAGAGTCAACTCCAACACCTCAGACCTGCAGGAGTGCTTTGGTTCTGAGAGTCATCCAGCTCTGAAAACGTTGGTGCTGGTGCATTCAGGGACAACGATGGATCCAAAGATAAAAATATCTTCGGATCTGAACTGATGAACCTGGAAGGCTTGGATCCAGTGGCTCTGAAATGATGGGTCAGTTCAGAGAAGGAGATGCCATAGGCAGCATGGTAGTGGGATTGTGCCTCCTAACCTGAAGGGATAGGAGCTGGGAGAACATCTATATGTAACTCTGCCAAGAGGAATCTCCTCATCATTCTGTCCATGCCCTGTTTGGTCAATATCCTGGAAGAATGATCTTTCCCTGCTATTGTGCAATCTTAGATTTGCTACGGATATATATATATATATATATATATATATATATATATATATATATATATATATATATATATATGTGTGTGTGTGTGTGTGTGTGTGTGTGTGTGTGTGTATAATTGTTGCAGGGGGTGTGGGAGTGCAATTTCAATCTTTTAGGATCCATATTTTGTGCTTCAAGCATTTGAGTGACTGATGTTATGTTATAGATCAATACACATGTGTGTGCGCGTGCACACACACACACACACACACACACACACACACACATATGAAATAAGATTTTGATTAAACTGGCCATTAATAATGATAATGCAGTCAGTCTGAAAATTATATTTTGATTCTCTATATTATTGATGCACTTTGTTGTTAGTTGTTACATTCAGTAAATAGCTGCCTATTGAGACATTATTACAATGCATAGCTTTGGGATAAGTTTTTCTGATATAATAATTAATACATATTCCCAGAGTGTTTTTTTTTTGAGATAACATAGTGGTCCAGAAACAGAAAACAATCTGACAACTGTTGTGTTAAGAACCTGATTAAAATGGTCAATGTCCCTTAATATCCTTTCCATTATATTACCAGGAAAGCATCCAGTTTCTTTAACTTTTTTTTACTTATAGATGGGGGTAATTACAAAATGAGTATAGTTTATTATTTTGTGAGATTGATGGAAGGACTCTGAATCTGAAAATCTGCATATATGAATGCAGTTGGTCACTTGCAGACAGGAGTATAAAGAACTGATGATGCCTTAAAGTATTTGTAAAAATATAGTACTATAATGAATAAAAAGTGTAACAGTTTTCATCTGCACCCCACAGGTTGACTATGAGCAGAGTTTGCTGGCATTGTTGGTACGATGTACTGAAAGCCCTTGAGCTTTGCATTTGATCTGTCTGTTTCTGTGTTAGTGAGATATACACCTGGTAAGATGTAAGACTTGACATAATCCAGGATTGCTATTGCTATGATTTTGAAAGCCACTGTGAGATATAAAATTACTAGTGTCTCATGAATAAGATGGGATAGAATATTCTTACATGCTTCCAAACTGCCAGTATAGTGACAGAACTTGTAAAATGTTTTGCAGACTCTAAGCAATGATATTGGCATTAAGACTTCCCTTCTGTAAGGAGTAGAATTATTGCATCAGTATACAGAGCCAGAGCTCTAAACAGTAAATATAAACATCTATAAATGTCCTTTACTGAAATACGGGAACTACAATTATCACATAAAGTAAAGATTAATAGACAGTTCAGTGTCATTTCGTCATAGGACCATATACGCCTTGTCAGAACCCACTCTCAGTACATACCCCCTTTCTCAATTCAGGTGAGTCCAGTAAATCCTGATGTAACTTTATGGGGACCCTTACAATCACCCAGGTTCCATGCTGGGGATTTTTTTTTTGAAGATTTCAGTCCCTTTTTCTGGTTTTATTTGAAGTAGATTTGCAGAGATGTTTGACATCAAGAGCAACCATGTCTCCAATTGTGCAGTAATCTAAGCATAGGCATTCCCTACACAGTCATTAAGTATTCTGTTTTGTCTTTGCACCAAATATGATTTGATACCAGCACAAAGACTTTACTTACTGCCAGGTATCTTCAAATTAAGAGGTTTGGCTGATTAACAGTGTTTTTCATTGGTCTCTCAAGATATTTCTTAAAACTGCTAGTAAACATCAGTGTACTTTTCAGAACTAAGAAATTAGTAATGCTGTCAAACGTTCTAAGAAAATGTTTGCAAGCCTTTTCCTTACACGACCTTTACTGCCTCACTTCATAAGACAGAAGGTTGTTTTGCAATGCAAGTCTGTAACAAAATATTTACTCGCAAAATGGAGATTCATTTTTTTGTTTGAGAGCAGTAGCTTCTTAGATAAGTTCTGGTACTAACTGATACAATTTAAGACAAATTCAAAATCAGGTGTGTATGTATGATGAAAAAAATGCTTATAAGCATTTTAGCCAAACTGCCTTACTTTCCCCATTTGTCAGCTAATATGAAGATCTACACAGAGCAAAACAGAAATAGAAAAGGAAAAAATAGGGCAGAGTTTAAGAAAAATCGGTTGTGTTCTTTTACAAGGAAGTAACTATTTAAGATATTTAAGACAACATTTGACTTTTCCATGCCCTTACTTTATCTAACTTTATTTTTTCCCATTTTAATTTATTCTGTTTTCTTCCCAATGACAGACCGGTCTTTGTATTTATCTTCCTGCCTTGATGGCTAATCAGGTCAATTTGCTGGTCTTATTCAGCTGTTATGTTCTCTTTCTCATTGTCATACATTTGTTTTTCTGTTTGTTGTCCTCTAACCTCATTTTCAGCCTTCTTCCCTCAGTTCGCAAACACAGACACATGCACACACGCACGCATGCACGCACATACACATGCACTCACACATATGCATGCACACAATTTCTTCTTTGACTATCTCCTAACTTCCAAGTAATTGCTTTGAAGATTTCAAGTCAAAATTTTGTATTTGCTGCAATTATTCTCATCTCAATTAAACAAAATGCAAATAATCTTAACTAAGACATCTAAGAGACATGTTTAAACATACACCTAAACCACCCCAGAACAACAACAACAAAAAATAGCTGCTGTGCATAACAGCTCTTGTGTGGGGGCTCTACCAGTCTCTAATTATAGTAACTTTAAGAGTGCATAAACAAGAAGGAAATGGGAAAAAATGAAAACCAAAATGAAAACTTACTCTTTTCTTCATCTTCAACCTCCACAGCCAAAACCAAATCATAACATGTGGTGATCAATGTTTGCATACATAATTTGTGTCAGGGAAATCTTACACATGTCAGGAACCTGAAGTGGACTGCTCAGCTGCATGTGACAACCCACGGTGAGTTCCACTGAATTATTCAAAACAGTTGTGAAACTTGCTTTGCAGTTACATGTAAAATATTTAAAAAATATTACATCACACTCTTAATTTAACATCAGTCAAATCAGAAGATATAATAAAGGTGCCTCTTAATCAGGATTATTATATGACCCTACAGTAAATATTTGATCTTGTCTATCCACCTGTAAGTGACTCTTTTTCTTAAAGTGCACAGATCTCTAGGTGCTGGAGTATACCTTTAATTTATTACTGTCAACAAATGATACAAAAATCGAAATCAAAAAGACAAGTTGCCACCACAGAGAAGGTTTATTGTTAAAACACTATAAAAATATTAAAAATTAAAATCCTGGATGAGCACTTTCAGCCTTTTAAGGCCTTCTTCAGATCCTAAATAACAGGTAAACAGTTACATTTTTTCAAAATGTGACCAATCAATGAAATGTCATCTTTCCAGCTGCCGGCCCTCCAGTATAGGTTTCACTATCCCTTCCATTTTTGCCATACTAACTAGCAATACAAGTTAGCAGTGAGCCCCATTATATTTCACTATTTATGGTTCAATCTATTTGAAGATATGGAAAAAAGTGTAATAAAAAATTCTTTGAGTAAAAAAAAAAAAGAAAGAAAAAATATTTCTGTCAGTAGTTTAAAGTGGAAATGAGAACACCGCTTTTAATACTCAAATCAGTCTCGTGGTCTGAAGGGTTACTGGGTTTTATGTGCTGGACTGCAAACGTCGAATGGAAGATTTGTTCAGTAAAGTCTTTGAAAATGTATCATTAGAAACAGCCCATAGGCATAGCTGACCATTTGCCAAATGCTAAGGTATTTTAAGGTTTATTAAGTGAGTGATGAATATAAATGTATAAAGGAGTGACAGAATGGCAGTAGTGGTATGTAAGTATGAGTTTCTATCCTTTTGTTGATCTCTTTGTCTCTGTTTCTATTCCAGGTATTTTTTCTTTAACATCACATAATATGCACAATACACCATAAATAAAATATCTTCTAGCCAAACTGCCACATAACTATCCTCCTTGGTGATTTTCTGTGCAGCAATTCCTGCCGTATTCTGTTATATGTCACTTCATTAACAGAAGACTTTTTTCTCAACTGTCTCATAACTGCCAAAATTCAGTTACACAAATATAACGTCACTAAATCACTAGTTTAGTAATATCTATACATCCTATAGCAATCTTTACTACTTACTTTACTTCCAACTCCTCTGCTAAACGTTTCTACACTAGTTCATTTTATCCATCCCTTCAATCCATATATATCAAGTAATAACAAGTCCTAATTGCACTCAATACCTTTTCATTACTTTTCTATACTAATCCATGTAAATATGAGTGTATGTATATACACATATATATAAACAGATGTATAAATACATATATGTGTGTGCGTCTGTGTGTGCAACATAGCATACAAATGTATACATATATGTATGTATGCACATGTATATATATATATATATATATATATATATATATATATATATGTAGATACATACACAAAATCACATTGACACATATGCCTTGTGCTTCACTAGAATGACATCCATTGATGTCTTTCATTAAAAAAAACACTTACATTGATGATGCATTCCACTGAAATACAGAAGGTAAGTGAAAGGGAATGGAGAGTTCATACCTTTCACTTATACTGCTAGCGTTGTCTCATCTATGCACCTCCGCACACTGTTGTTTCCTTTCCTGTCATGTCTATTTTTATAAGCTTGTATACTTTATTTTATTGTCATGTACTCTTGTTTGCTTTAATAGTATTTTCTTATGGAACTTTTTCCCTTGTACAGCCACTGAAAAGGGTTCTCATGCCCAGTCAGACCATCCCAGTCAACAAATGCAAAATAAATGTAAATATGTTTAGGAGACTGGGAGACAGTAAGTTAAGTGAATTTGTCTTTCTCACTTTTGTGCAGTCTCAGATTTCATATATTTAAAGCTGTTGGAGGGTGGTTGACACAACTATCCACCCTGCAAAAACACTAGCTGTATCTTTGATCTTGTTGTTTTATTGTCAAAGTTTTATCTAATGCACTGAACCTTACTGCAACATGACATTGATGAATGAACAGACGGGATTATATAACTATATATATACATTTACCTATATCTATATCTATATCTATATCTATATCTATATATATATATATATATATATATATAGGTCTACTTGAAAACACTGACAGGCCAAAACACCGATGATGAGAACACCGAGACCAGAATATCGACAACTGAGATGACTGACAGTTTAAAAGCACGAAACTTCACATGCCTGACAAACCACAATCCCGACAATCAACAAAACAAAACAAATACCTTTTCCGAAAAACACACACAACACAAGCACATCAAAAACCTTACAAACCTGCAATAAACCTTACATACACAACTATCTATGCACTAACCTTAACCCAAACCCTAACCCTAAGGTCCGTCAATATCGCACACTCAGCAAACCTGCGCCCTAACCCTAACTCACTTAACCCGCCCCTAACCCTAATGTCTGCCACTATCGCACACTTACCTTACCCGCACCCTAACTCACTTAACCTGCCCCTAACCCTAAAGCCTGTCACTATCACACACTTACCTTAACATGTTGGTGTTGTCAGCGTTGGGCTTTTAAACTGTCGGTCATCACAGTTGTCGATCTTCCAGTCTCAGTGTTCTTGTCGTCTGTGTTTTGGCGTGTCAGTGTTTTCAAATAAACCCATATATATATATATATATATATATATATATATATATATATATATATATATATATATATATAGAGAGAGAGAGAGAGAGAGAGAGAGAGAGATGATTTTACTTTGTGCATGTTTAAATACTATGTAACTGTATACTGTAATAACTTTGTTACCAATATTTTTGACTTATTGGTCCATTGCTGTACTAATTTTTGTTTTTGGAGCTTTTCTCCCCGGGCCTCCGCCGAAAATGGGCTGTAAGCCCAGCTGGACTATCTCAGTAAACACATGTAAATAAATAAATATATCATATCATATACGTAAGCATATAGCAACATGCACACATGTATTTATATGAGTATATGTTTACACACACACACATACACACACACACAAATATATATATATATATATATATATATATATATATATATATAATTTCTATATATCTATATATATAATTTCTATATATTTATATATATATATATATATATATATATATATATATATATACAGAGAGAGGGAGGGATATTTCATATACGTACTCACAGACACGTGAGAATGTGCACATATGTATGTGTGTGTGTGTGTGTGTGTGTGTGTGTGTATGTATGTATATATATATATATATATATATATATATATATATATATATATATATATATATATATATATATATATATATATATATATATATATATATATATATATATATATATATATATATATATATATACAGAGAAAGAGAGAAAGAGATACATCATATATTATATCATATACGTACACACATAGACACATGAGCACATGCACTCATGCATGTATATATATATATATATATATATATATATATATATATATATATATATATATATATATATACGGGTCCACTTCTAAATCTCAAATCTCAAAACCTCTAAATTCAAAATACTGAAACCAAAATCTCTAACGCTCAAAATACTGAAAATTCAAAATACTGAAAACACACAGGATACCAACACTTACTATATTTCAGCACAAGTACATACAGAAACAAATAAAACACAAACCATATTACTCTTCTCCAAGTAGCCCCACATGTGGGGTGCAGGGGGGCTTGCCCCCCTGCCTATACTTGGAGAAGAGTAATATGGACAATAGAGGTACAACTGCTGAATCCTACACAAATGCACATTATAAGCAATTACACGAGTGCCTGGATCATGCAATCCCTAACAGAACCAATATGCTATCCTCCAAAAAAAGGAAGCCAATCTCATGGTCCCCTGCCATAAACAAACTCTACAATAGAAGAAAGAAACTGTTTCAGAAAAGAGTAAAATCCCATGATTGGAGGAACTCCCTGGTCAGCCTCAGTAAAAAGCTGAGATCCCTTATATAATCCTCCAAAGCTAGTTACAAAAACAAAATCGCTACTGATTCTAAAGACAGCTACAAAGCATTCTATAGCTATGTCAAGATTCTCAATGGCAACACTCAGATCTGCTCTGAGTTACAGCACAATGGCACTAAATATACAGAACCAACTGATATTGCCAACATCCTGGCAGATAGGTTAAGTCTCAACTTTACCCTCCTCTTACCCCCTAAATGGCCCATCTCTATACTGGAAGAATGCAATGTTCCTGTAATCACGGCTGCACAGGTGAAAACCATACTCTCCAAAGCCAAGAACACAGCATCCATGGGGCCTGACAATATCCCAGGCTGCACTCTATAGGAACTAGAGAACGAACTGGCAACCAACCTAAGTACCATGTTCAATCATAGCCTCATATCAGGCTTTGTGCCCACTGAATGGTGCACAGTGACGATTATCCCACTCCACAAAGGGTGAGCCACCACGGACCCCAGGAACTACTGCCCCATTAGCCTGTCGAGCCTGGTCTGCAAGGGTATGGAACGTATCATCATGGAACTTCTAAACAATGACATTGGTAATCTCCAAACTCTGGACCTCACCCAGTTCAGGTTTGTAAAAGGCAGATCATGTCTCCTAAACCTGATAGAGACATCTTTGAAGTGGTCACCAAAGCCATAGATGAGGGTAAGGTGGTTCACACAGCATATCTAGATCTCACCAAGGCTTTTGACACCATCCCCCACTCTGGAATTATTGACAAACTCACTAAACTAGGTATAAATTCTTATGTCACAAGAAGGGTTGCCAACTGGCTCACTGACAGAACCCACACTGTGAAAGTAGCAGACTCCAAATCCGACTTCAGACCAGTGACATGGAGTACCACAGGGTTCAGTCCTGGGTCCTCTCCTGTTTGGTATCTACTTCTCAGAAGTACAGGCTAACAAAGAAGGTTTTTGGCTAATGAAGTTCGCAGATGATTGCAAACTAGAAGCCACAATCGAAACTCCTAACAATGTGGACATCCTACAAAAGGGCCTCACTGAGACAGATGCCTGGTGTCAAAGCCATGGCCTCAAGCTCAATGCCAAAAAGTGCATTGTCATCCCTTTTGGTAAAACCTCTGTAGCCATGAACTACCACATAGGTGGTAGTCTACTTAACACCGAAAGTGTGATAAGAGACCTTGGGACACAGGTGGAAAGTAGCCTCTCCTTTGATAATCACATCATCACAGTAGTCAGGAAATCCTTCTACATGGCACACCTCATCACAAAAGGTTTCTCATCCCGGAAAAAAGAGGTCATTGTTGCCCTCTACTCATCACTCATTAGGCCCATTATAGAGTACAACACCCCTTTTGGTATGCACCTCACAAGACATCTACAACAACTAGAACGGACACAGAAATACCTCACAAAGAGGATTACCACCCTCAAACAGATGCCCTACACATCTCAAAAATCTCCAGCATTACTCCGTCACATATTGCCTACTCAGAGGCAATCTCTGTCTACCATACAAAGCTATGTCAAAGCGAGAGCTGTTGGACATGCTCCACTTAAAGAAATCCCAATCCCTCTGAGCTGCATGCTCTGGGGACCTAAACTGCATCACCACAATAAATAGAACATGCTGGAGGGATAGATTCCTGTCCCAGAGACTTCCCACACTCTGGAACAAACTACCTATCTATATCAAACAAAGCTCCTCATTAGCATTCTTCAAGAAAAATCTTGATGATTGGATGGGAGATAGGAAATTGGCCCCAGGGATCACTTCTGTGGCTCTGCTCAACAGGGGCACAGGAAAATAATTTTCTTGGGTGGCAAAAGCCAGGGTACCTTTTTGGCTAGGCTTTTATAGGTCCTAGGGCCAATAGCCTAGTACCTACCTATAAACCTATGAACCTATGTTTCTGTATGTAGTTATGCTGCAATATAGTTAGTATTGCTGTACTGTGTTTTTTTCTTTTTTGATATTTTGAGTTTCAGTATTTTGATTTTCAGTATTTTGAGCTTTAGAGATTTTGGTTTCAGTATTTTGAATTTAGAGATTTTGAGATTCTAGATTTAGAAGTGGACCCATATATATATATATATATATATATATATATATATATATATATATATATATATATATATATATATATATATATATATATATATACATATATATATATATATATATATACAGGGAGAGAGAGATACATCATATATCATATCATGTATGTAAACATATAAGCATGCACCCATGTGTGTGTGTGTGTGTGTGTGTGTGTGTGTGTGTGTGTGTGTGTGTGTGTGTCTATATATATGTTTTAATATATAGAGACAGAGAGAGGGATGCAGTTATTATATAATTGCTTATGCATAATACAGTGCAAGAATATTAGTATTAAAACAGGGTAGCAAACAAAAATTTGCCTAATCATGCCTCTTGTGCACGGTATTTTCCTTACCACTAAAGTTAAGTCCCCTTTCTCTATCCTGTCACTCCTCTGTTTTTCTGGATGTTTAACATTGCCTTTGCCTGCACCAGTGAACAATCAACAAGGGAAAATGAATTCAGAAAATATGCAAGTTTTAAGAAAAACGATTTAAAATTAAAACAGACTTGTGGTTTGTTGGCCAATTTGGGTCATTTCTCTTCTCAGCCCCGTTGCTACTGTTGCACACTAGGGGGGCGGCTCGCCACAGGTTTAAAACTATTCTACCTAAAGTCCACTCTTCAAATTTTCCCCTTCCCTACTTTACTCGAACTATACCCTAATCTAAAATCAGTATCCCCTAATTAAAAAGATCATCTATACTTGACCTACTTACTAGACTATTCTCTATCAAATAGCGTAGCACTTGCTCCTACTTATTACCTTGCACCTGTCACCCCTGGGATCGGATATTGGCAAAGGCTCTTTGCCCATAGGCATAGTTTTTTTGAGGCTCAAATTCTAAACCCCTAGAACACTAGAACCAAAAAAAAAGGGAAAAAACTAAGGAATGCATGCTGCTGCTCAATGCCAGAAATCTAAATCTCAAAGCTCTTTTTCTCCCCCCTCAGTATGGAGAACAACATGTGCTGTGGACAGAAACCGGAAGCCAGAAACCTTCCTGGAGAGCACCCCGAAGCACCCGTGGTTTACATCCCATTTTTAATCTGGACAACAAACACTAAGAAACAAAATCTGGATCCATATTCATCAAGACACCCCACACCTCAAGACTGGTGGCAACGGCACGCATGCATCGGAGTAATCCCATCGGCAATTAACCATAGGGCAAGACTGCTCTGCAAATTGTAGCATGTTACTCAGGACCCTCATGTTAACCCTCTACCCTAGCCCAAAAGTTCCTGGAATTCATAAACTCAAATGCCATGGAACAACTCTCACCATCCCCACAAGAGGAGATAACGACTCAAATCATTGCCAGAATTTACGTTATTGCTGAGGTAAATGTAACTGATACAGCAGGAGATCAATGCTGTCTGTTGAATTTACCATTTTCTTGACTCATATCATGAGACCATAAAATGGATTCCCTGCCATGACAACAGATTTCCAGTGAACAGCAACACAGACTGTCTTTTACTTTTAATACTTGTGGCAGGTTTTTGGTTAGTTGAGAGAGTTCTTTCTATTTTCAACTACTGGGATTCATAGAATTTCTCCCGTGTTTGTTGGAAGTCTGTACAGTGGCACAATGGCATGACTGCTCAACCATACACATAGTCCTATAGGTATATCTATTATCTATTATCTAACTATCTATATGTGTGTGTGTGCATGTATATACACATACGTACACATATTTATATACTATATATATGCTTTCAACACACCAGGATGCATAAAGCATGCAGAGCATGGGGAAAATATGTAAATTCACAAACAAAACAAGCAGCTCCTATTGACTATCCTTTTATTTATAGCAGGACTCATTATCATGTCCATGTTTCCACAAACAAAACAAACAGCTCCAATTGACTATCCCTTTATTTACAGCAGGACTCATTAGCATGCCCAGGTTTTGCCTTTTAGGAATTGTCAATGTTGTACAATTACAACTGAATCAAAATGTTTTTATTCAGACCTCAGTCATCCGACTAACTCTCCACCAGTCACTGAAGTGTAATTCTAATTAAAAGTTATTCTCTTTTATGAAGAACCAGTAAATAACTCCCAATGACAAACTTTAACGATCTTATTTATTCAGGGGGGGGGGGTAATGCTCCCAATAATAGTATCCATCTCCTTTCTTTATTATTGTGCAATGTATGTCTTTCCAAGGGAGATATAATGCCAATCACTTGGTCAATATGAATAAAAATAAAGGTAGCCCCTTCATGTGACAACTTATGTTTATACAAACAACTCTGTTCCCCTCTTACATCTTATATCACTAAGATGAAGTACTATGCATTGCTTAAAAGTGCACAACGTTTGGTTAATATAAAAAGTGCCACAATGGCCAATATAATTGTAATTGTACAGTGCTAACAAAGCCTGAACGGCAATACGTAGGACTGCTTCTGAAGATATATTTTGCTACACTCAGTGGTGCAAACATGGAGTGTATTTACACAGTAAAACACAGCCATCTCCATGCTACAGAGCAACACTATTTACTACGCTTATAGCCAAAAGAGACCATCAAGAAGCTCAGCCACATCCCCAGTACTAGAAAGAAACTAGCAGTGTACCCTATTAAGTAGACTTTCTCCATATATCCTTAGTGAAAACTTGTGATCACCCATTCTGCTATCCAGACTGGTTTTAAAGGTTGCTGGGGAAGCACTGTGCTTGATAGGTAAGGGCAGACTATTTCAGAAAAAGAGTATACATTGGGTTAGGTATCTGTCATGCCATCTTGTCTTGCTGATATGAAACTGCAGGTTTAGGTGTCCAGAATGTGTGTTTGTTTTTCCACTTGTTCTGTTTAGGTGAAGGAGTTCAAAGACTGCGGGTTTACTCATTGCATGGAAAGCTAAGCAGATATTACCCCTCAAGAATCTGTATAACACTGGGTGCAGTGACAGAGCTTTTAGCCTATCAGAGTAACTGAGGTACTGAGACCTGTGATTTTTAGGTGAGAGAAAGTTGAGGTTATGCAAGCTGGTTTAGGTGCTTGGTGATATACATGCTGAAAAGTGTGTTATATTCAATATTGGGCCTAATAAGAGATGAATACAGTGGGATTAAAACTTCCTTGCACAACAATGCACAAGTTGCCAAATTATGCAAGATCTAAGAAATCATGATGTTCCAAAACCATGTTAATCACACTAAAACTACCTGCACAGGTAATACATTTAAGAATACTTCTGGCATAGAACATTGAGGCATAACAGTCCAAAACATTTTAATATAGGGATACTGAGCTTTGGTGGACATGCAGATGGGAGGAAGATAGCCCTGGACCAAATCAATTACTTCATACCAAAAGAGACTGGAGGAACACTAGACAAAACATGTTAGAGTTACTACAAAGATCAGGTACCAGTCCTGGCACAGAAAGTTTACATATTTCATTGTAAGTAAAGGGGGGATCCCTAAGCAATTAGTACTATAAAGTTCTTCTATAGGTCAGATAGTGGACAACAGTAACCCTGCGTAATGAGCATTCTTGATATGAGCGTGTTTACTTGGAGCAGTGAAAGAATTGCTTATGTAACACTGTTCCTCTACAGCCTTGCTCTACGTTTTGATAAGTGGGGTCAATGTGTGGCACATAGTGAAAGTTCCCACCGTGTGATTATAAACACATGACATCACACAGGGATCCAACTGTGTGTGTGAAGGCACAAAATGGGATTGCATGCTGTTCAACAGTCTGCACAGAACAATTATGTAAATTATCATGAATTGCAGATTATTTCTGTCATATAGATTATTAAAATCAGTGTAGCTGGTGAATGAAGTATCATTCAACACCCTTGATGTGGAATTCTGCACACTGCCAAAGCAGAGTGAGGTCACTATCAGAAAACTCAAGACAAAGTACAGAGCATTAATCTACTTAGTTGGAAACCAGTCTATGAATCACAATAGCAATGTGTGAAGATGGATTTTTTTTTTAATGTTTAAATTTAACTGGGTAGACACAGAGGTTCAAAGACTGTTTTCAGCTATGAACCACGCCAAGAAGATAAGAAAGATTTGCAGACTAGAATTATTTACAGACTGACTTCCAAATGCATAACAAAATAAAATACTACAGTACCTCAATAAAAGTAGTAATATTACAGGAAAATACTATTTGTGTCTGTTATGAAATATTTCTGATGTTAGAAGCAATTACTTACAGTCTTTGTTTACTATGATTAAGAAACATTTAACAAAACTTTCTATGAAACAGAATATTCATCAGTCAGATTTCGGGCTGTTGATCAGCGTAAGACATTCAGTCACAGAGCAGAAGTTGAAGTAATAAGAGAAAGGTAGAAAACATGGAAAGAGAAAAAAATTAAGACAAACAAATGAGGATCATCTCAAAATGTCCTCAGTGTTAGTGATGATTGTTATACCCTGGATTGGGCTTATGCTAGCAAGCCTAATGTCCGGTTAGACCTGAGAAGGAGTGATACCGTAAATAGTTTAAAACTGGGCATGCACAAGCACGAGCGGAGGAGAGAATACAAGTGTGGAAGATTAAGGTATAAGGGTTAAAGTGATTAGCCTGGAATATAATGCGATGATTTAACAACAACTCACACATAGCCCCTCAGAGTCAATAAGCTGGAAACCATCACTCCCAGGTTCTAGATATGTGGCACAAACTGTAGTCTATTCTCACATTGCAGATGACAGGAGAGGAGAGAAAAGGAGAAGACAGGAGAGGAGAGGAGAGGAGAGGAGGGGAGAAAAGAGGAGGGGAGAGGATTGGGAGAACAGAGGAGGGCAGAAGAGGGGAGAGGAGGAGGGAGGAGGGGAGAAGAGAGGAGGGGAGAGGAGGAGAAAGGAGAGGAGGGGAGGGGAGAGAGGAAAAGAACGGAGGGGAGGGGAGAGGAGAGGATGGGAGAGGAAAGGAGGGGAGATGAGAAAGAGTGGCCAAAAACAGATATATAGAAGCCCACACCAGTAAAGCCTTAGTTTTTGAAAAGTTAAGATTAAGTCAGATGGATTCAGCCTAGCTTTATATAGCCTCTGAGCAGTTTTCATGATTACTAGAACACAGCACATGCTTGTGAGAAAAGAATCACTATATTTAAACACCACAGCACTACTCCCCCCACTTATTAGACCTCTTAAAAGGAACGAATACACCATCAATAAATCTGGTGAAAAACTTGAGCTCTGTAGCACCCCAAACACAAGTGAGTAGCTTGCTGTATTTGTAATACAATATCAACTGATGAGAGTGAATCAATAATAAGATACAAAACATTTGAATTCTGTAGATGCAAAACCATAACAGGAGAACAGTCAGTTTGTGAAAATATGATTCACAAAGTCAGATGATGAACAGAGAGTAAGGAAAGCCAAGTTCAAAAATAATGTCCGATTCCTCGTTAACAAGTGATCATTTATCTCTCTAATAAAAGCAGTTTTAGTGTAGTCTGAAGATTTCCATACGATAATGAAATAATGAGACTTTATTTATTGGTGGTGCTTTATATATACCACTTTATCAATAACCTTATCAATAAAACAAAATTTAGAGACAAGTAGGAAAAATAGCCATACTGCAGGAAAATGAACACGATTTTTCTTTCACGATATTGATATGTAACCTCATTAGAATGAAATTAAGAATATGGTTCAACACATGTTCAGGCTGTCTGCTGCTATATCTTTACAATTCACTATGGGAGATTTTCAGCAAAGAAGCCTCACATGTCAGCAATCTTAATAAACAATTGTATGGCATCCTCACACTCAGAAGGTGAAAAGTATTTATGAGAGAACTATAAGAGGCTAAATAAACAGACCTGTCAACTCTCAGAAAAGCACAGTCACAGGGCATGGCTGGTTGGTTTAGTGAGATGAAATCTGGGCAACAGTCCATATGACACAAGATTGATCAATGGCCTGAGACTGGAGTAGGTTGAAGAGGGTGGTACTAAGTAGTCAAACCAGTTCGTCCATCCTGGGGTGAAGGAGAGAGTCCACCTCACTCCAGTATTGGTAGCTACTGGTGAGAAATTAACAAATGTATGCAGCGGATAGGTGAAGACATAAACGTGGCACTGGCAGGCTATATCAGCATGGTAGTGATCATGGGGCACATGCAGTAACATGTACACCCACTGAAGAAGGAATTGCAAAACCTTACATGTGCAGGTGTGCATGTTAGCTGTCTGGTGGAGGAGTTAGGGCTTTAAATAAAACTGATGGCTGTCACCACATGGGTGAATAAATGGAACACTTAATTACCGGAGAGCTGAATGTTGGCAGGCAGGGGGCTACAAAGATAAAAAGTAGCTCACCCAGATTATTAGAAGCTGCAAAAGTCTTTCACAGGATGAAAACTTTGATTTCTTATTGAAGTTTTGGAATACAAGACACCATGGTAACCTACCACTATAAGTTTGCCAGCCTATGTCCTTGCCTCTGTATTTCCTGAAGCTCATGATGGAACCATGACAAAGGAGTCAGAAGAAGCACAAGACACAAGTGCTAATGCAACCTGATGCAGAGAAGCAGTGATAACATGGCTGTATACCCCTTCTAGTCCATCAGGATTGTTAGTACTGACCCAAGTCTGGAGCTGATCTATTAAGGTGCTAAAGTGCCACAATGATTATTTTTTGATATGTTTGCAACAGACAAGTCCAGTCTACGGTGGTAATACAGGTATGAGACACAAAATTAAGAGTACCAGACAATGGCCCAACCACAACTCAGATTCCACAATCAGGCTTGAGGTTACAGACAAGATGGAAGATCAAGTTTAATGAATGTCTTTGAGAATGTGAGACCTAGGAAATAGCACAGTTGAAGATGTAGCCCTCCCAATGGAAGAATTCAATTGCAAGTTCAAAAGATGAATCAAATATGGTTACATTATGAAAATGTCCAGTCCTGTAAATGATGTATATATATCACATGATTCCATAAACATAGAACAATAGCATATGCATTGGGAATGCTCACTAGTTCAACTTTACCTAGCTGTTCATCTGCACAATATGTGTAAACATTTTTTAGCTAGTTAAAACACATATTAGCATATAGGGTTCAAGAATCTGTGAATGCAGTGCCTCATACTCATTCTGTAAGGATACATGTCTATGTATTAACCAGAAGTGGCCACTTATACATGTCTATGTATTAACCAGAAGTGGCCACTTATGACAGGAGATTGAAAATTAGAAGGAGATGGAAACTTTGGGCATAGTTCTTAGTTTTTTCATGTTCTAACAGACATAGACGGTGCAGTGGTGCAGCAGTAGTATTGTCACCTCACAGCAAGAGGTTCTCTGATTCGATTCTTGGCTGGGATGCCTTCTGTGAGGAGTCTGCATGTCATCCCTGCATTTGTGTGGGTTTCCTCCAGGTGCTCTGGTTTCCTCTCACATTACAAAGACATGCATCTGGAGTGTTTCTCCCCAGGTCTCTGCTGAAAACTGGATTTGTTCTAAGTCGGACTTTGCCGGTTAACAAATGTTAAAAATAAATAAAATAAACATTTTCTGGCATGCCATTTCCAAAAACTTACCAGTTAAGAAGTATTGTACAGAAATTTCACAAAAAACATCTAGATGAGTCAAAGGTTGATGGCATGTTTGCATAAACTGAATGTTCTTGCATGGAAATTCTTCATCAACTGCTCATCAGGCAAATTCCCTCAGATGCACGATGGTGTAGATAGGTAATATTGTAACACATTTCATGACAAGTGGATCACAGATATAAAAAGTACCTTCTATCAATAAAGACTCAACAAAATGCTACAACCATTGAAATAAATTAGGAATCAGTCACTGTTTGTCACAGTATGCAGAAAGGGAGCAATCATAAATGAAAGATGCCATTTTGCCCTGCCTTGTGCATTGTGAATGGTATTCCAGAAATATTTAACAATATTTAGTAATCTTTCAGCTAGCCCTACTTTAAAGATGGATATCTCACATTCTTGTCACATCTGTGCATGCATGACTACTTCTTAAATTTGCCCATGCCTTTTCATTAATGTTAGTTGTAATCCCGCTTTCAGTTTAGTAAGGAAAAACAAATGTAAGATACCTAGAAGTATTATTAGTTCTCATAAACCTCATGTTTACTTACTGGAAGCAAATTAACTAGTGATAGTATGTTAACTTTTGCTTCACTTGTAATGCCCGTGCCCTGGCCCAGCAATCAAGAAGCCTCAGTCCTCACCACTAACACCAGAGAGGGCGTCTCATATAGGAAGAAAGGATAACAAATACACACAGTAAAGTGCAATTTCCCTTAAGAGCACACAGAGATCACAGTCAGTGCGGGGCTGGTCACTCCCTTGCTCCCCAGGTCCCCAATAAGACTCCCCACTGGCACAGCTAAAGGGTACAGATCTCAGCCTAGCTGGGCAAGCTAAAATCTCCAGCACCCTCTCTGTCCAACCAGTGCTTTGTGTCCCTGCTCAAGTAGCTGACACACACACACTTTGAGATAAGAGTTTACACAACCACACAGAGACTTCTGGGAAGGCTGGCACAGGTTCTCTAGCTGTGTCCCTTTTACCCAGACTATACGGTAGTAATTACTGCCACCACCCAGCTAATATTTATCAGCTACTCAAAGGCCCTTAAAAGGGTGTCCAATTATTACTGTGCAATATTATTATCCAATTGGTAGATATGACTAAACAGTCTCAAGGCTTATTAGAGTGACTTGGTACAGGATCCTTATATACATGCAATGTGCTCTAGAGCTTAACTTATCTTTACACAAACCAGCCACAGTTAAAAGGTGTTAAAATATTTAATAATAAATAATTAAAACCACAAGACAATACTTTCTACTACACAATCAGTGCTAGTCAAGAGTTCAGAGATCACACAGAAATACTTAAAATAAATCAGTAGTACAGTTCTGACATCACAGAAAACAGTCTAAACTTTCTAATTCCTAGCTACTTCTAGGAGAAAACACAGTTCTAACATACTACTTACATTAAGAGAGCATAAGGCAGTGCTGAGGTAGATGTTCAAGACAAAAATGTTTAATGCCTTCTGGTTCTCTCTGTTTAAATTGAAACTGCAGTTCTGATAAAACATTACATACTTTCACGCTTTCCTGGTGTTCCCAGGCTGACAGAAACTGCATTTACATTCTTTTACACTTAGAGCAATAAAGAGCATTCCAAATGTAAATTCTGGTCATTAACTTTAGCCTTAAAACAATAGGCAGGAAGCCTTCATCTAGCCCGGCAGGAGCAGACTTTAGATCAAAGGGTCACAACATGCTTTTACTGGGTCAGTAGAGAGCACTGTTGCCACATTTTTGTAACAGCATTTTTTTCATTTAAGACAACAAGCCTGTGATTCACATTCATATTTACAAATGATAGAATTATGTATAAAATTCCATCTGACTAGGCTGGCATCCTTCACCCTTATCTACCAGTCTTCACATCACTCATTAGGCAGTTCCTGCATGATGAATCATGCTAAATTAACTTGTTAGTCATATGATGTAAACATTTATACACAATAAATGTGATACAGAATCAGTAAAGCATGCAGTGAAGAAAAATTATCACCAGTGTATGATGAAGGAAGAAAATCATCCTTTTCAACTCATACGTTCAGTTTTATCTGTAAAACAAAATAACAACAAATGTCTCATTAATTGTTTCATGTAATTCACCCCATCCAAGCCCAGACTACTTTAGAACAACAGCAGAAAAATACATTTCCTGTAGTGATGGCAACGTCTCTAACTTGTGACAAAAAGCTTAGTATACCAGAAAAAAGTTGAACAGTGTAGAGGTTCAGTATTACTATGTGACACATTAAGAATAGATTTCTGCTGTCCGTAAGGTGTCTTTTAGGAGGCTTATGTACCATATGACATTCAGATCCTTGTAACTAGATATTAGCATATTTATAGGGCTCATAATTAAAATATTGGCACTCTGTCACCCTTATAACATAGAATGCTGATATGCAGGGAAAAAAGACTGAAAATGCAGGAGAAGAATGAACATTGAACATCTCTCTTCTTAAAACTTCATTTTTGCAAAAAGATAAACCCAAGTCTGCACCCATGAATTTGTATATACTAAATGCAGGATTGTCTAGCTCACAGAACAGGAAATATTCAGAGAAATAGTCATCTCAGACAATGTATGTGTAAGTCTGATTTTTAGGATATTCAGTCTTACCATCACAGGACTAGCTAAAGCGGGTCCTGACTTTTCAAATGTCAAAACTATACAAGCCATATGCTACAGTCTCATATCAAACATATTTCCAGGTACTCACCTGCCGGTATCTCCTTTGTTAAAAATGAAAATAGCTTACTTTTATCCATAAGCATGAAGAAAAGCAGCAGTCATCCTCTTGTGACATTTTCTATCCTAATCTTATCTGAGACATTATTGCAATGACATTGGGCAGCCAGTCCTTAATGCTGTTTGTGTCTGAACTCATGAAGGCATGTACTCACCTACCAGCATCCTCTTCCTGAATGAAGATTTTTTTTTTAATTTCATAAAACAACAAAGACATGCACCTTTACAACTCACAGCTACTACAAACTATACCACTGTGGTTCGGTCATGCTCATCACATTGTCAAATGTAGAAGCAGAAGTGCAGATCACCTTATTTTCCAAGTCATAAACATATTTTTTTCCTCAGGCGACACATATGAGGTGAAACAAGTAACAGAATGTTCTTCATCTTTTTCTATGACATTTCAGGGAAACCTGTAATATGATTTACCCAATTTCAACATATAGGCAATTCTCTACAAAAAGGGGATTTCATGCTGAAAACATTAAATAATTTGTACAGAAGAACTACTCAAAAACGTTTGCATAGAGCATAAAGAATTTGATTGTGAAGAAATTGCTGAGAAATAGCCAACTGTGATCTTTTGTTAAAAGTAACAAGGAAAATAAAAAGATAAAATGCAGTGGAGCAGAGATAAATCTGGCCAAAACTGGGGGAATAACACAGAGAATATAGAAAACTGAGGAAGCAAAACCTGCAATGGGGTCTGTGAAAGTACAACATGGGATGCACGACTTTGAGGGAAAATTGGCAAATTCAGCCCAAAATGGTTTCTACAGGGTTAACCACGGTCCAGGCTGTGGTGAGGCAGCACTCATCTTGTACTTCACCAGCCACTGTGCTTATTGCTGGGTCTCCAGCAGTTCCTAGTCAACTTATTCATTACCCAGCTCAGATGTCTATATAATGAGAATGGAAATTAATTGATTAGTTAATGTATGCATCAATGTCTATATAATGAGAATGGAAATTAACTGATTAATCAATGTATGCATTGTCTATATAATGAGAATGGAAATTAACTGATTAGTCAGTGTATGCATTAATGTCTATATAATGAAAATGGAAATTAACTGATTAGTCAACTTATGCATTTCCCTACTCAGATCTCTAGATAATGAAACTGGAAATTAACTGATTAATCAATGTATGCATTACCCAGCTCAGATGTCTATATAATACATACATACACACAAATGTTTCAAGCATGGGCATTAATGCCCTTCTAGCTTGCCAATATACCAAAACACGTGTTCCCATAATAAATGTCCAGGCTGTTCTTAAAAATATCTAAATTAGTACTTGCTTTAATGTAATTTGGTAGTCTGTTCCAGGCATCAGCTACTCTGTCAAAGAACCAATTAGTACACTTCTCATTCCTATAGAATCTTCTACATAGGTTATCTGATGATTTTCTAGTATTTTTTGATAACCCCAAACATTCCCAGAGGTAGTTGTCCCTAAATGCCCTATATATCTGAATAAGATCTCCTCTTAAATATTTGAAAGAGATACTGTACAAGGTCAGATATTTTAGTCTTTCATAATAATTTAGATTTTCACATCCATGGATGCCATTGGTATATTTCAACGGTACTCTTTCTAGTTTATTCATGCTTGTTTTCCTGTAGGGTTTCCATATTGTTATTCCATACTCAAGTTTGGGTCTAATGTACTTCATAATGTTTGATTTCCTAGACTTTATACATATTTTTATACAACCTATAGTTCTATAACTATCATTAGCCAATTGGTTGACATGATTAGAAAAACTCATAGCTGAATCTACCCATATACACAGGTCCTTAAATGAGTCTACAGTTTCAATCACTGTGTGCTATATTAAATATTCATCTTTCAGTTTATGTCTCCCAAATCTCATATGCTTAGTTTTTGATTTATTTATCAACATATTATTCTCCTGTGCCCAAATGGTCAATTTAGTCAAAATATTTTGCAGACATGCCTTATCTGTAACACTTATAATCGGTTTACCTAATTTCAGGTCATCAGCATATAGACTGTAAAACACCTCAGATAAAAAAGTAAGGTCTGAAAGATACAATCTAAACAAGTAAGGGCCTAGGACAGAGTCCTGTGGGACACCTTGATTGTAACCAAGGATTTCACCTGTCCAGTTGGTGTGTGATATTTGTCATGTCCTATTTGTAAGCCATACAGCTATCCATCTTATCAACAGTACATCAGTACCTAATTGTACTAATTTATTGATCAGTGCTTTGTGTATGACCCTGTCAAATGCTAAGTTAAATTTATATAAATCACATCACAGCATAATTTTTCATTCATAGCTGTTATTATATTGTTATAGAACATCATGTTACAGGTGGTAATAGATCTATTTTCAACATATGCATGCTGATATATGGTTTCAAGTCCCAACCTATCCAGTTCTGACAATAACTTATCCAGTATTACCTTCTCCATTATTTTTCCACAACATGAAAGTAGACTTAAGGGTCTATATGATTCTGGGTTTGTCCTACTCCCCTTTCCCTTAAAGACAGGTTTAATAAGTGCATGTCTCCAATCTTGAGGACTCTCCCCATATTTGTATGACCTAGTGAATAATAGATATAATGGTAGTGTAAGTTCTTGCTGAAGTGTTCTCAGGTCATTGTTACTTATTCCGTCTCCTCCCTGCACTTTGTTTGGATCCAGTTTGCACAGTTCTTTTTCAATATAATCTAATTTGATTCCAGTATTTGGGGTTACCTGGATGTCACTAGGACAACTTGCCACCCCTTTTGTGGAGCCAAACAGTTTTGCATAAGATTTTGTAAATATATCTATAATATGTTGTGTCTAAGAATACATTTTAGAATCTGCACACAGTTTATCAATGTGTGTATCTTTACTCCTTCCACATCTTATGTATCTATAAAAAGATTTCCTATTATGCCCAATATCTTTATATAAACTGTCTTCAATTTTTTCTTGATCTTGTCTAACACTATGCTTAATCTGTTTGTCCAACTTGTTTATTTCAGATTTCAAAGTTGTAGTTCGACCTCTCTTCCATTTCTTAGATTTGTTGTCTCTCACCTTAATCAGGTATTTTATTCTTATGGAAAAATACCCCCCCCCCCCGACGTTGCATGCCTAGATCCTGATGTTAAACATTTTTTGACTTTTTGCACTCAAACAATTTCTCTTTCAAAACTTTCCACATTCCATCTGCAGTTTTTCCACTGAACACCTCACTCCAGTTAGTTTTACACAGTAACTGTTTCGCTTCCCTATAATTTGTAATTAACCTTCTGTGCCTTGGCTTAGATTTCAGTTTGGCAGAATTATGTAGCAACAAATTAACCGTATTAACCCCATGATCACTGCACATCAATGGTGGTAAAACTTGACTTGAAGTTACAGTAATTTCTTTGGGAACACAAACACTATATAGTATATTCTATTCCCTGGTAGGTTGTTTCACAATCTGAAGCATTTGTTGTTCCTGAATATACTTTGTGAATAATTTCTTTAGTAACGGTATTGAATCAATATTATTCCAGTCTGATTCTGGTAAATTTAAGTCCCCAGCTAATATTATAATGAGAATGGAGAATTAACAGATTAGTCAATGTATGCATTAATGTCTATATAATAAAAATGGAAATGATTAGTCAGCTTATGTATTTCCCTACTCAGATCTCTATATAATGAAACTGGAAATTAACCATTTAGTCAAAGTATACATTACACAGCTCAGATCTCTATATAATGAAAATGGAAATTCACTGATTAGTCATCTTATGTATTATCCAGCTCAGATCTGTATATAAGGAAAATGCAAACTAACTGATTAGTCAACTTATGATGCCTGGTGTCAAAGCCATGGCCTCAAGCTCAATGCCAAAAAAGTGCATTGTCATCCCCTTTGGAAAAACTCTGTATCCATGAACTACAACATAGGCAGTAGTATAATTAACACCGAAAGTGTGATAAGAGACCTTGGGATAGGTGGACAGTAGTCTCTCCTTTGATAATCACATCGCCACAGTAGTCAGGAAATCCTTCTACGTAGCACACCTCATCATAAAAGGTTTCTCATCCAGAAAAAAAGAGGTCATTGTTCCTCTCTACTCATCACTCATTAGACCCATTATAGAGTACAACGCACCTTTTGGTATGTACCTCACAAGACATCTACAACAACTGGAAAGGCCACAGAAATACCTCACAAAGAGGATTACTGGCCTCAAACAGATGCCCTACGCAGACCATCTCAAAAAACTCCAGCTTTACTCCATCGCATATCGCCTACTCAGAGGTAATCTCTGCCTAACATACAAAGCTATGTCAAACCCAGAGCTGTTGGACATGCTCCACTTAAAGAAATCCCAATCCATCTGAGCTACACACTCTAGGGACCTAAACCTTGTCACCACAATAAACAGAACATGCCGGAGGGATAGATTTCTGTCCCAGAGACTTCCCATACTCTGGAATAAACTACCTATATATATATATATATATATCAAACAAAGCTCCTCATTAGCACTCTTCAAGAAAAATCTTGATGACTGGATGGGAAATAGGAAATTCACCTGGGGGATCACCTCTGTGGCTCTGCTCGACAGTGGCACAGGAAAATAATTTTCTTGGGTGGCAAAAGCCAGGGTACCTTTTTGGCTGGGCTTGTATAGGCCCCAGGGCCGATAGCCTAGTACCTACCTATGAACCTATGAACCTATGGATTACCAGCTCTGATCTATATATAATGAAAAAAAACATATGCATTACCCAGCTCAGATCTATATATATAATGAAAATGGAAATTAACTGCTGAGTCAACTTATGCATTACTCAACTCAATTTTGTGTTTGTGTGGGTTACCAGTGCCCTGTGCAGCAGCAAACACTTAGAAATGGTGGATCATAAAACTGTGCCCTGTAAAACAGCAATATAATGCAATTGCCTTCTACACTAACAAGCTTAGAGCAGCTAGTTGGGAGTCAAGTAACAATACTTATAGATTTAGTTGAATTTAATATTGTGTAAATATTAAACGTAGTAGACTTTAGTACTGTTTAACATAATCTGCCACATGGTTTTTATTTAACTGTTGGTTACAGGGGACTACATAAATTTAAATAGAGCTGAAGGAGTTTGATAATCTTGTTATGGGGTATTATTTGAATTTTTATATTGGATTGTATTATTAGTTTCTATGTTAGGACACCGTACCTTTAAGCAGTGGCTATTTAAGGATGTGACGTGGTTCGGGTTTCTATTTTGATAAAGTTCCAGTTTATGGAACAAAAGATTTCCATAATTATTAATACATTTGATTCATTTTATAATGATTTGGAGTATTGGTGCCATTTTTTTAGTTTGGCACCTACGTGCGTGACTGTTGCCACAGCATTGTTTTCTTGATGAGCAGTTCTATACATTTATTTAAGTGGACATAGAACTCTTTTATACAGCTTTCTACTGAGGCTATATCTGTGGCTACATTGAAATAAGTGAATCTTAAAACCTCATCATAGAATTTAATGAGATTTGCATATTTGAAATCCTTGAATTCTGAGGTATAGTTATTGACAGGTTTAACATTTCTTATAGAGAAGACCATTACTTTATGATATGACTTAACCAGGGAAGGAGATGCCAGGAGAATAGTACATGAAGAAGCTATATTTCTAAGGACCAGGTCAAGCATATTTTGCCCTCTAATAGGTTTGTAAATGATCTGTTCCAGGGAGATTTTGCTTATGAAATCTATGAACTTCTGGGTGAATACCAACTTGAATTATGGATACTTCGTTTTTTTGATGGGTAGTCAAAGACTTCTAAATTAATTGAAGTTCTTTTTTTATAAGGAGTACAAAGAGTGTCCTGTAAGAGTCTGTAAACTGATAACTGGTAAAGTTTAGTGTGATTCAAAGCTCAATAAATGCTGTCTGTGGATCCCCTGGAATTTGCATAATGGTGATATTGTCCTTAATAAATATGGAGACACCACAACAGTTGGCATCAGATCTAAAATCATGATAGGTACTAAACTCAGGTATGATGGGAACTTCTTTTTGAATATTTAAATCAAGTTTCATTAATTATACAGACATGAATGCTATCCAAATGCAAGAGCACCTCAAGGTAGTGAATTGTTTTGTTGACATTTCTGGAATTAAGCAGAGTAAACTTAATGTGATCCTGTTTTAGATTCCACATATTACTTATGCTGGGATAGCCATTAGGTGGACTCTGCCTTAAAAAGGTACCTTGAAGGCTTTAGCTAGCATGTAGAAGCCTTGGAATGAGAGGTGCAGGCCATCAGTGACAAAGAAAGTAGGACTATCGAGCATATCATCTCATGCTGGCACATACTGGATCCCCCTGAAATGACACCAACTACTTAACCTATTGGTGTAGACAATAATCTTTTCTCTGTAACTAAACATTATTCCTTGGAAAGGAAGGAAGGAAGGAATGAATGATTTTGTTATGACACAAGTCTTAGTTGCATCTGTAACATGCATGAGTTCCAACATGTCTCTCTGCATAACCTTCTGGGTTTGCATAGAAAGTCATTCACAGTCACATGGGCCACCACCATGTCTTTGTCATATTTGATAGGTAAAAGGGCCTCATGCACCCTTGAGATCTCAGAGATCCTGTCACCTGAAAGACAATTGACCATTACCCTGTCTCTCGCTCTCACCTAGTTTGAGGCAAATCAGTGAGCCTGACTACAGAGTTACCAATTACTAAAATGTTTTTTATTTGTAGAGTGGTTCTATGAACTGGTTATGGGATGACTCCTGCTCATAGCACTGCACCTAGTTGCTAAATGTATTTATTTATTTTTTTATTTATTTATGTATTTATTTATTTATTTACCAAGATGATCTGATAGGGCAGAGCCCCTTTTCAGTGCAGGCCCTGGGAGAAAATCTCCAGATGAATTTACACAAAATTAAGATTTAACAATAAAGTCATCAATGTACCTTCTCATACATTTGATCAGCATCAGAAAGATGAGTCTTTTATTGGTGGAAATAAGTGATCATCGTGCCATGCCAATATGAGGAGTTAGTTCTGATCTGAGTAACTGCCCATGCATCTCCTTTCCTGTGACCTCACATTAAAAATCACAGGAAAAGTGGTCATAAACCAAAACAAACTTTTCTTTGATTTGTTTGTTATCTGATTTTCAACATAAGTCAGTCCAGTTCATGCTATAAGCAATGTAACAATAAGGTATTTACTAGAAGAACAAATGCCACAAGCAAGGGAACATTCATTTCAAACTGTTTATTTATATTAATGGTTGGTATAATAGCTAGTTAATGCACAATAGCATGACAGGACTCCTAGGGAAACAACAGCATGTAGTGATGCCTGTGGCTAGGCAGGGTAGACTGTTTATGGCAGCCCTTGTGGAAGTGAGCGATGAGGTGAAGAAGCCCAGTGCATGTTCCACTCGGGAAGTATTACAGGGCTGATGCAAAGGACTCAGATTAAAAGTAAAATGTTCGCTGTCAGCAGTATGCCACTGTCAAAGGTACCGCAGTATCCTTATTGTCTCACAATATGGGCTGGAGATAGTCTGGGATAGTAAGGATGTCAGTAGAGCTAATGGTTATGGAGAGCACCAAGGAGCAGTTGGTGAATAGCACAGGGGAGACAAAAGAAAATCAGCTAAAAACACTGCAAAAGCAGATGCTAATTCATTTTCAATAAACAGATAAGCACAGCTAGCAGATTGGCTGCCATTATTTAGAATCAAGAAGAGGATTCTAGAATGCACCACAATATTCTGGATTGTTGGTTACAGCTGTAGTAATTAGGTACTTCTTCCAGAAAAGATTTTAAACAAAAAGCTTTCAGAGTAATATTTACATGACTTGATAAGATATTAGATGTTTTCTTCATTATTAATACTTGATTATGTACAAATGGATAGCTGCTCATCAACCATTTATGAATAACCTTAAAACCTTTATTCCTAAATATATTTTATATATATATATATATATATATATATATATATATAGTACTTACGTATTAACGCAACCAGATTTTTAACCCCGTGTAGTTCCTGATATTTTCGCAAAACAACTGTTTACTAAACTAAAAAGGGGTGTGTGAAGTCCAATTCACGTTTTGTAGCACTTCGGTTATGACCAAGGAACTGGACTAAAGGCCAAAGTCCTCTTCCTTGGTAGCATCCTCCTTTACTGCGCTAACTTCATGGAAAATAAGAAGAAGAAGCAGGGCAGAATAAAATTATGGCAGATTCCAAAGACGACAAGCGGGTCATTTACAATAGCAGCATATCACTTTCTTCTTCTTCTTCTTCTTCTTTTTCTGGATGTTTTCTACGAGGCACAGCTTGTAAGCTACGGTTCTTACACAAAAAGAAGTAAGTAAGTATGCAGAAAAACGATAAAATCTAACATCAGTGGCTTGACTGGAGAAACTAGCTGCAGTGTTTTGAACATCTGATAGGAAGCAAAGACAACTGAGGGGATTTTCAAGTAGAAAAAATGGCAGTATTGCAAAATCATTTCGACATTCTTCATTCGAGTTTTTTTTTTTTGGATTACCCTCTCTATTGTAATTGATCCCCAAAGTGAGACTAGCATTGTGGGAATGAAAGGAAGTTAGCAGATGCAAAAGATTTTGCAGTACTGCCATTGTTTCTACTTGAAAATCCCCTCGATTGTCTTTGCTTCCTATTGGACATTCTGATGTATGTAAAAGGGCAGAGACACTGCAGCTAGTTTCTCCAGTCAAGCCACCGCAGTCGGTGAAGAAGCAGCAGCGGACGGAAATGGTGACTGCTTTCCCAAGCCCTCTGTTTACAACCCAGCCTTCCATTAAAACTTAAAAATGTCTGACCTTACTTGTAAAACACAAATTAGACAGACCTTACAGGGCAAACCCAAACATCCATTCTTCAATTTTATGTCAGCATGAAAATCTGGTTACGATAATACGTAAGTATATATATATATATATATATATATATATATATATATATATATATATATATATATATATATATATGTCCTTCCTCTTCCGTTTCTTCAGTTCAATCAAGCCACTGCAGACAGCAATAATTTGCACAGTTATGTCTTTTCTATCTTCAAAATCATTATCTGGAACTCATTTTCAGTCTACATTTCTCAAACATGGCCCCTAAAAATGTCTTCCTCTTAAATAAAATTATTTTTGTTCTTAGAAGGCAAATGGCAGTGTAGCTTTGGTTTTACATAATCACAGCATTCTGCTGGTGTGACCCGTTTGGTAATATACTTGTATCAAGATAGCATATGGAACTAATTGGGATTATGGTATATGTGTTGTGATTTATTTCTCATAAAGTGCTAACATGCTGTGTTTTAACTGGCTGCATTCAATAAATAGGATTATATACCAGTTCACCTACATTTAAAATAAATAAATAAACAGAAATTAATAAAGACATTCACATGTACAGAACCATGACTGAAAAAAAAAACACTGTGACTAACATGATATTTTGAATAATAGTTATAGTGTTATTACTGACAAATGTTTATCAGCCTGTACCTGAACAGGAGAGGATGAACATTTTCTTATATTCCTGTAGAGGTTACACCTTAATTGATAATTATACAAACCGACTCATTGCCATTCAAAAGCATGCATACTGACTGGACAGCACAACCAGTGTGTGCCATTGTAAGTTGAGCATATACCAACTGAAAAAAGTCTGTCTGGTAAAGTACCATTGAGAGGCCATACTTTTCTATTAAAAAGTGATATGGAGGGTAGAGCAAAAATACAACATAAATCAGGTACATTGTGCAAAAGTGGGGAAACAGGAATGTGCCTGATTTTCCTTATATTTCTGCACTGTCCCTCCTTAAATCTCAGTAGACTGTCATACCTCTCAACTGCCTGGATCTTCTCAGAATGTCCAGATTTTTGCCTCATAGGTTTGATCTTTTCTTCATTACAAAAGTAGTTTTCTGGTAAGCCACTAGGGACAGATGTCATTTCATGGCAGACACTTATGGATTAGGTGTGTCATATCTTTCATAAAATGCACACTAACACAAAAGCTTTCATTCCAGTAACTTTCTAAGTTTATAAGACCGATCCAATCTGTTCTTATTTTTGGACCTTTGCCCCCTCCCCATTGGGTTGGGCTTGTCCAGGTTTCTTGCCTTAAAAGTGGAGGAACGTGGAAGAACACTACAGCACTATTATACGAAGACATTATTTAAGAAAGGTAAGCATTTCTTTCTTAAATAAATCATTGTATAATAGTAATAACCCACAACTCGGTGTGGTTAATGCTGGATTTACCCACAGTTGGCTTTGTTTGATGACTCAGGCTTCACCCACTTATCAAACCACACCAACTGTGGGTAAATCTAGCAATACACTCAGTTGTGGGTTATTGCTTAATATATGACAATAGTGTATGCGCTCTTAATATGCTTCAAGATAGTGCTTTCAGATATTTTCTTATGTTGAAAATGATAAACTGGATTGAAAAAAAATATCCATACACGCAGTGTAACATGAACTGCAATTTGTTTTGTCCAGCAGGTTGTTGCAGACAGGAAGTGCAAACCGAATGGCTTGTCTTTTGGAGTTCTTGAGGCCTGGTCCTGGGACCACTGGTGTTTGTCATTTTTACTATATGTTGTTTGCATCCATGCCTGCTGATTGCTGAGCCCTGTCTCTATCAGACTTGAACCCTTTCTTTCTCCTGTACTGAATTGCTTTAACATAGAGACAATAGCAAATCAGAAGTGCCATCACTCAAGCAGTCATGATGGTTCTTTGTGACCTTGCAGCATCATGGCATTGAGGACATGTTCTTGTGAGAATTTACCCCAGACCCTGCGGCCACAAAAAAACCCATATCACCACAGAATGTGCTCTCTCGATGTTCCTCCATCCACATGGTAATGAGAACGTCTGCATGTGCTTGATATTGACAGACCTACATCTGCAGTCCCAGCCTATTTGACCCTGACTTTCCATCACCCAAGCCATTATCTGAACTTGGGACTCCTGGGCTGTAGTCAGGACTGTATCCCCTGTACCACAGAGTGTGATGTTCGGTATTTTAAGTGACATTTTTTTTCCCCACTTGCAGGTACTGGTCAGTGACCCTCAATTTGCTCTAGCTTCAGTTTTATTTATAATTTATCTTGTTAACTGCAGCTTTACAAATGAAACTACACTGCAGTGTATGACTCATAGTTTCCATGTTAAATCTATTATCAGTAGATTACCTTGTAAAAAATCAGAGCAGGAGAACAACAGAAGGGAATTCAGCAGCACATGTCATATGTTACCTGTTTTAGCCTCTGGTGACATGTTTGCATTTCTTCTGGTCAAGTGGATCTAGACTATATTCTGCAACTCACCTTAAAAGTAAGATAGCAAGACCCCCCCCCCCCCATAAAAGGTCAAAGCTTATATAAATATTTAGTGTTGCTTTTTAAAGAACATCTCACTACTGTAATTATGTTTTCTTAGCCACAGTGAGTGCTGGTGCATTTTGCTAAGAAAACATCAATTTAAAAAAGTTGAATATAGTTAACTTACTACTTTCAGTGATGTTACTTTAAACAGATTAAAAAAGAAAATTATATGACATACAGTCTGCTATGAGCTTTTATATAGCAGTGTATTTCTGTTCGTACAATGTATTCATGCTGCATAAGTTAGTATATATTTTGCATTTTGCAGTCCCTTATACTTGTGGCCTAAAGCTGAAATACATATGAAAAGCCATTTTATCTATGCATTTTTACAAAACTGTAGAAAATGTCAGACATTTACAGGTTATATTTGCAATGATGTTTTTATACAGTTTAAGCAAAAAGCTGATAAGGGCTGGTACACAGCTGTTTTCATAGTTGAGAAAACGCTATGGTATTTAAACGGTAAGGGTACAGAGTAGAAAGAATTCTATAGTGTCTGTCTTTTTTTCTATAGATGCAGACATAAAAAGAGTCCCATGTGCATGCTTTAACAGAAGAACTGTTGTGACCTAAGTTTCTGCTTCAGTTTGCATGTGTTATTCATAAAAAGTGTCTTTCTGTTAAGGCAGGCATAACTGAGAATCTTTGCAATAAAACCTCTTTGCAGATACCACTTAAGATGTGACTTCTGTAATGTAGACTAGATGCTGCAAAATGAATAAAGTGTCACTTGTTCAGTCCATAAAGAGATTAAAGCAAATTTTGTTGAAAAAAGCTGCTATCAAAACACTACGGACACCAGCACTATAGTTTCTGAGACTGCCGAAAGAACAATGAGTAATGTGTTTGTCAGCGAGTGACAAAATGCCACCAACATGAGGCACCCTTCAACCTTTATTTGGTTTTGTTGCACCTATTCATTAGTAAACTCATTACGTGCCATTCATAGAACCCTTCTAGATCTAGTCTTCTGAGCTCATCACAGAAGATCCATTGTGACCGTACACTATCATCTGACAAAGAATGCAGAATGGATCACAAATATTATAAGGAATTCTATATAATGAGTTGTCAAAGACACACCCACTCAAGGTAAAGTATGATAGTGAAAACAGATGGAGGAATTGTTGTCAAAATTTGTCTCGATTTTTGATGAGCTACCATACTGTCAGTATCAGCCCATGTATATGTAACTATGTAAGGCACCATTCATTCCAGTATTTTATGACCAATTAAAAGATGAAGAAATGGACAGCATGAGACTGAAGACCACTATAAGGACCAGCAAAGCATCCCATGAACTGAGGCTAGCATATGAAGCAAAGGAAAAAATACAACTCCTTCTTCAGCTGCATTAAAAACTACAAAATAATTCACAAAATTGTTCTGAAGTTTTACACAGTGGAGCCTCCCATTCAAACCCAAATGACTTTGCAAACATACAGGCAAGCAAGTTTTCTGCCACCTACTCCTCTGAAACTCCCATCCCAACGCCAATCATCCCTTAGTCATTCCCACCCCCTACCATTATTAAGCACCATATCCTTAAGGCACTATCAAAGACCAAAAACATTTCTTCCATAGTTATTGATAATATAACTAGTTGTTTTATTAACAGCATCAGGCACATTGAAAATAAGATGGGAGAAGAGCAATTTGAATTCAGATTAGGATGCAGCACCACTGACCTGATGTTTGCAGTGAGACAATTGAGAAGAAAATAGACATGAGGAAAGAGTCAAGTGGGCATTCTTAGACTTGGAGAAAACATGTGACAAGGTCCCAAGAAAACTGATCTGGGCAGTCCTGCAATGGTTCGAAGTCCCAGAAACATTGGCAGAATTAGAGCAAGCTATGTACAAGGGACCAGTGACTCAAGTACAAACAGTGTTTGGTCTTTGGGATTTCATTTGCATCAGATTTCAACTCTGAGTCCACCGCTGTTCATTCTGGTAATGGATTACATTAGCAAACAGGTCAGAGGGGACAGATCGACAAAGTTTTTATATGCAGATGATGTGATATTACAGACAGACTCTGAGCAAGAACTTCAGCAAAGAGCAAGGAATGGAATGAAAAACTGAAGGCACGTGGGATGAAACCAAATACAGATAAGACAGTTGTAATGGCAGCAAATGAGGAAAATCAGAAGAAGCTGAGAAATGAGATAGAAGGAAAAATAATGAAACAGGTTAACAGCTTCAAGTATCTAGAGAGGGTGGTTGAGGAGAAAGGAAGTCTAAACAAGGATGTCAAATATAGAATTAGAGAGGATGCAGCCAGCTGGCACAGAGTATTAGTATACAGAAGAATGCCAAAAAAGCTGGATAGTAAAGTGCAGTGACCAGTACTACTGTATGGTACAGAAGTAGTTCCAATTGAAGAAAAGGTCAAAGAGCAGATTTATGGTGGTTCGGGCACATGTGCAGAAAAGCAGAAAACAATCTGCTGAAGAATATTTGGGACAGACAGGATGAATGCAAGAGGAAATGAGTATATCCAGCTATGAGGTGGATGAATTCTGTGAGAAAAGAGTGTCAAAGAAGGTAGGAGAGTGGCATTGACTAGAGAGAGATGGTGGCAATTGACCTGGCACCCTGGGAAAAAGAGGGTAGATGGTAATGATAATGAAACATGCACTCACAGAAACCTTCCTTATAATGTTTAACCTAAGCCTAGCTACAGGTTATGTCCCCAAATTCTAGAGCACCAATGTAGTGATGTCCCTGTACAAAAGTGGACCCGCTGTATATTCTGGAAACTACAGACCTGTCAGATCTGTAAAGCTATTGGGCACATAATTACTGTCCTCATAAATCATGATAGCAAAAATCTTGTTAGGCTAGACCCACAACCATTTGTCTTCATAAAGGGTTGATCATGCATGCTTAATCTTGTCAGCTTCTTTGAGAAGGTCACTCAAGCTGTGGATAGGGGGTACACTTGTTTATACTGCCTGTCTTGATCTGGCCAAGGCATTCAATGCCACACCACACAAAGGGATTGTTAATAAGCTAATGGCCTTAAATGTTGATCCCTTTGTGATGAAATGACTTAAGAACAGAATGTATGCTGTCCATGCAGGTGATGCTCCTTGAAACAGAGAGCAGATTACCACAGGGTGTCCTCAAGGGATTTTATTGTATTTATTTATTTATATTTGTTTACTGGGGTAGTGCACTGATCTCAAAGGCACAGCCCAGATGAATAGGATCACATAAGAAATTAAAACAAAAATCATATTTACAGATCCATTTATTCAGAGTTTCCCTGTGCCTGGCTTAGACATCTGTGACTACAAGTCCTGGGATTGCTTTTCTGGACCTAGAAAGCTGATATAAGTACTTTTTTTCTTTTTTGCAGTTGCTCTATCTCAATGCTATTTAACAGTTCTGTGCTGCATTTATTGATTTGGTTGAATTTATTACTATTTTTCAGCCTGCACTTGTTAAAGAAACACCATCTGTTTGTTACTATACTGCTCTTAGGTCATTGTAACAGTATTCTGATATTTCCTAGCCTTCTCTGATACTGCAAAAGCTGTTCTGAGTTTTTGACAAAGTTTGCCTGAGTTTGCCAAACTAGTTCTAGGTTTTGCAAAGTTTTCTGCGTTTGTAGAATTTCTCTTATATTTGCACACATTTTTCTGTATTTGGGAACATTTCTCAGGATTTTTGAACTTATTTCTAAAGATTCCTGATACTGTAGGAGTTCTGCCTTTTGTTGTAAAGCATTTTTACTGCACTTGAGCTCAAAATCAGTTCATTTTACTTTAAGAGGATTTAATCCTGCACTCTGATGGGAGCAGAGGGCTGATCCAAACCATCCGAGTTGGGAACTACTGTGGAAGGTTTATTGTGTGTTTATCCGATTGGTCTGAGGGCTTAACTCTGTAAAAGTCTTCCATCCTGCTTGCATAAAAGCTTCATGTTTGCACTTTCCACAAATGCAGTTACTTGTGCCTTGTATATAAGCAAACCTCTCCAATTTAAAATCTGCTATAGGAAATGCTCTCCATAACCTCCTACTGTTCATAGCTACTTGAAAAGTTGCCAGTTTGTGCAGAGGGCAGCACCACTGTGGGTCATCTTATGGGATACTACTAAATACCCCTCACTTAGACATTTAAATGACTCTAAGCTACTCTTTCTCATCTACTAAGGATCTGGTATAATGGATAGGTCTCTTCCCTGTCATCTCTGTTTCTGCAAAAGTAAATTAAGGCACCAAAGTTACACACTGGAAATCAGTCACTGTACTTTATTGCAGAAGACAAATGGTAAGCGCTTCCACAACTTAATGTTGCTTCATCAGACGGTCTGATGAAGCAACGTTAAGTTGTGAAAGCGCTTACCATTTGTCTTCTGCAGTAAAGTACAGTGACTGATTTCCAGTGTGTAACTTTGGTGCCTTAATTTACTTTTGCTGTTGTTGTGTATTTTGGGCACCTCAGTGTACCTGCAGCCATTTGGTTTTTGCATCTTCATCTCTGTTTCTGGCCTGGGGGCTATGGGAATACTGAGGCAGTGTAGTAACCACCTCATGTTCACTGACAACCATTTAATTTTAGAACAAACAAACAGTGTATGAGAGATGTAGATACACAATGTCATTGGTGCAATGCTATCACATACACACATGAAAAATGCAAACCTGGTTGTCAGCATTGCAACCAAAACACTTACTACCAACACTAAGGAACAGGCACATAGACCCATATATGTGAAAGTACTCACTTGTCCTCCTAAAAGCATCTCTCAGTGGCCTCACACACATTTCCCGCCTTTCTAAGCTAGTATAGTCCAGTCCAGGGGAGCTTTGAACAGCCTATCTGTCCCTGGATGAGTGGTTTCAGCCCAGAAATTAGAAGTTTATTGGCCATTTTGGGCTAATTTCTATCTCTTTCATTTTCTTGCTATAAAACCCGCATTTGCGAGGTTTTTGCACTTTTATACAGCTCAGCAAGCTCCTGCCTGGTGCCCTGCAGCGTTCCACAGCAGCAGAGAGACAAAAGAGAGACTTTGGATTGATTAAGTATCATTTTTCTACATTTCCTTGCTGCCGTTAGCTAATTTCGCCTAAAACACAGATTTTTTAGAGTTTCTGTGATTTAAAAAGCTTGTTTCAGCAACATAGTGTACTTATTTTACTGCCTGCACTTTAACAAAGTTGTTTTTGTGTTTAAATTACCTGTTTAACTGTTGTAGGCAACACATTCATGCGTGATAGCCATTTCTGTGCATTTAAAGTATTTTTTTTGATTGTATCTGCTTTATTTTCTGAAAAATAAATAAACAAATAAATAAATAAATACTTGTTTTCCTACCTTTCTAAGCTAGTATAGTCCAGTTGTCAGGTTAGTGCTGAATTTAGGGCTGTGTTACAAGTTTCTGTGTTTGCCCATACCTTATTTGGATAGAAGGAAGTTTCTCTGTTCATCTGTGAGAGAGGGGAGCTTTAAGCAGCCTATCTGTCCCTGGAGGAGTGGTTTCAGCCCAGAAATTAGTAGTTTATTGGCCATTTTGGGCTAATTTCTATCTCTTTCATTTCCCTGCTATAAAACCCACATTAGCGTGGTTTTGTGCATTGGGCAGCAGCAGTTAGCTGAGGTATAACTATTCCCGGATCCACAAAGTCTGCTGTTCAATTTTTCCCTTGGAACTAGACAAACTTTCAGCTTAAGCACTCAAACCAATTATCTCTCAGCCCAGCACTTGCTCAAAACTCATAGCAAGCACTAATAAACCTTAGCACTAGACCCCCCATACTGTAAAGAAGGACAAGGCTCTTTATTTGACCTCACCAGCCAATCAGTAAAACAGTTCACTGTACCTATCCAGGCATGTCCAAAGGGCAGTTTCAGGTGTACTCTCCGGTCCAACTAGTGAATCTGGGCATTTTGAGGCAATGTTACAACTGCCTCACAGACACAGACAACCCTCTCCTGCTACCACCAAACACTAAAACAAGTGAGAGATGCAATTATACAGCCAAACTGAAGGCTAAGCTCTCTCAACCCAAGACTAGACCAGGCAGTCAAGAGGAGAAGGGAATTATTTGCATCACACCACCAGTCTCACACAGACATATGAAACCAGCACCAGCAAAAAAAACCACATAAAAATACAAAAACATACTCTGAGGCTCTAAATAAAAATCTACAAAAACAACAGAGACCTCCAAAGCAAACATCCATGCAACCTCCACCCCCCCCAACACAAACCATGAAACACATACATCACAAAACCAGTGTGCCATACAATCACAGCCCTTAAGGCAAAATAACATATTCAACACACCACTGTAAATAGCACAAGTAACAGAAAACTGAGGGTAATGCTACTCAATGCCAGAAGTCTAAACCTCAAAATGCACGCAGTCGAGGCACTCCTCAGTATGGAGAAAATTGATATATGTGCAGTAACAGAAACCTGGTTTAAGGCTCCAGAGAGCACCCCAGCACTACCAGGCTACAACTCATACCATATATTCCAGCCACAAAACCTGGACCGAAATACAAAAGGCTGGGGCGTATCCATATTCATCAAGGATACCCACACCTCCAGGTTAGTGGCACAACACGATACCTCAGAGATCATCCACGTGCAACTAACAACTTGCAAAACAGCAATCCAAATTGTAGCTTGCTACAGATCATCCACCATGTCCCAGGACCCTCATTCCGCATTTCTGGAAACACTGGGAAACATAAAGGTCCTACCAAACACCCTGATATTGGGTGATTTCAATTACCCAAACAATAACTGGGAGAACTACTCAAGTACTAACTCTCTTGTCCAACATTTCCTAGAATTTATAAACTCTAAGGCCCTGGATCAACTGGTCAACACCCCCACCCGAGGTGACAAAATAATAGACCTGATCATCACCAACATGGGCAACCGATGTTCCACGCCGGAGGTCAACCCCTCACTGGTTAGATCTGACCATAAACTGACCATAAACTATCACTCTGGATATCCACATTCCGCCCCCACCCTCAGTCAAAGAAACCACCATGAAAAACTTTTTAAAAGCAAACTTCACGTTACTTAAGACCAAGGTGAAAAGTTTCAAAGCCCCCATGCTAAGGACTCCAAGGATAACCACTAGGCATTCTTTAGTTATGTCAAGAATCTAAGTGGCAATTCTCAGATCTGCTCGGAGTTAGTGCAGAATGGCACAAAATACACTGAACCGACTGATATCGCCAACATCCTGGCATTCAGACTCAGTGCAAACTTCACCCCCCTCTCACCCCCAAAAGGGCCCATAACCATCCCAGAAGAATGTAGTGCCCCTGAAATCACAGATACTCAAGTTAAAACAGCCCTCTCCAAAGCAAAAAACACAGCATCAATGGGACCAGACGGTGTCCCAGGCTGCATCCTACATGAGCTCAAAAATGAACTAACCCCTCAACTAAACACATTGTTCAACTCAGCCTCTCCACAGACTACGTGCCCATAGAGTGGCGCACAGCAACAGTTATTCTGATCCACAAAGGTGGAGCCACTACAGACCCTGGAAACTATCATTCTATAAGCCTGTCTAGCTTGGTCTGCAAGGCTATGGAGTGCATCATCATAGATTTCATTAACAGAGACATTGGGAACCTCCAAACACTGGACCCTACCCAGTTCAGCTTTGTTAAGGGCAGATCATGCCTCCTAAACCTGGTGGACTTTTTTGAGACAGTTATCAAGGCTATAGATGAGGCAAAGGTGGTCCACATAGCCTACCTAGACCTTGCAAATGCCTTTGACACCATTCCCTATTCAAGTATTATAGAGAAGCTCACCAGCCTGAACATAAACCCCTACATCACGAGATGGGTTGCCAACTGGCTCATGGATAGATCCCACATGGTAAGAGTTGTGGGAGCTAGATCTGACTCTAAACCGGTTACAAGTGGCATTCCCCAGGGCTCAGTCTTAAGATCCCTCCTGTTCGGCATATACTTTCTCAGAGGTACAGGCTAGCACAGGAAGACTATGGCTGACCAGGTTCACAGACGACTGCAAAACAGGGGCTATAATTGACTCTCTGGCTGACACTGACATCCTCCAAAAGGGTCTAATTGAGACAGATACCTGGTGTCAAAACCATGGCCTCAAGCTAAATGCCAAAAATTGAATAGTCATCCCCTTTGAAAAAAACATAGTACCTACAAACTACCACATAGGTGGTAGCCCCCTAAATATGGAAGACATAATAAGGGATCTAGGGACCCAAGTAGATAGTAACCTCTCCTTTGACAATCACATTGCCAAAGTGGTTAGAAAATCCTTCTATGTGGCCCACCTAATCACAAAAGGGTTTGCATCCAGATAAAAAGAGGTAATTGTGCCCCTCTACGCATCACTCATCAGACCCATCATAGAGTACAACGCCCCATTTGGGATGTACCTTACAAGACACCTGCAACAGCTGGAAAGACCACAGAAGTACCTCACCAAGAGGATCACTGGCCTAAAACGGATGCCCTATGCAGCTCAACTGAAGAAACTCCAGCTGTACTCGGTTGCATACTGCCTAGTCAGAGGTGATCTCTGCCTGATATACAAGGCCATGTCCAACCCAGAATTGATGGATATGCTCCACCTAAAGAAAAACATATCCCCTCGAGCCACATGCTCTAGGGATCTAAACCTCACCACAACAATAAATAGGACATGTTGGAGGGATATATTCCTGTCCCAGAGACTTTCCGTGCTCTGGAACAAGATTCCAATCTACATTAGGCAGAGCTCCTCGCTAACCCTCTTTAAGAGAAACCTTGACGAGTGGATGGGAAACAGAAAGTATACCCCAGGGATCACTTCAATAGCTCTGCTGGACAGAAGCACAGGGAACTAATCTAAGGGGGCGGAGTAAGCCAACACATTCTGGCTAGGCTTATAAATGCCTTTCGGCAGATAGCCTAGTACCTACCTATGAACCTATGAACCTATTTAAAAAAGAGCACTTCACACAACATATAACAATGAAAATCATATTTGCCCCCCTTCCAAGCTCTTAAGGCAGCACACCACACAAACAAACATTCTACTTATTGGAGATTCCCCCTTACCAGGCTAAACAAGGAAAACATCACAGTGAGCTGTCTGTCTGGAGCAGGATCCATCAGATCATACATACACTTCGGTCTTTAAACCACAAGTACTAGTATGACACAGTCATAGTCCATGAGGGCGTCACCAACCTAAGATGTACCTCACCGGACTATATGAAGACATAAATGATGAATCTCTCTGAATATGTGTCCCAGGCAGGTGTGAATCTAGTCTTGAGTAACATCCTACCTTCACCAATGATGATGTCACAGTACAGTAAAAAAATGATTGACTTCAACATTTCACTTAGTTTCTGTTGTCACAACAAGGGGATCCAATATCTGTCAGCCTGGGGAGACATTATTGACAAACCACATAGCTACATAGCTTTCCCAGATATGGTTTGCAATTGCCACTACTTGACTTCCGGGTACTGGCAAAAGCTTTATCTATCTCCATAAGCCCTTTTTTAGACCATACCAAATTGTTAAACCATCCAACATAATACAAATCACTCTCTGCTACCTAACAGTACTGCTGCTCAATGTTAGGAGTTTAAACAAAAAACTACACTCCCTGTAGGCATTCCTCACCCTGGAGAATGCAGACATATGTGTAGTCATGGACACATGGTTCAGAATCATGAAAAGCACCCCTGGTATCAAAGGCTACAATGCCTTTCATACATTTCAATCTCCCTCAGCTCAGGATAAAACAAAGGGAGGATATGTCTCAGTGTTCATAAAGGACAAGTACACTACTAGACTGGTCCAACAACATGACTCGCTTGAGCTGCTCCATGTCCAACTAACCACAGATGCCACCCCCTATTATATCCTTGCTAGCTACAGATCCCCTAACGTGAGTCTAGAAAACCACACTCCCACCTAAACCTACTGGAATCTGTTAACATTCAGCCTAACACTGTACTTATGGCTGACTTAAACTACCCTTCCATGAACTGGGAGAATTATATGACCGATAATTCACTAGCTCTGAGATTTTTGGACTTCATCAACCAAATACCCTGGTGCAACTAGTTAGCTCCCCAACTAGAGGTAGAAATATCCTAGGCCTAGTACTCAAGAACATTTGGGGATGCTGCTCCCTCCCATGCATTAACTCCTTCCTGGTAAAATCTGACCACAAAATGATCTTCTTTAGCATTAAAACTAACCTAGAACTCCCATCAAACTGCAAAACTGTTAAGAGCTTTGTTAAGGCCAAATACCTCAAACTAAGTGGCAGCTTATTAAGCTTCCAAGCCTCTCCAAACCCAGATGACATTGAGGCCTAGTCTAAGCTGTACACAAAAGCACTGTATAACTACATTCATAGCTGCATATAGGAGGCAGTAGCTGTCCGAGTCAAACCTATGATTGCTGGCAAAAATAAACCACCCCGGGAGACCCCTAGCATAAACAGGCTATTCAATAAAAAGCAAAAATCCTCTCCAAAGTCAAGAAGGAACAGACAAAGCAGTACAAAAGGGTACACACCAATGTAAACAAACAAGTTAGAGAGCTGATCAAATCTGCCAAAGCAAACTATGAGGCAAAAATAACCTCCCAGGTGAAAGATAACTATAACACTTTTTTTAAATTATGTTCGTAACCTCAGGGGAAATGCTCAGTAATGTGTCCAGTTAATCATAAATGGCAACACTTACACCCAGCATGAAACTATAGCAAACCTGCTGGCTGACAAGTTCAATTCAAACTTTTCACCCTCATCACCTCCTACCACACCCAAAGAAATACCTACAACCATTCATCTACCAGTCATCAAGAAGAAACAGGTCCTTATTCCGCTTGCTAAAGGCAAAAACACAGCCAACGTTGGTTCTGATAACATTCCTGGTAGTTTTTTAAATAGTTTAAAATATATATGGGCAGTAAAAGTTTTAGCCATTATGCATACACCTGGTATGAGAGGCGTAGGCCATACCTAGTGAAACAGAGAGACTTATCCACCATCTCATCCCAGGCTCACATGCACCCTTTAGCATGTATCTTACAAGACATATAAAAAAACTCAAAAAGCCTATCCAAAATCATCAACTGGTCTCAAGAAAACTTACTTGCTGTAAGAGACAGAAAGCCTTGTCCTTATACTCTGTATCTTATAAATCTGTGTCTCACTAACCCTACCCTTAAGGATCCTGCTATCCTTTATTTTCCTTTTCTTGGTAGATCAAATAGTGCAGGTGACACTACAACCAAATATCTAAGCCTATATCAAGAAATAAATAAAAAAATGGATGCCAGGTTCATCATTCAACATCTCCTCCACTCTCATTAAGTTTCAAGGAAAAGAAATGGAAAGACTTTCAGAGGAAATTAATTTGTACTTAAACAGGATTTATTGTATGAATTTCACCACAGTGATTTTAGTGTTGTATTTGATAATGTTAATAAATATTTGGAAAAAGGGACAGTTATGAAAATAATAAGTTAATCAGGGATGAGCTAGCATATTCTAAGTGGAAAGCATATCTGGTGCCCCAAGTTAGGAAGACAATACAACAGATTGTCACTGTATTGTACTGCTTGCATAGGCCCTAGGGACGATAGTCTAGTACCAACCTATAAACCTATGAACCTATGGGATCAAGGTGTAGATTTTTTTAGTGTGACACCACAGCTATCCCACTATAGAACTTGCCATGGTGATGAATATGTTGAGGCAGGGCACATACATTTTTTTATATCCAGTAGAATTTCCCCCCAAGGCAATCTGAGAGGATAGCACAGAGGGTGAACAAGTGGAGTGCTTGTTACTTGGAGGAAACGAGGCACAGGTGACCCTTAGTGAATTATTATACCAATGCACACTGCCCCAAAAAGCACATGCATTAGATTTGTAAAATACTAACTCATTCTATAGTTCCCGCACAGGTATTGGTGAAGATATTTGCAATCCTCTTTATGTTAATTTGACAAGCCTGTTTTATAGGATTATAACGATTTTAAAATTTTTAACTACAGTCAAATAAGCATTGAGGAAAAGCATTTTACCTTATTCAGCAATTTGTTCCCATATTTCATTATGACATCACAGTTTTATTACTCGATTTAAAACTACATGTTAGAAAATTAAACTTAAAAGTGTTGTTTCATGTCACGCCCAATATGCCAACTTACAATGTGAAATTTGTTAGAGCCAGTACTTTTAATCCCCCTATAACCCCCTTTATAGCTTTACAAAAATACATTGCGAAAAAGATTTAAGAAAGATGCTTCAACAGTCAAGGTTTAAATTTGTTAGCAATCTAAATAAAGTGGAGATGTTGTTAAAGAAGGAACTGACTAACAATCGTGACTTAAGAATAATGAAACCCGATAAGGGGACGGCGTGGTCCTGATGGACTCTATCGATTATTTGTCCAGAACATACAAGATTTTAAACAATGATAGTCAATACACCAGAATTTCTACAAATGAGATTGCCATGACTTACCACACTATTGATTTACTATTGAAGGACCTTTCTGATCAGGATGCTATAGATTACAACCTATAGAAGTTTTTAAAGGTTGATCATCCCATGATGCCAGCTAGCTATGGCATCTCCAAGGTCCACAAGAATTATGATGACCCAATAACAAGAAGAAGCCAAAACTGGTAAAATACCAGTAAAATTCACAAAACAACAAGGATTCCAAACAGACGAAAATAAATTTATTTTATCTTAGCGCCTCGGCCACAACAGCTTTCAACGAGTACAAATTTAATGAAAACACACTCCCATGTATATATATATATATATATATATATATATATATATATATATATATATATATATATATATATATATATATATATATATATATATATACATTAAATAATCATTCAATTAAATACAATCAAAGACTCAATAAAAACTAAATAGCATGAAATTTAAAGTAAACTTCTCCAATTAACTTCTCTGTTTAAGCCCATCGGTGACAATGTGTTAAATTTCAGTATAAATACAGTTTCCTTATAGAGCAAAATACTTTTAAGTAATCTCTCATCCCCCTTCTTAATAAATACTTGTTCAAGAATAGTTGCTTGCAATAAATTAACATTTCCATTATGTTTTTTCTATAAAGTACGATGCTAAAGGACTTTCTAAGGTTCCCCTTTTAATGTCTCGAATATGTTCCTGCAACCTAATTCTAAATTTTCTTTTCGTTTCCCCAATATAGAAAGAGTCGCAAAGACACTTAAGACAATAAATCACACCTGCTGTATGGCATGTAAAACAACTATGTGGTCTAAATATTCTTCCATTAATCCTGGAAAAAATTAAGTCTAATAAAAGAACACACATTACAATTATAACATGGTATAGTGCCATAAGTTGATAAAGAAAGGGGAGGTCTCATCACTGCAGAGACACAATATGCTTTAATTAATTTGTCCCCCAGATTCTGTCCTCTCTTACAAGCTATGTAGGGAACATCAGAAATAAATTTATGTAAACATTCATCTCGTGACAAAAATTTCCAATAATATTTAATAAGATCCCAAATCTCAACACTTAATAAATTAAAAGTTATCACAAAAAAGATTTTTTGTTGTTTATTAGTCCTCTTTGGTACTTCAGCCCTAAAAGTAAAATTATTAACTTCTGTAATTTTGTTTCCGCTATCAATTTTTTTCAAATTTAACTGTATTCATGTATCAACTGATTCACAAATTAAGTTTTTACTATAACCCCTCCGTAAAAACATATCTAATAATTGATTAATTTGTTTCTCTAGATCTGCATTATCATTGCAAAGCCTAGATAACCTAATAATTTCCCCATAAGGTAAAGATTTCAATGTATGGGACAGATGGCAACTAGTCCCAAATAAATATTGGTTGCCATCTAAAAATTTACGATGGATTGTGGTAGTAACATGACCATCTTTCCCTCCTGATAAATGAATATCCAAAAAATTAACTTCAGTTCCACATTGTAAACCATCAAATTTTATATTAGATGTATTGTCATTTATTTCAGTAAAAAAAGTTGATACTTGATTTAGTCCCCTTTACATAAAAAAATCAAATCATCAATGTATCGAAAATAAAACAAAACATGTTGCTGTACAAATGTATTAGTATAAATATAATCCAACTCAAATTTGGCCATAAAAAGGTTGGCATACATGTGGGCAAATGGTGCCCCCATAGCCGCACCCTTTATTGATGAGAAACCCCCTCATTGAAACAAAAAAAATTATTCAATAAACAAAAATGAGTTAAATCAATAACGTAATGTGAAGTGGGACTGTCTCCAAGAAAGTAATGTAAAGCTCGCACTCCATCACTATGTCTAATATTCGTATATAAACTAACCACATCTATGGTAACCCAAAACATATTCTCCGTCCAAAATATATTAGATATTTTCTCAATAAAATCAAAAGAATCTTTTATATAGGACTCAGTCCTTTCTACATAAGGTAACAAATAACCATGTATCACAACACCTATGTTCTGTAAAAAATAATTAACAGCAGAAACAATAGGGCATCCAGGAGGATATGTAACATTTTTGTGTAGTTTAGGAAGACAATAAAAAGTAGCTAACTTACAATTTTCCAAATTAAATTTAGTGTCAAGATCTTTTTGAGAAAAATACCCTTTTCAATTAATAATGTAAAATCATTCATGGCATTCAAATATCTAGCAATTTCACATACTTCATAAGTTGAAACATTTAAATGTTGCATGCACATATTATAGTATTGAGTGTGATGAAGCAATACAATTTTGTTGCCTTTATCAGAAGGCTTAATAATTAGATCACTCCTGTTCATAAGACTTTTTAAAGCAAACCATTCATTTTTAGTCATATTATATCGCCAAGCACTATTACCACATGTATCAACAAGTTCTTGTACAGAAAAATTCACCATTTCTAAAAAATGTATTACGGTATTATTAATGTAGGGAGGTATAAATTTGCTCCAAAAATCAATACCAGTGGTATTTAACAAAGAATAAGCATTAGGAGCAGTAGAAATATCAAAGCCATCTGATAAGCAAGAAAAGAAACTATCATCATTGCTATCAGTTTCAAAACTACATTCAAAACTATGTTTACTCAACCCCTCATCCCCTTGTGCAAAAAAAAATTTCAAATGCAATTTTCTAACTAATTTAAAAATTTCTTGTTTAATTAAATGGAGTCTAGGTGTAACAGTAGGTACAAATTTTAAACCCAAACGGAGAACAGCAATCTGCTCATCCATTAGAGCACATCCAGATAAATTTACATCATTTGAAACATTAACAGATGTAGAATAAATTTCAGCATTACTCAATTCAGTTCCATCTACCGCGTTTATATGTTTGTTTAGATTGTCCTTCACCCGCTGCAGAATTGAAACCAATTCCTTTTTTCTTATTTCCTCTTTTGGCATTTTCTTCATTCTGGCGAAAATGCTGTTGATGAATTTTGGGTTCTTGTGCAACGGGCAACGGGGGAAAGTCATGTACTTCACCCTCTGAATCATTGGTAAAACCTATACCATCGGAGAAAGCAAAAGAAACAGACAATTGTTTTTTGTTACTTCTTTTCCCCATCTGTCCTGAACAGAAACTTTGTTGACTTCTCCAAAGAAAAGCTGCTCATTTCCGTAATCACGAATGTCTAGTTTGATCTTATGTAACTTGAGAAGAACTTGCTCATTTTCAAACTTATTTAGTTTCTCTTTCAAATTTTTGAAAATGTCATTAATCTTAGAATCACCTACTTGATTCAATAATTGCATATGCATCTCATTAAGTTCATTTTTTAACTTCATATGCAATAACTTTTCCCTTTCTACCAGAATATTAACCCATTCCATGGCACAAGTATGTGCCGCAGCTAACCAGCGATCTTTAAACATTAAATCAGTATTGTCCGCTATATCAAAGGTAGTTGCTGGGCTTTTAAAAGCCCTTAGTCCTCGAGGGGCAATGTTCAATTCTGTGTATCTAATTAATCTCAAGAGATTAAAATGACAATGAGTTTCTCGGAAAATCAGTTTTTCAAAACTATCCACATTATCCTGTACCTCCTGGGAAAATGAACCATGAGAATTTCCACCAATGCCCCCAAATGGATTATTATATCTCTGCTTTCTATCTTCCATGAATTGTAAGGTGAAGTTAGCAGAGGTAGACTCAGCATTTAATAATGGTTGAGCAGTTTTTGAAACACCCGTCATTCCGATAGAATGAGTAGATGCAGGTGGAAACCGAGAACCAGATGAAGTAGGCGGCACATTAGAAACATGAAAAGCAGCTTCAGAAACAGGAACTGAAGAACCATGGACAATTAAATTGTCCATAGTTTTCTGCAAAACCATACCCGATACACCTAGAATTCCAGAACCTCCATGAACCAGTGGGGTAGCTGTGGCATTACTAGTAACCATTAAGTCTTCTCGAAAGACCCTGGGGATGTTCAACAAGGAATCCAACTCCATGGAAATCCAATAACAACAAGAAGCCAAAACTGGTAAAATACCAGTAAAATTCACAAAACAACAAGGATTAAATTATGATGACCCCCATGTCTAATTTTTCCAGTTGCAGGATCCAAGGCCAACCCCTTAGCCCTATATATTGATGGCACTTTAAAAAATATTTTTAAGATGAATTCATACATTCTATTGGACTCATGGAATTTTTTAAGATATATGAAACAAGATTTTTATAATGATGAATGGCTTTTGGTCAGAGTGTATATAACATATTTATTGTCATGTATACCTCATACTATTGGATTAGAGTGGTTTAGAGAGGTTTGTGCAAGGTGTGAGGATATATCAACTAGAAAAGTTAATATATTAATTGATTTTAAGAAATTAGTTCATTACAGTCATTTTTTTGTACTATGAAAAAGAATGTTTTAAGCAACATCTGGAATGGTAATGGGTGTGGCTAGCACCCCTCTATATGCCACCATTGTCCTTTGGCTCTGGAAGCAGAATCTAGTTTTTAATTCTGATTTTATATGTTCTATTGTGACTTATTTATGGTTTTAGATTATATATTTATTGTATGGAAAGGCAATATGTCAGAACTGGAGAATTTTATAGTTTTTCCTAAATGCATCTATAGATTTTCTAAAATGTACATTCTCCCACTCTAGTGAGATTAATAATTACTTAGACATTACTATAATTAAAGATGTGGATAAGCAAAAATGTAGTTCTTTATTATGCATAAAACCTACTTACTCCAGTATTTTTACACTACATCAGCAACCATCCTTTTTTACTGAAGAAACATCTTGTGGTCTTGTAGAAGGGCAAATAGTATGCATTTCTAGAATTGTGCCAGATGATGACCAATTTATGTTAGAAGTTCACAAGCTGATTAATATGTTTATTTCTAGAGGTTACCCACCTAAAATGTTATACAAAATCAAGGATGAAGTTTGTCATAAGTAACTGGATAAATGTTACCCCCTGTTGGGGAAAGGACCCCAACATATAGAGTTTGTAAAAGTTGAAAATACTAATTTTGAACAGACTATGCATATTAAATATAGCCCTTGTAGTAATGATATTAAAACATTATTGGTTGACAACTGGAAAAACATTGAATATGATGACCCAGTTTATAATGCACTAGGCAGTGGTCCCCAGTTTGTATACAAAATGCATTTTAATTAAAGAGAAGCTGGAATTGGCTGCAACATCTAACAGTTCCTTTGGATCCAGCAAGATACATAAAGGGATGTTAAAATCCAGTTCCTGCTCAAAGTGCAAATTTATTTACGTAGGTCAAACTTTAAAGTTAAAAAGCTGTCATCTTGAATTTAAGTTACATCAAGCATTTGATTGAATTCGACTAGAGTGGTGTATCTTGCATTCTCTGAATCCTATCATTATTATTACATTGGAAAAAAATGAAAGCACACTTAAAAATGTATATTTAAACATTTTTATGATTTAAAAACCTGTAATGACAATAATGCTCTCTATAAACACAAGCTTGCCTGTCCAAATAATAACATATTTTTGATTTTTGTACTGGAACAAGTTTCACCAAATGTAAGAGGGGGATCCTGGGAGCAAAGCTTGAATACCAGGAGCTCCTTTGGCAATTAAGGCTAAAAGCTAATATGCCTCCTGGGTTAGATGATATGGTTTCAATTAGCAGTGCATTAAAGATGCATGCTTCTAAGTTATGACAACAAATTAAAATAATATATTGTATATTTGATTCATAGGTTTAATACTATTCTTATATTGATATTTTTTATTATGCATAATGTGATTTATGGACTTACAATATGTGTTTTTAAATGTCTCTTTAAATGTTCTTTTAGTGGATTTTTGGAAATGCTATCTGTTGATTTAAGTCAAGCTTTTTTAAAAAAAAATATCTATTTTAATGTGGTTTTACTAATTTTTGAGATGTCCTGGTGAAGTCCTGATATTTAGGGATGAAAGCCCTAAACGATTCTTAAAAATAATTTTATTATTATGTATTTTTTGAGTCATTATTCAGCCCTGCAATGGATGTTTGGGACTACCTTGTTGTTGTTGTCTTTCGGCTTTTCCCTGTTAGGGGTCACCACAGTGAAACTCCGGTCTGCTAATGATTGGCAGTTGATTTTCATGAACGCCGAGGTGCCAGCTTGATGTTCAACCTTCAACGAAGGCACGCCCATTTACGCATGTCTTTCGAATGCCCACCCAACTGCGGGGAGGACATTGAGTTTCTATAAATGGTGACACCTGTACTCAGTAATGTCTAAAACACTCACAAAAAGCAACTCCAAACACCACACACCCAGTGGAGCCCTGAGAGCAAAGTCCATAAAGCAAGCAAGCATATTACCCAGGACTCATGTTGTATGGGACTCCTTCATGACACACAGCAGACTGAAGAAGGAGAAGATAGTGTTTATTAGCTTATCTAGCAGCAGGATCTACTATGTTACATGTGCACTCAAGTCACTACACCACAGGTACCAGCCTGATTCGATCATAGGCCATGTGAGCATTAATGACCTGAGACATATTTCCCTGGATAACATAATAACGGCCACACAGGTAAAAAATGCACTCTCCAAAGCTAAGAATACAGCATCCATGGGACCAGATGACTTCTGGGCTGTGTACTACATGAACTACAAAATGAACTGGCACCTCACCTAAGTGTCATGTTTAATCATACCCTCACCTCAGGCTTCATGCCCACTGAGTGGTGCACAGCTACAGTTATCCCACTCTTCAAGGGGAGATCCACCTTGGATCCTGGGAGCTACTGCCCCATCAGTCTGATGAGCCTGATCTGCAAGGCCATGGAACATATTATCATGGAACTTATAAACAAAGACATTGGCAACCTTAAAACACTGAACCCCACCCAGTTTGGGTTTGTGAAGGGCCAATCTTGTCTCCTGAACCTTATTGACTTCTTCGAATCAGTCTCCAGAGCCGTGGACGAGGGTAAGGCAGTCCACACAGCCTATCTGGACCTCGCCAAGGCCTTTGACATCATCCCTCACTCAGGAATCATAGATAAACTTACTAAGCTGGACATTAATCCCTACATCACTCGATGGGTTGCCAACTGGCTTATTGACAGAACCCACACTGTAAAAGTAGCTGACTCCAAATCCAGCTCCAGACAAGTGACAAGTGGAGTATCTCAGGGTTCAGTCCTGGAACCTCTCTTGTATGGCATCTACTTCTCTGAAGTAAAGGCCATCACTAAGAGACTCTGGCTAACAATGTTCGCAGATGACTGCAAACTGGGAGCCATTATTGAATCCCCAAATGATGTGGATACTCTAGAAAAGGACCTTACAGAAACAGATGTTTGGTGCCAGAGCCATGGGCTCAAGCTTAATGCCAAGAAATGTATAGTTATTCCCTTTGGGAAAAAACATGTACCCATGAATTATCACATAGGTGGCAGTACACTAAACACCAAAATTGTGATAAGAGACTTAGGGACACAGGTCGACAGTGGTCTCACCTTCAATAACCACATCGCCACAGCAGTCAGGAAATCCTTCTATGTAGCACACCTCATCACTAATGGCTTTTCATCCAGAAAAAAAGAGGTCATTGTCCCACTGTACTCATCCCTCATTAGACCCATTAGAGAATACAATGTCCCATTTTGTATGTACCTCTCAAGACATCTGCAACAACTAGAAAGGCCACAGAAATACCTCACTAAAAGAATCACAGGACAAAAGCAGATGCCCTATGCTGACCGCCTTAAAAAACTCCAGCTATACTCTGTCACATATCGTTTACTCCGAGGCGATCTCTGCTTAACATACAAGGCCATGTCAAACCCAGAGCTGTTGGACATGCTACACTTAAAGAAATACCAATCCCTCAGAGCCACACCATCCAGGGATCTAAATCTTGTCATCTCAATAAACAAAACATGCTGGAGGGATAGGTTCCTGACCCAGAGACTCCCCAGACTCTGGAATAGACTGCCCATACATGTCAAGCAGAGCACCTCTTTGGTCCTCTTCAAAAGGAACATTGATGATTGGATGGGAGAAAGGAAATTCACCCCGGGGATCATGTCAGTCGCCCTGCTAAACAAGGGTCCAAGGAAGTAAATAGTGTGGGAAGAAATAGCCAGGGAATTATGGCTAGGCTTGTATAGGCCCTAGGGTCGATAGCCTAGTACCAACCTATGAACCTATGAACCTATGGATTATATAAAGAGAGACATTGTTGATTTCCCTGAATATGTGTCTCAGGCATATGTGCCTTGCATTCAGCAGCATTCTACCTTCACCAAGGATGGTACCACAGTGTGAACAATAGATGACTGACTTCAATAATTGGCTTAGTTTCTAATATCATTCCAGGGGGATTCAATATTTTTCAGCTTGGGAGGACATCGCTAACAAACCACATTGCTTTGCAAGGGATGGTCTGCACCTGTCTCCCCCAGGCTTTTGAATATTGGCTAAAACTTTATCCACCTACTTATAGCCTTTTTTAGCCAATGCAAAATTGACAAACATGCCGACATAGCAAATAAAACCAAAGAAATCTAAAGGTATAACTACTCAATGATAGAATTTGAAACAAGAAACTCCACACCATACAAGCTCTCCTCACTCTGGAAAATATTGACATCTGTGCTATTCTGAAACATGGCTTAAATCCATAGAAAGTACTCTGGCAGAGCATGAGTTCCCTCTTCACATTTAGGCCATCAGCTGCACAGACAGGGATAAAACATGAAGGAGTCTTAATCCATATTAGCAACGTGTATAAGTGTAGGTTGGTTAAACAGGGCAGTGCCCTGGAATATATCCATGTGCAAATCAACATAGACAAAGTCCCATACCATATCCTATCAAGCTATAGATTGCCCTCTATGTCCCTAGAATCCCATAGCTCATAACTAGACCTACTGGAGACACTCACCATTAAACCCAATACCCTATTCATGGGAGACTTTAACTACCCCTCTGAAGAATGGGAGACCTACACTGCCTACAAACCAAACAAAACACCAAAACAAACTTAGAACTTTAGAAAATGTGAAAAAGAAAACAATAAAAACCAAAGGAGCCGGCAACTATAACAAAAACTGTTTTACTTAGCGCTTTCGGTAAAACCAATGCTTCACCTTCTTCAGATAAGTCAATTAAGGCTGTTTAAATATTCTTACACAAAATAATTAACAAATTAATTAACCATCTAATTAACAATTAACCTAATAACATTCATAAAAATAAAAATAAAAATAAAAAACACAATCCGTATACACTCAATGTTACAGTCATAATAATAAAAACCTTTACAAAAAGATTTTAAATAACAGCTCCAAAAACCTCTATAGTCACAAATGTGTAATTAGAACCAATAAATGAAACAAAATGTACATAGTCAGATAAGTAGAAAATAAAGTATATATTTAAATGCAACTTAAGAAAGTAATATTTGTGCAACTAAAAAACGTCTATACCTTTCATCGTCTCAAAGTTAACCATTTGAGCACACATTTAATGGATATCTGTTCGTTGAAACCAGGGAATGCGTAGGCAGTTGTCCTAATCTGCCACATTAGCTCATCAATTTCCAATAGGAGTTGCCACGGGCCACCTCTTAGGTCAGGACATCTATGGTGTAAAACTACAAATTTAAAACAATGATCTGAGTACTCAGATATATGTTTTGCCAAGGCGTTATTCATATCCTTTTTGGTAATGGCATAGTTGTGCTCATATACATGCTGTTTTAGTTTTCTTTCAGTTTTGCCTATATAAAAGGCAGTACACTGGTCACATATCGTGGCATAAATCACGCCTCTAGATTCACAATTGAATCTACCCCTAATAAGATACAATTTGTCGTTGATCACGACATCTTTTTTAACCAGAATACTTTTACATTGTGCACATGCCCCACACTTAGACATACCTTGGGGACCTAACACGTGTGGTTTTCTCCTTTTCTCAAGTAGTGCTTTAAGACTAAAACTCCTTCTGTAGGTAATCTTAGGTTGCAAACCCAATTTACCACACAGAATTGGGTCCTCAATAACAACCCCCCAATTTTTGTTCAATAAATGCCTAATAGAAGCATAATCCACTGAAAAAGTACATAGAAAACTAATTTGATAAACATTATTATTGGTGGAAAAATGATCAACATCCTGTTCATCATTCTCTAATATTTCATTCGAAGGTTGTCCTCCTAATAATGGTTTGAAATGTCCCTCATGTCTTTTAGACACTACTTCATCTCTAATTTTTAAAATTAGGTTGACTGGGTAACCCCTATTAACAAACATTTTTTCTAAATTCTGACATTCTATTACAAAGTCGCAGAAGTCTGTGACTATTCTTGCTGCTCTCACCATTTGACCTTTCACTACGGCCTTCTTGTGATGGAAAGGATGACAACTGTCATAATGCAAGAAGGCATTAGAGTAAGTAGGTTTTCTATAAATTTTACTCTTGTATTTAAGGTTCGAGCCATCCTTGTATAAAAGAATGTCCAAAAAATTGATGCTATTCTCGTCCACTTGATACGTGAAATCCAGAAAATTGGTCAACTTTGCAATGTCTGCTATAAAAGAAGGAACAACTTCTTTTTGACTTTTCCACATAAGAAACATGTCGTCCTGGTACCTAGTGTACCAGGAGACATGTTTATTAAACATTGGGTGTGTGAACAACAACTTGTTCTCCCATTGTGCCATGATGACATTGGCAAAGCTACCCCCACAAGGGGAGCCCATGGCTACACCTGATGTTTGCAGAAACAAGTCCTCCTCAAATGCCAAAAAATTATTAGACAACACTAATTCCAACAAGGTTTCAATAAGATAAATAGTGTTCTCCGGAACTTTCCTAGTGAACAAAAATTCTCTAATCCACTCTAGACCTAGGTTGTGAGGTATTACAGTATAGAGGTCTTTCACGTCTATAGTCACAAAGCATGTGTCAACTTGGTATTTTAATTTATCTATGTTGCATAGAACGGCCCACGAGTCCTTGCAAATTTGTGATTCTTTTTCAATGTAGGGCTTCAATAAACTGTCCACATACTTTGCACAAGCGTATGTTATAGACCCACGTCCATCGACAATAGGTCTAAAAGGTGGGTTAGAAATTGACTTGTGTAGTTTTGGAATACCAAAAAAAGTTGGTACTTTTGGGGCTAACATAGATAAATATTGATGTAAATCCACATCTATATATGATTCCAAGAACAAGTCTCCCAAAGTAGTTCTAACTTTCCTGTAAGCTACGCTTAATTCATTAATTGAAACTTTCCTGTAAACTTCGGAATCTAGATGTGTTCTCATACAGTCGACATAATCGTTATGGTTCATCAAGACTAACCCTCCACCTTTGTCTGGTTTCATTGCCCGTATATCACAAGTGTTAAGCAAATGAATAAAATCAAATTCAATAGACGTAGTGTTGGTGTTGTTGTTAACCTGTCTAGAATTGGCTTTATGCAAGGCTCTAAGGTTGAGTTCACACATTTTTTCAAATAAACTCAGATTAGGGTGCAAAGGGGGGTAAAAAACACTAGAGACCCTTTGGGAATTGGTCAACAGTGGATTATTACCTAGTAATACATTCAAATTTAACTTGCGAACAAATAGTTTTAAATCTATAAGTGTTTTAACGAAATCCATCTTTCTGCTAGGTACAAAGGTTAAACCTTTAGAAAAGAAGTTGACCCATTCCTGCGTGATGTTTAACTCTGTAAAGTTGTATATGCTAAAGTCCCCTCCAATACTTTTACAAATAGAAGGAACAGGTCTATGGAAATGTTCAATAACTATCTCCTCCTCTGCCTCCTCTTGTTCCGTTGCGGAGGTTGTTTTCTGTTCACCTGACGATTGTTCCTTTGGCCTTTTGGGGTCTCCTGAAAACCCTGTTGGTTAGAAACCACTTCCTCATCTTCACTAATGTTGTCAACATTAAATGCTCCGTTATTGTTGTTATTATGGGTCAAATTATTGCTCCTATGGGCATTGTTATTGTTGAGCCGTTCACTACGCCTCAACTGTTGTATAGGTTGCTCGTTGGTAATGTTTTGAGGCTCACCCAGTTCGTTCACAAAGTGTACTCTTACTGATTTATTACAGGCATTAAAAGGGGAAGCATTGTAGATGTGGGGTCTCGGATATGCTTTTTTATTGGTGTAGTCAACATCACGTGTTATTTTTTTCTTTTTAACAGACAATAACTTCTCCATAGTAGCCTCAATACTCATAAAAATACGAGAATAGTCATACTTAAATGACATAAAGTCAACATGATTTAGAATTTGATGTTCAAGCAACTCTAGTTCAGTTTTTAAGTCACAAACTTCCACACTATTAAAATTGATTAGGGCTCCCAAAAACTCAAAACCCTGTCTATCGAATAGTGATAGTAGTTCACTGTGAAAAGTAGAATCTTCCACTAAACCCATCAGGAAACACCACTGGCGTAATCCCTTGGGTACAATGTGTTTGTCTATACACTCCTGTAGGTATGCTACCTCAAGTTGTAGCTTCCTACATCTTTAGAGTTTATAATCAAAATCATTAATCATTGAAGACAAAGAACTCACCAGTGGCTCATTATCCTGAGTAGAACCCACATGGTTTCCAGAAACAAAAAAAATGTTATTCCCTAAAAAAGAAGCCATGGTGGGAAAACGGCAGTCTGAAACCGTTCCTGGATTGTTGGTCATCCCCTTCCGAGGCACTGTAGTAATCCCAACTGACCTAGTGAAATGAAAGGCCAGTGGGTTAAGATGTAATGCTGCTGTAGGTTCTGCTCATGTTGCGTTTTGCCTACCGGCATTTGTGTTTAGAGGTTGACTGGCTTCCGTCTCATTTTGTTCAGCAGCAGCAATAAGGTTGTGCGAAGCCGAGTTCATTAGAATTTGGCCAGGCTGCTGCGAAGTTGTATTAAGAACAAAAGATGCATTAACTCTCTGTGTAAGGGCATCCACTGGCAGAGCATGAGTTCCCTCTTCACATTTAGGCCATCAGCTGCACAGACAGGGATAAAACATGAAGGAGTCTTAATCCATATTAGCAAAGTGTATAAGTCTAGGTTGGTTAAACAGGACAGTGCCCTGGAATATATCCATGTGCAAATCAACATAGACAAAGTCCCATACCATATCCTATCAAGCTATAGATTGCCCTCTATGTCCCTAGAATCCCACAGCTCATAACTAGACCTACTGGAGACACTCACCATTAAACCCAATACCCTATTCATGGGAGACTTTAACTACCCCTCTGAAGAATGGGAAACCTACACTGCCTCATACTCACAAGCACAATGATTGCTGGACTTCATTAACACAAATATCCTTGACCAGATAGCATGCACACCCACCAGAGATTCAAACATAATGGACCTGGTTTCTCATCAATATGGGAAAGTACTCTACCATCCCACCCCACCCCCCCACACCCTGTATCATGTCCTCAGTGGCCAGGTCGGACCACAAAACTGTCTCTTTCAAAATCAAAATCAACTCAGTAACCCAAGCAGACCCTGTAACAGTTAGGAACTGTTCCAAAACAAACTACATCCTATTAAATGATAGTTTGTCAAACTTCAGTGCCTCTCCCAACCCCGAGTTTACAGCCACCTGTGTGAAATTGTTCACAGAGACTGTGTACAATCATGCAAATGGCTGTATTGAGGCTGCTGTACTTGCTAGAAGCAAGTCCAAAACAAACTCTGAAAACAAACAACACTGATAGAATCCTAACCTTAATAGGCTTTATAACAAAAGGAAAAAAGTAATGGCTAAAATCAGGAAGAGCAACTACCATAATAACAAGAGGTCCTAATTGAACTAAACAGAAAACTAAGAGGAATAATTAAGTCCAACAAGGCTAATTATGAGGTCAGTATAGCCTCACAGGCTAAAGACAACAACAAAGCCTTTTACAGCTATGTCAAAAACCTCAAAGGCAGCAGACATCAGCGTGCCGAACTGGTGGTCAATAATGCCACCTTTACTGACCACAGCAACATAGTGAATGTGCTGACTAACAAATGCAGCTCAAACTTCACTCCCCCCTTCCCCTGCCTTCTCCAGTGAAATACCTATTAGCATAACCCTTCCAACTATTAACAGGGAGTACGTCCTGGCAGCACTTGCTAAGGCCAAAAACAAAGCAAAAACAATATCCTGGGATGCCTCCTAAATAACCTGAAACATGACTTATCAGGACACTTAAATCAATAGCCTCAAAACAGGCTTTAAACCATGTGAATGGAAGAGTACAACAGTTATCCCATGTCACAAGGGTGGAGTATCAACTGACCCCAGAAACTGCAGACCTGTTACTCTGAACAGTCTAACATGCAAAGCTATGGAACAAATTACTATGACAAAGACATAGAAACCTTCAGACACTAGACTCAGCCCAGTTTGGCTTTGTCAAAGGAAGGTCATGCCTATTAAACCTAGTGGATATCTTTGAGAAGGTCACCAAGGCAATGGATGAAGGTAAAAGAGTGCATACCTCCTACCTGGGCCTGGCCAAGGCATTCAATGCAATATCCAACCTGGTATAGTTATCAAACTCACTGACCTAGTCATTGAGCCCTACATAACTCACTGGTTTGCCAGCTGGCTCTCAGACAGGAACCCGTAAGTTAGAATTGGTGAGACCACCTCCACTAAGAAACCAGTCACCAGTGGGGTATCTTAAAGCTCCATGCTGGAACTGCCCCTGTTTGATATCTACTTCTCAGAGGTAAGGGCTAATGTCAAGGGCCTTTGGCTGGCCAAGTTCACAGATGACTGCAGATTAGAAGCTATCACAGATTTTCACATGAAACAATCATTTTACAAGAGGTTCTAACACAGAGAAATGATTGGTGCCAAAGTCACAAATTAAAACTCAATGCCAAGAAATGCACTGTATTGTCTTTTGGGAAAACTGTCATCCAGACTAATTGCTCCATTCATAAGATACCCTTAAGAGTTGATGGAATACATAGGGATCTAAGATCATATGTAGATAGCAATCAAGCCTTTTAACCAACATGTGACCAAGGTAGTAAGAAAATCATTTTATGTCCCCCAACTTATAAGTAAGGGCATGGCATCCAGGTCCAAGGAAGTCATAGCACCACTTTATGCATCCCTTATCAGACCCATCATTGAGTATAATGCCCCCTGCAGAATGTACCTGAACAGACATATGCAACAGTTGGGATGCTCACAAGGGTTCCTTACCAGGAGAAACCAGGGTATAAATACATTGTCTTATACAGATTGCCTTAGAGCCCTATCCCTATACTCAGTCTCCTACAGGTTTCTGAGAAGGAATCTATGTCTGGCATAAAAGGTATCCCCAGATCCAGCTGTTATGGACCATTTGCACATCCGCAAAATGAACTGCAACAGAACCAGTAAATGCAAGGAGTTAAATTTTGTTTGGGACATAAATAAGTCATGTTGGTGAGACAGATACTTGTCTCAGATGATCCCCACGCTCTGGAAAAAACTCCACATCCATGTGAGACAGAGTCTGTCCCTAACCCTATTTAAGCGTGACCTTGACCAATGGATGGGAAATTAGAAATTCACACCAGATCTGGCCACCATACCTCTGATAGGCAGAGGTAGACAGTAGTCCCTAAACTAACATAACCCCCACATAAGCTCTGGAAACTTCCTAACTAGTATAGTCCCTCCTAATAAACACCCATGATACATAGGGACATGATTGGGCTGGGTTGCATGGCTAGGCTTATAAAGGTCCTGGTGGTTGTTAGCCTAGTATATGCCTATGAATTTCTTTGGAAGAGAAAATATTTCAGCATCCAATGTCCTGTGTTATCACTGATCATCATTCAGTGTATCAAAATCTGCCATGTAATCATAGGTTCATAGGTAAGTACTAAGCTAGTTGCCCTTGTAGGCCACTTTAAGCTTTGCCAGTTTCCCTTTTTTCTGCTCAAATTAACCTATCCCATTTGGTTAGAGATTGTCCTTACCCATTCTATGGTCGATAATTATATATTATCCTTAAAGAGAATAATTGGGATCATACCACAGATAATTTGAGGGGGATCCATGCATGGGATAAAGTATTTAGGAGCTGCCTCTGTCCATTAGCAGTATAGAGGGCAGTTCTGTGGTAAATTTTGTGTTTCTCATCCATAACCCAAGCTCTACTTGAATATGGACAGGCATAAACTTTGTTTTATGTGGATGGAGAGTCTGTTCCACAGTGGCAGTGTCCTCTGCGAGATAAGGCATTCTCTCCAAACTGTTCTGTTTATGTTACAGAAAAGGTTTAGATCCCTAGACCAAGTATTTCTGATGCCATTTGACTTGCTGATGTGCAGTAAATCCATCAGTATTGGGTTGGAGGATGCCTTGTATGACAGACACAGGTCACCTCTTAGCAGTCTGTAGGAAATCAAGTATAGTGGCCAGGGCTTTGAGTTGGTTAATGCAGGACATGTTGTTTGGTCCATATATCCTTTTAGTAAGGTAGTAGCTCTGTGGGAATTCCAGCTGATGTGTATGTCTGGACTAAATG